>NC_054845.1:26965000-27305000 GCF_018345385.1 Vulpes lagopus
CCCTCATCCTCTCCTGGGTTCATTACCCACATGTCCACAATGAAGAAGGCCATAGACATTAAGAAATGGTTTTAGACTCTGGCCATCAGCTAGGCTGGCAGCTGTCCTCACGCACATTCTCACTTGTGACCTTCTAGAGCGTACCTCCTCCCACTCCCCCACCCTGTTCCATTCCCTCCCGTCACTGGAGATTCAATGCCCGAGTCTGCCTAAAATTTTTAACAATCGGGGCACCTGGCCAGCTCAGTCAGTAGAATGGGTGACTCTTTAGCATGGTTAAGTTTGAGCCCCACATTGGGTGTAGAGATTACTTAAAAACAAAATCTTTTAAAAAAAATCTTTAGCAGTTATTGACGATGATAACATTATAATTATAGAAAGTTATGCACCTTCTGGAAGGCAAGATAAAAATGCATCTTATTTCCAGTTTTCTATGTTGACGGCATTCACCTTACCTTCAACTTTGAAATTTCTAAACTATGAGTGAAAGCATGTTTTTTGACATTTATGGGGATGCTATTGTTAGCTCAGTCTTTATTGTTTAGGAGGTGCAAATTGATGCTATTTGAGAGGAAAATTTTAAATTCCCTGGCTTCCATGCTGAATATATATGCGACTTAACATTTGGAAAAAGGGGGTTGTCTTAGTACCTGAAGTGGTACTTCTGTTGAAAATCAAAGTAAAAAATTCACAGTACAGCCTACAAATGATAAGCCTTCTATATATTTTACATTGGAGGTAGCCTAGAATACATTTATGCGACTCTAATTTCCTTCCTTCTTAGAATTACCTGCTCCTGACTCTTGAAAACTGAAGGAATAATGTGTGCTTGGAATCATGGCTGTTTGCAAAACAGCTCAAGTGTATTTTCAGGGCATCTCAAGAAAAGACATTTTAGAAGACTTCAAGTTCATTTCTTTCACACACTATTTTCGCTTTTGAAAACTTTCATACACCTTTGAAATCTGTCTTGAAAGAGAATAAATGAAAAATAATAGCATTTTTAAATATAAATGATTCATTGCCATAAGGTACAGGACTGTGGCTCTTGGCTGGATCTGTAAAAGGGCTACGTGGTGAGTGGCCTGCGTGGCTCGCACCTGCTCCGCCATTACCTGAATTCTTCTGACGCTGGCCCTGAGCAATTGCCCATTTATATCAACATCTCAGGGTCCCGATTCTCGTGAGATAAATATGTCATGCTCACTTGAGTTCTAGCACAGTGAAGATGTTGCAAGGCTGAATTCAGGTAAGCATCAGAGCAAGAAGAAGAACACAGAGAAGTTGTTCATGCTATGCCGTAAGTTGTGTCAGTGGCTTCATTCATTCATTCTTTGACAAATATCGAGTGCCCCCATACACTCTTTTTTTCTAGGTCCTGGGAACAGAGCACTAAACAAGAAAAAAAGCACTGTCTTTATGAGGATTACTTTTTAGTGTTGGACTCAGAGGATGAGCAGATAGACGTAGTGGTGAGCACTATGCAGACAAAGCAAAGCAGGGTATGAGAGATAGGATGAAGGTTATTTTAGCAACTCAAAGGTTGTTTGAGTATTTGATATTTGAGCAGAGATCTGAAGAGAAATCGCAGATGAGTGATGATGAGCCATGCAGAGGTGGGAGTCTGGTAGAGCATTCCTAGACAGAGGGAATAACAAATATAAAGACCCTGAAGGCAGAGCCGAGTTTGACATCTTCAAGCACTGCTGCCCTTGGAAATACAATGAGAGACACATAGATAACTCAAAAATATTTAGTAACCACAGTAAAAAAAAAAAAATAAACCTAAAATTAAAAAGAAAAGAAAGTGAAATTGATTTTAATTATATATTTTACATTTAAACCTGTAACCAGTGTAAAAATCATGAATGTAGTATTTTGCATTCCTCTTTTCATATAATGTTTTCAGAGTCCGGTGGGTATTTTCTACTTAAAGCATGTCTCAATTCAGGAGCTAAATTTTTATTGGAAATAATTAATCTGCACTTTGCTTTCATAAAATGTATAACTTTTAAAGTAGGTTCACATATCCATGTTATTCAAACATACTTAAGCATTTTTTGATAATTACATTTGTACCTGTTCTTAAATTTGGGTTTAAATTAAGGAAAATTAAATAAAACCGATTCAGTTCCCCAGTCTCCTTGGCCAGTTTCAAGTGTCCAGTAGGCACATGTCTAGTGGCTACTGTATTAGGTAGTATGAAGGTTAGAGTAGCTGAGACAGAACAAGTCCTTGGAGAGCAAGACAAAGACCAGAAGATGTAGTGCCCTGGAGTCACACGAAAATGTTTGGGTTTCATTTGGCTTGGACAAGGAAGTCTTTCAAAGTATGTGGATGACTAGATGATGGTGCTTTGATTTCTACATTAAGGAGAGACCCACTCTGGCTTCCGTATGGACCCCAGACAGGAGACCACTAGTAGTTGGGTGAGGAACAAAGGGTGGTGTGGACTCGGACACCAGTGCTGCAGGGGTGAGAGGCTGTTAGTATCAGGGTATAACCCAAGCTAGAGTTGACAGCACTTGCTACTGGATTGTTTGCAGGGTAGATAGCAAAAAGGAGTCCAAGGAGACTCCTAGGATTTTGGCCTGAGCAATTATATAAATGGTGGTGCTGCTGTTGAGGTGGGAATGACCAGGGTAGAAGAGATCTTGGTGGTGGTGGTGGGAAGGGGAGGATATGATTTGAACAAATTAAGTTTGATTTGCTTATGAGCCTTGAAAGTGGATCCTTGGGTTTGGAATTTAGTGGGAAAGGTTAGGACTGGAAGCATATTGGTGGTTACCACATAGATGATATTTACCATCACCTGAACAAGATCATCCAGGCACAGAGGGTACACAGAAAAAACAAAAAACAAAAAACAAAAAACAAAAACAAAAACAAAAAAAACAAGCCTGAGAAATGAGTCCCAGGGCACTCTAAAATTTAAATATTGTGGGCAGCCCAGGTGGCTCAGCGGTTTAGCGCCGCCTTCAGCCCAGGGCATGATCCTGGAGACCCGGGATCAAGTCCCACATCGGGCTCCCTGCATGGAGCCTGCTTCTCCCTCTGCCTGTGACTCTGCCTCTCTTTCTCTCTCTCTCTCTCTCTCTCTCTCTCTGTCTCTCATGAATAGATAAATAAAATCTTTTAAAAAATATAAATATTGTAAAGCTGGGATAAAACCAGCAAAGGATAGTAAAATGGGATGGATAGTGAAGTCGGAAGGAAACAAGGAGGTTGTGATACCTTAAAGCCAAATTTATCAGTCCATTTGGCAAGAAAAAGGTGGTGTACTCAAGTAGAGTATTTGAAAAGAGTTTAATTAAGGGGCTTTTTACGATGGAGTGACCATGGCGTAGAGAAGGCCCGGGGAGATAGTCAAGTTACCCAAGTGGTGGAAATGAAGTTACCCCAACTAGGCCTGAGGAAACAAGAAGAGAGAGAGAGAGACAGAGACAGGGACAGAGAGAACAGACTCGGAGTCCAGTCACCTAACAAAGACTGTGGTATTGGGTTGAAGGATACTGGTCTGTATCAACACTGCAGGGAGCAAGAAAACTCATCATCCAGCCTCTCTTTTCTTCCATCTTCCAATGTCCTGCCATTGGCCAAATTTATCCAGAAGCTAAATTCATCCAGAATGTGGTGGGGTGAGCCTTGGTATATACAGTAAAGAATCTCCAGGGTCGGGATCCCTGGGTGGCGCAGCGGTTTAACGCCTGCGTTTGGCCCAGGGCGCGATCCTGGAGACCCGGGATCGAATCCCACGTCGGGCTCCCGGTGCATGGAGCCTGCTTCTCCCTCTGCCTGTGTCTCTGCCTCTCTCTCTCTCTCTGTGACTATCATAAATAAAAAAAAAAAATAAGAATCTCCAGGGTCCTGTGTATTCTGGGAGGGTGAATATGTCCGCAACAACTGTCATCTGTCATCTCAGGGGGGATAAATGCATAAAAAGGAACTTATTTTGAAGGCCTGTTATGTGCTTATATTTTCCACCATCCATTAGAAAGCTCTCCTTGGGTGCCTCACAGCCTGGCCGGAAGTCTAGTCATCTTGCTCCCTTCATCCCCAAACGTCTTCTCCCTCCTGGGTCTGCCCTCTGCTTCAGTGGCCCCACTAACAAAATCTTCCTGCCAGGGACCTACACCCCCGCTTATCCCTTTTGTCTTCCCATATCAGTTGCAAACCCATCTTCTGGGTTGTCCGCCCTCTACTAGCACTGTCTTAGGCCAGGCTGTTGCCATTTCTCACTTGGAAATAGACTCCTGAATCTCATTTATTCCTCCCCAAGATTTTCAACCAGGCTTTTATGAGAGTTGTATTCTTTTTTTTTTCTTTCTTCTCTTTTTTCTTCTTTTTCGAGAGTTGTATTCTAACCCACAGATCCGATCTCCTTAATGATTTCTCTTTTCTCTGAGGCTTCATGCGGTGTAGACAACCCTCAGGACAGACACCTGCCCGGCCTCCTCTCACCCCGTCAGTCTTCCTGTTTCTTCATGCCTCCCACTCAAACTTATTTTCGAACAATAACAAACCGTGCACATTTCCCTAAGCACCCACACTCTGTAGGGCACTCAGTTCCACACCCATCTTCTTTCCTTTCCAAGTTCTCTGTTCACCTCCTTGGGGAAGTCTGCCCAAGACAAAAGCCATAGTCCCCTCATGTGCTCCACGGGCACACTTTTGCTTTTTGCCCTGATGCATGTGTGGTTATTACGGGTTTATAAGTCTGTAGTCGCTTTCTAGGGGGTCTGCTGCTCGAGGGGGGAGGCTGGAGTCTCTGCATCTTTATATTTTCAGAGCTGTCGACTTGGTTAAAGTCTGAGCTGTGGAATTAATTTCAAGGCACGGGGAAAACTAGTCCTAGATTTGGATTAAAGTAAAGGTGAGCTGGGAATTAAGAGGAAAAGGAGCGTGGAGGCCATCCAATTTCGGTACAGAAGGCACCAAGCCGAAGTCTGGGTAAGAAACCAAGGGTGGAGGCTAACCCATCCAGGAGGCCTCCCGAGGGAGGGGCACTCTTTCACATCCCTCGTTGTCCTGTGTTCAACTGCCATTCTACTGTGTGGCATCACGGCATGTGCGCTTCAGTTAGGCCAGAGAAGTCTGCCAACTATCTTCTCCGTGCAGTTGACTGTGTTCTTAGGTTCTTTTCAACACCATTTTCCAGGACGCCCAGGTGGCTCAGTGATTGAGCATCTGCCTTCGGCTCAGGTCATGACCCTGGGGTCCTGGGATCAAGTCCCACATCGGGCTCCCCACAGAGGGTCTGCTTCTCCCTCTGCCTATGTCTCTGCCTCTCTGTGTGTCTCTCATGAATAAATAAATGAAATCTTAAAAAAAAAATAAACACCAGTTTCTGAGGGCTATCTTAAGCAAGTTTTATATTACTTCATTTAATCCTTTCCTGGGGCCCGTTATTTAATCTGTTTGGGCCCCAGTTTTTACATCTTTTTTTTTTTTTTTTTTTAGTTTTTACATCTTTAAAATGTGATCATTAGTAATAGCACCTACTTTATGTGGTTGTTAAGAGCACTGGTGTGTCAGTATTGATAACAAGCCTGAGTCTGCCTGGAACACCAAGCGCTCTAAGTGATTGTTGAAGAAATTATACAACAATATAATTTCCTAATTATAATTATAATTTCCCCTTCCTAATTTCTCCAGGTTCCTTCCACCCAACTAAGTGTTTCTTCTATCATGAATACTCTCATGAGTGATTTTTTTTTGTCTTTTTCAGGGGTTGTACAGTCTGTCTGATGAGATGGGAATGGACACCAGAGGACTGGGATCTATTTCAAGATCTGCCACTGGGGCCCGTGTCATATCTGGCACATCACTAAACCCTCAGGCCCTCACATCACTTCTAACAGGGTTTATAATAATGACACCATCTTTGGAGACTTCTAGGAAGATCTAATGAGATTACACACACACACACACACACACACACACACACACACGTGTGCTTATCAATGATAAGCTGCAAGAGTCAATAGCAACATTAAGTGAAACACAGTGGCAGCAGTGACAATAAACGTAGCTTCCACACCTGGTTTGCTCTTTAAGTCACTCTAGCAACCTCCATGTTGTAGGAGGTCCAGACCCACCAATGACCGTCTGACTCTTCTGGGTTAAGGCGTCCCTAGAGCCATCTCTGACATTCCCTCCTTTACTAAATATGAATGAAGGTCTGGAATCCATTTAAAGTCTGGAGTTCTTCAATCATTTTCCTCTCATGATTAAACACAGTCAAGTATGACATGACACACAAACTGGGAAGACCACATGTGAGCTCACCGCTTTTGTCTGCAGACACGGTGACCCCTGGGAGCTTATTAATTCCTACATTGCTTCCCTTTTCTCCCGCTGGTCCCACCCACACCTACCCATTCCTCCGTCTCCTTGCTCAAAATAGCAGCTCGGGATTCTAAAGGATTTCACATTTTATGTTGTAGGATTTTTTTCCCTTTTGCTGATCCTACACCTTGCACAAAGAAATTAGGAAAAGGACTGGATCATTCTTTTAATCTTACCCAATGAATGCCTAATACTTTTTTTAAAAAAAATTCTTTTTATGATTTTGGCAATTGGTTGATAGTTCCATAATCTGGGTAATCTGAAATTTGAAAAGAGTTATCTTGCCATTCTCGAAAGATTTCCTTGGGAAATGGGAGGTGGGATTTAATTTTATTTGTCAAGTTAGATTTTCCTTTGACTTTGGAGATCACTCGGAGTCTTTTCGTAGCACTGTGCAATTTGTGGTGAATCTTTCCATTTAAATGACATTGCAGTAGAAAGAGAAAGGTCAGAGACCAGAAGGAGAACAACAGGGAAATATCACTTAAGATAATGTTCAGGCAGATCTTCCATGGAGTTAACAGGTTTTAATTCTGAATATATTCAACAGTGAGTTTTCAAAAAAGCCTGTCACCCGTTTTGATGATTATGATATACTCACAAATAAATCACAGTTGAATTTGTAGACCCAAATTATTTATTGTAAAGAAATGAACATGGCAATATGCTTTCTATGCCTTTCCAATTAGACTTTAGATCAATTTATCTTTGTGAAGATATTGCCTAGTTGAATTTTTTTTAATATATTATGACATGTTATTGGAGCCAACTAGCTGGAACACAAGGTTCCTGGGACTCAACATTCATTATTTATCCATTTATACTAATAAACCTTTATATCCCACATGTCCCCTGCTCAGATTTGAACGGGGCTTCAGAAGCACAACCTGTTTTAAATTTATGACACAACAGCAATTGCTTATGACAAAGAAGAATGACAGAAAAATGCATCCATTTTCCCCCACAGGAAGACAAATGATAAGATTTTTTTTTTTAAGAGATGGCATTCCTCTCCCTTCTTAGAAGAAAAATTAGTCTTAAGAAAAAGAAACTCAAAGATCATAAAGCATAAAAAAAAAAAAGAAAAATTGATTTGGGGATGCAAGATGGGATTGAGTTGTAATATAGAAGGCGCTGGTCTTTTCCTACCGAAAGGCAGAACCAATTGATTTATGAATCACAACTATAAGCCTGCTTTCCTCCTTCTTCTTCTTCTTTTCCCCTCCCTCTCCCCCTTGGGAAGGGAATGTAGATACTAGGTGGCATGTCTCTTTTGATTTGCCACACTATGTCTTAATTATCAGTGCCGGGAGATCAGGCAATGGTATCTTCTGACTTCAAAGGCTCGCACAGCCCGAGCAGCATGAGGGGGATCAGATGTGCCAGGATGCGGAGTGACAACAATATGGTGTCTTCATATTTTAGGAGTGTCAGCTCATTTTTTATTTGTGGCACATCAAAGTGAAAATGAGGACACGGGAGGGTCTGACTCTTTGTTATTCCCTTCGGAAGTGACAGCGATGTCTTCCGATTCAGTGCACAGGGCAGAGCATTTAGAGAACAATTCTTTTGATTTTAAGATTTCTCATACTGATCGAACTTGGGAAAAATAGCTCCTGATGACAAACTGGGACAGGAGAGCAGCCTGCTCACGGGGAGCCGTGGTTAGAGATGCTAAGGGTGTGTTTGGAGCGATGTGAGCATTGCTAGGTGTCAGCAGTAACAAAGGGACAGTCGTGATAGTAATAATAGTGGTCGTAGGGGCCGCAGCAACTAATGTTTACTGAGCATTTGTAAGTTGCCGGAAACTGGGTTCATATGATGGGCCTGGGGACGCCCGGGTCGCCCAGCGGTTGAGCATCTGCCTTGGGCCCCGGGGCGTGACCCCGGGGTCCTGGGATCGAGTCCCGCATCGGGCTCCCTGCATGGAGCCTGCTTCTCCTTCTGCCTGTGTCTCTGCCTCTCTCTGTGTGTCTCATGAATAAATACATAAAATCTTAAAAAATATATATGATGAGCCCAAGGCTCTGAGAGGTGAAGTAACTTGCTTCCCAGTACACAGCGCGGTGCGGATTGGTGATTCTCACCCAGGCCCTCAGACTCCGAGTCCACTCTCCTGACTGTTAATAGGCTAGTGAAGTTAACTTCTGTTCACCAGGAGTTAGGTTCTGAATTCAGCACATGGGGCAAACACCATGAACAGTCAAAATTACTCTCAAGTGCTTTGAAACTGGTCATAAAATACAACATATCTCTTAGAAAAAAAAGATTTCATTTATTTATTTGAGAGAGAGAAAGAGAGAATGCACAAATGGTGGGGTGGTGGGGGGGAGCAGAGGGAAAGGAGAAGCAGGCTCCTGCTGAGGACTCCCAGGACCCTCAGATGATGACCTGAGCCAAAGGCAGACGCTAACCGACCGAGCCTCCCAGGCGCCCCATAATACGGCATATCTTTTAATATTGGGTGTGTTGACAACTTCTCAGGAATACTGACAGGAATATTTAATAAATAAAAGAACACAAGAGCGAGGTGCAATCTTAGATTAATTTTTGGGTGCAGAAGAGAAGCAAACATATGTGGCTTCATTTATGTGTAGAATATTGACATACAATAAGACTTTGCTGAGATGTGAAGAAGATACCGGTTGTGGATTTCTCTATTCAAAACGAGGCTGCATGATATATAGGTTAAAATCATTGCATTTGAGTGGATTTTTATCCTCTTTTCCCAAAGAAATACATTTTCCACACTAGTCCAACCCGGGAGGGTGAAGGCTGGATGTGGCTCAGAAGCAAGTGCCCCAGGAGTTACAAATACTGTCGTCTGCTGCCCTCCTAAGTGCCTTGGTTACGTCTCACAGCAGTTCTTTGTTCTTAGAAATATTTCCATCTTTTACTTTTCAATCTTCTTTAGAGTGAATGGACATTTCAGGATGTTAAGTGGCTCGTCCGAAGCCGCACAAGTGCTGGGTTTCAAGGGTTTACTAGGATATCCTTGGAAAATCCTACTCCTACTGCCTCTTTGTCAGGTGGCAATCATTCCATCATCTGCGAAAAAGATGAGCTTGATAAATTGCTGTCAGGAAAGCGTGTCACACTAGGATTGGCCTCTGATTCTCCAGGGATACCCCGGATGTATCAGGGAGGGAGGGGGGGATAAAGGCAGGGCACGTTCAGCAAAATGTTTCGATCTTGTCCTATGCCATGATAAATTAAACATACTGGATTCATCGAATATTTCTGTTTGAGAAGACAGGATGCCCACCTTTTAGGATCCAAACTGAGAAAAAAAAAATTGTTCTTGGATGTCATCACTGCCAATCACCCCTGGAATAAAAGAGGGAGTCCATCTCTGCTAACCCCCAGGGAAGTGTTGAACGGGCTGGTTCACAAACTGGACAAGTTTCTCTTTCTTCCCCTGCTAATTGAGGGCAAGAGAGAACTTCGCTGTCTGGTCCTTTGAACTTTTGAAACAAAAAGAAAGAATTCTCACAGGCAGAGAGCTGAGAAACCTATATAGATAATATCTCATTATTTCTTAACACAGTCTCAGATTTTTTTTTTTTTTGAGAGGGGAGGGCAGAGGGAGAGAGAGAGAGAGAGAGAGAGCCTTAAGCAGGTTCCATACCTAGTGCAGAGCCCGACTCAGGGCTCCATTTCCCAATCCCAAGATCAAGATCTGAGCTGCCAAAATCAAGAGTCGGACACTTACCTGACTACCTGGGTGCCCTGAACGCTTCTCAGAATATTAAAAAATTTTGTAGAAAACTCCTTGTGACTGATGCCTTCCCCTTAGAGTTTCGAATGCTTCACTTGTAACCTCGTACGGTGAACCACTTAAAAAAAAAAAAAAAGAGGGAGAAGAAGAACCATTTAAGTATTTCAACAAAAAGGAATATATTGCCCACAGAGCGTCTGTGTCTTCTGGCTTCTGGTCAGTTGGGCTTTCGTTGGGTTAATCTGCCTCCTACAGACCGTGGAGCTACTCCATGGTGGGTCACGACTGATTCCCCACGTTTACTGGCATCCATTGGGAATGGGGCCCATCTTCCAAAGGAGTCAGTCACGTCAACCGAGGTAGGTTCGCTGACAGATAAGCCTTCAGAACTTATGCAGCATTAGAATCCGCTTGGTGGCACATTGCCATGAGAGCACGAGTGGGTGTTTGTAACATATGTACACGCACACACACAATTCGTTTTTCTAAATCAGTTGACTTCTTGGTCATTTTCATTAGTCTTATTTTCCCTTCTGGCCCTCAGTTCACGCCACGTTCTCATTAAGTGGTACAAGCAAGAATCTTTTCCTGTAGTTATTTATTTGTTTATTCAATTTAATTAATTAATTAATTTCTCTACCTATCATCTCCACTTCCTTTCCTATCTTTCTGGCCATAGGCATTCACCCTAATGTGTTATTATCAAATATGTGTTGTGCTTCGCTTGCGTGTTTTTAATTTTTTACAAATGGCATTGGATTATAGAGCTCGTTCTGTTTCTCACTGAGTTTTCATTTTATGCTGTATTTGATGGATTGATCCATGTTACCCTTAACTTCTTCGGAGCGCGCTATGGTGTTCCTCCACCACTTCTTACCTATCCACGGCTTCCAGGGCTCTCTAGCATTAACAGAGCTGCAATGACTGTATTCCTACCTGTTCATGTGAACCTGCTTGATAATTCCCTTGGAATATATACTTGGGAGCAGAATCGCTGGGTCAAAAGGGAAATCTGCACTCACTTTAAGTACGGTGCGATCGCCCCCTAGAATAGCTATGGAAATTTAGACTCTCACTGCAACATATCTGAGTTTATTTATTTATTATTTATTTACTTTTTGAGAGAGAGAGAGAGAGAGAGAGAGAGAGAGAGATTGAGAGCCCGAGCCAGGGTTGAGTGGAGTCACAAGGGCAGAGGAAGAGGGAGAGAGGCAATCCTGATACATGGCTTGATTCATGACCCTGAGATCACAGCCTGAGCTGAAATCAAGAGTCAGATGCTTAACTCACTGAGCTACCCAGGTGCCCCCAACATATCTGAATCTAAATTCACACTATTCTGATAATTTATGATATTGAGGATTTCTTTCACAGGCTACTGTGTCTATTGTGGATTTCCTCTCCTATAATTTGGCATCTATGTATTTGCCCATTTTTCTATTGTGATGCCTGATTTTCGCTCTATTTTCTAATTAAAAAGTCACATCGATCATCTCGCTCTGCCATCTATCTTTTCATATTGTCCATGAGATTCTTTCTTGCCTCTACCGCAGAGTAAGGAAAGCTAAATGCTTGCTCCCCCAGCTTCCCTTGCAGCCAAAGGGCATAAAGTGAGCCAGCCCCGGACAATAAAATATAAACAGAAGGTTTTGCTTTCCTGGTAAAAAGGATGGAAGTCCTGGTGAATGCTCTTTGCCCTTCATCCTGCTCAGAGCCTTGGGCTGGATTGTCCATTGGTAACTCAGTAACATTTACTTCCTTCTGTGCCCTTCCTACACTGCAGGGCCTAGAAGCCTGGGATCTACCTCTCTCAGAATTCCTGCCATCGGAGTTGCTGGGTGGGGTCACTACTCCCAAGAGATTTGCAAACATGGAAGAGAAGCAGAAGCCATTTTATTGGTCCTTGGGCAGCAGCGAGCAAGTACACGGACCCCGGCAGAGCACAGACTTGTCTGTTGTTCTCTTTTGCGTCACCTGCTTTGAGGCTGAGCGTTGCAGTCATGATCACTTACTCTCTGGGGTCCTATGGCTTCCGAACCCCCAAGCTGGCTGCAAACTCAGAACCAGCAGTGGACTCTGCAGACCTCCAGGCCTCCTGACTGTCTTCCCGACAACTCTGTAAATGCTAAATTCCCTTCGCTGAAATCCCTTTGGAGTTTGAAATACCTACAGTCTTCTGTTTCCCTGAACAGCCTTGACGGATACAAACAGCAAACATGATGCCAAGTCCTGCAACTGCCATCACGTAAACAACTGAAGCCTCAATGTCCTCAGCATATTCAAACATGCTGAGGACATTGGGATGGAAAGTGACCAGGTTCTGTGTGACATTCCTGAGGCAGCGCAGCAGCTCTAGACTACCTTAGAGTCTCGCTGCTATTTTTGCGAAGAAAAATAAAATATATCTGGTCAGCCAGCAAGTTTTCTCGTATTTTTAGCCAAAGCATTCTTTTTTTTTTTTTTTTTTTTTTTTTTTTAGCCAAAGCACTCTTAATGTTGACACCCAGATTCTCTTTAATTAACTTTTATTGGTGTTTAATTTACCAACATACAGAAAAACACCCAGTGCTCATCCCGTCAAGTGTCCACCTCAGTGCCCGTCACCCATTCCCCTCCAACACCGCCCTCCTCCCCTTCCACCACCCCTAGTTCGTTTCCCCGAGTTAGGAGTCTTTATGTTCTGTCTCCCTTCCTGATATTTCCCAACATTTCTTTTCCCTTCCTTTATATTCCCTTTCACTATTATTCATATTCCCCAAATGAATGAGAACATACACTGTTTGTCCTTCTCCGATTGACTTATTTCACTCAGCATAATACCCTCCAGTTCCATCCACGTTGAAGCAAATGACACCCAGATTCTCAACTGTAAAATGGGGCTACAAGGAAGTCTAGTATATACAGCAAATGCGATGTGCTTGGCGTATAGTAGTAATGGCTTACGTGTTAGTGATTAAAGTTGAATCACTTTTCACGTCTTCAGATTAAAAATAAGATACCATCTCTTCCTCTGAATGGAATTTCCAAGGAGGAACATTCAGGTAAATAGAATAGGCTTTTCTAAATTGGAGTCCGAATATACAACTAAACTAGTGAATGGCAAGCAATGGTATTTTTGGATGGCCACTTTCTATTGCATTGACAAATGCAGTTAGTGGGGGCAGTATGTGGGGGTCCATGTGCAAAGCGCACACCGGATCTTAAAAACATAAGGAGGAGATTGGCCTTGAGATAGCCCTACGCAATGTAAGGAAAAACAAACTTTAATGTTATGGTATAACTTTCTCCCCTAATGGAATGTTCTGTAAATATTTCTCATTTTATAATAACTTATTTTAAATAGTGTTACCATTTATAAACGCTTTGCTGGAGACCAAAAAAAAAAAAAATCAAAAATAATGTTGATTATATCTCATCAACAGAGGATAACTGGGAGGTCATATACCTCTTACTGTTCTATGAAACCAAAACTATAATCGGTGCTTTGGTTGGGAAAACCTATTTTCCTCACCCAGTGGTTTTACATACTTAGTGTCTTTAATATGGAAAGGTATTTGGCTTGTCTAACTTCTCTAGCTGTGTTCATAAATCAAGATAATCAGTATCAGCAGAATAAACAAGAGAAAAATATTATGATAAAATGTAAGTGAGCTGTGAAAGAATATTTTCAAAAGTACAATACTAATGAAAAACATAAAACCATTATTATTTTTTTTTTCTGAAGTGATTTATTTGTTCAAGCAGAATCTTTCCAAATCTGCTTCGCTCTCAGGATACTTGAGGACTACAAAGATAGATTAATATTTTGGCTCTGGAATCTTAAACTTACCTTTATTTTTGAATCAAGCTTTACCTTGTTGGAATTGTATAAAACTGAAACTGTTATCAGGTTCTGGTGCGGGACTTCACAGCTATCTCTGCATTGTTGCTGTAAAGTCAACTAGAATTTCTTGAAAACGTTGAGGGTTTTAAAATGTGATTTAGGGGCGCCGGGGTGGCTCAGGGGCTGAGCACCTGCCTTTGGCTCAGGACGTGATCCCAGGGTCCAGGGACTGAGTCCCATGTTGGGCTCCGCAGGGAGCCTGCTTCTCCCTCTGCCTGTGTCTCTGACTTTCTCTGTGTCTCTCCTGAATAAATAAATTAAATCTTAAAAAATAAAATAAAATAAAATGTGATTTAAATATCTTCTAATAGCAATATCGAATGCATTTAAATGGCTCTCTTTTTCATTCTTACCACCTTGAACACTATTCTGGTCTCGGTGGACTGACATCAAATTGACAAACCACAGCAAAATTGCTCTTACGCTGAACCTGCGAGATAAAACGGCTGAGTGACAGGTGGGACTAATCAGTTCATAGGTAAAAATCAAGATTGGATTTGATGAGGGGATTTCTTGGTCCGTGGTGGATTCAATCCTCTTTTCAATATACCGAAAAGCCATTTTGGGGGGCCACGTTTGATTTTCATTATTTTCCACCGCTAGGTCTGTCCGTGTTCTCTGTTCTGTACAGGAATGCCTCCTTGCTGGCTTCCCCTGGTTCCTCAATGGCCTGGGGGCAAGATTCAGCATTAACAAAAGGGTGGGGAGAAAATTAAATGCCTAGGCCCTTGTGAAATCTTATTTTGAAGACCTGCTGTTAGGTCAGCGGTTAGTTGCAAAAATTAAAAAGAAAGAAAGCTGCACAGTGAGGTGGCACCCAGTCAACTGATTGCAGATGTACCGCCTCTGCAGCCCAGTTCATGCCTCTCCGCCAAGAAGGGTGGTCACTGGAACATGCAAATTGTTTGGTTCATATTGTCAGAAATCCTGCATGGATGACATTTCCTTTATTCTCCTCTAGATTGGAAGTTCTCAACAAGAGAGTGTTTCCAGGTCACTGGAGGATCATTTCCTAAAAAACAACAGTGAATTCTTTTTCTGTCTCTTTAAGGGGTTCTGGTGGGTTCAGTGCATTTTGAAAAGAAAAAAAAAAAGAAAGAAATCCCTCCGAAATCTTAATGTTCACTCTTTCTCCTCTTTATCCCTCTTCCGTGTGAACCTTGAAGGCGTTCAGTGGGTTGCTCTGTGTTCCGGGGATGCATTTCATATGTTGGAGTTCTAACCCCAGCACCTGTGGATGTGACCTGTATTTAGAGATTGGCCTCTCGAAGAAGTAATTAAGATTAAATGAAGGCCCACATGGGTGGGCCCTAATCCAGTATGATTGGTGTCTCTATAAGAAGAGGAGATGGGGACACAGACACAGAGGACGGACCATGTGAAGACGCCAGAGGAGGATGGCCAAGGAGGTAGGCCTCAGGAGCAAACAACCTTGCTGAAACCTTGATCTGGGGCTTCCAGCCTTTAGGACCATGAGGAAAACAAATTTCTGTTGTGAAAGCCCCCCAGGCTGTGGTAGTTTGTTATGGCAGCTCCAGGAAACTCATAGTTTGGCTCCGGAGAGTTTCGTTGGTGGTGGAAGCAAGAGGGCAGGTAGGCAGGAAACAGAGACAGGTGGACACGTGGTTGGGAAGATGCTCATCATGTTGCTGCTGTGGGTGAGGGTGATGGGCAGGGGCCTCCGAGGGCCTCGGTGGATTCAGGGCATTGTGAGAAATTGCAGAGAACACCCTGGCGTGGCTGCCGCCGAGTCCAGAAGTTGAGGCTGCAGGGACTCGATCCACCTTTGTTCACGGGGTTAATTCCCTCTGAAAAAGCAAACTAACAGAGGGTTTTTAAGAGTCAGCTAGTGCCAGATTGCTTGTGATGAAAACAGCCACCCCCTGCCCTCCCCTCATCCTTTCCCACCATTAGCAACCACCTTCAACTCTCCCGGCTGTGTCCTCTACTATTAACTTCATATTTTAAATAATATTGTGTGTATTCTTATTTTATTCATTCAATGAATATTTAATGAGGTGCAGTTCTAGTTGCAGGTACTGAGCAGTGAACAAAATAGTCCAAATTCGCTGTCCCCGTGGAGATGACCTGTCGCTGGAGGAGCACCACAGTGAGCACAATAAATAGAAGGACTGTGTACGACGCGATGGGATCCCGGGGAAAACATCCCCAAAAGAATATGATATTTGAATCAAAACAGATACACACACTGTAGTTAGGCCAGGGGGTGACTCATAAGGGCAGGGGAGGGTTGAGGTCACAGGTGGAGAACACACGACACACAAACCCCTCAGCTGGGAGTGCTCATGATGTATTCTAGAAACAAGAATAGCCAGGAAGCAGGCCGGCAGGGGTGGGGGGTGACCATGTGGCAGGAGAGGACCCAGATGTGCGTGGCCTCAGAGGCCGTGTGGACGTCAGCTCTAGCCCTGGGAGGTGGGAGCCTTGGGGCTTCGAGCTGGGGAGTGACAAGGTCCACGTTGGGCCTTAGATTTGGGGAGAGCCTCTTTGTGGCTGGAATGAGACTGGATGGAAGAGGGCAGGGCAGAGAGGAAGCAGTCACTGCCACTTACTTAGGGTGAGGGGTGGTGGGACTCGGGGGCTATTTTTGAAGGTAGCGCTGGTGGGATTAGCTGACTGATTGGATGTGGGGTGCATCAGAAAAGGGGGGGTGGTAAGAGATGACTCCAAGCTTTAGGGCCGGAGGAACTCAAGGATGGGCTTTCCATTGACCAAGGTGGGCGAGGTTTTTAGAAAAAACAAATTTGAGATGGAACAGGATGTTAGTTGCCCAAGATAGTCTTTTTTTAAAAAAAAAATATTTTATTTATTTATTCATGAGACACAGAGACGCACACACACAGGCAGAGGGAGAAGCAGGCTCCCTGCAGGGAGCCCGATGCAGGACTGGATCCCAGGACCCTGGAGTCGTGCCCTGAGCCAAAGGCAGATGCTCAACCATTGAGCCCCCCCCTCCCCCGGCGCCCCAGGACAGTCTTAATTTACCCGGTTGTCATGACATAATTAGCAGCAGTGCCTCTGTTTGGCTGATACCCTACGGTCCCCTTATGTTGGGACAGCCAGGGAGGCAGAAGAGGGTGGGACACGGGGAGAGGCTGTGCCGGCTACAGACCTTCGGATTCTCGAGCATCCCTACCATCTGCGCATCAAAATAAGCTTAAAGCACTTAAACACATCACTTCCGTTTTCCATGAGAGTTCACTCCATTTATTTACATATTTAACAAATACGATGAGCATTTTAGGTGCCAGACACTGCTCCAGGCAGGATATAAATAGTAATTCACTGTATCGTCATGTTATTGCCGAGAAACCCTTTGTGTTCTTTATTTTTGGAATGTGGTCTGCTTTTTTTTTTTTTTTTTTTTAAACCTTTTGTTCATTCTTTTCCAAGACGTCATGAGCTGTGCCTCAACACGGAGTTTTTTAGTCAATGTGTTTGGAGATCTACGTCTTTTGGTTCTGGAAGATTTTATATTAATTCTTTGACAGTCTCTTCTTCAAAATATGTTCATTTTTTTCCCCTTTCATTCTGGAATACCAGTGATTGGGCTTCTTGGATTGATACCATAATTTTCTCATTATTTTTATTTGTTCTCTCTCTTGCTCACATTTCTGGAAAGTTCCTTAGATTCTAACTTTTCTTTTCTTTTTTTTTTTAAGATTTTATTTATTTATTCATGAGAGACACACAGAGAGAGGCAGAGACACAGGCAGAGGGAGAAGCAGGCTCCATGCAGGGAGCCCAACGTGGGACTCGATCCCGGGACTCCAGGATCACGCCCTGGGCCAAAGGCAGGCGCTGAACCGCTGAGCCACCCAAGGATCCCCAGATTCTAACTTCTCTATCGGACTTTTTCTTTGGGCTATTTCTCTTTCTTTAGAGAGAGAGTTACATGTGCGAATGGGGGTGGGAAGGTTGGAGGGAGGGGGAGAGAGAATCCCAAGCAGGTGCTACGTTTCACAACCTGAAGATCACGACCTGAGCCGAAATCTAGAGTCCGACGCTTAACCAACTGAGCCACCCAGGTGCCCTTTGGCTATTTTATTTTTAACTTTCAAGAACTGTGGCTTCTTCTCAGATCGGCCCCTTTTCTCAGCAATTTGTGTTTCACGGGTGCAGGGCTTTCTTTTTTCTCTCTGGGGATGTTGGTTAATGTTTTCAGTTTTCCTTGGCTTCCTGCACCATCCTGGCTCCCTTCAGGAGCGCCCTGTGTTTTGTGCACATGCTTGTTTATTTGATTTAGTCTCCCTGCATCAGATCAGAGGCTTTTCACAAATGTCTGGTGACCCTTGGTTTCTGTTCATATCAGAGTATGAGGCTAAAGGGTTGCAGGGAGCTCTCTGTGCCTGGGTGGAGCTTGTCTACCTCGGCAGGGTCGCAGGCAGCCGGTTAGCTTTGCACCGAGGCACCGGCCTCTCCCACACTTGCCACTTCTTGGAGATCTTTGTCCAAAGGCGCTTCCATTTTTCCGGAGGAAGATTCTTCTGGGGATTTTGAACTGGGGGATGGGGCTGGCTCCCCGCCAACCTGGCAGAGACTTTCATTTTTATCTCTCGTTTTGATGTGTGTGCAACCCTCCAGCCCACCCCACCCTTACTGACTGTGCTTGATGCACCTGGATCTCGAGCCTCTCAGATTCTATTTCTATCATAATTAGAGCACTGGGACCTGGGGGGATCGGGCTTTGCAAAGCAAGAGAGGGGTCCCAGAGTTCCAGACTAGAGCAGACTTCCCGTCGTAAACCTCTGGCTGAAACCTCACATCCTGAGCTGGGTGAGCGCTGTGTGGCCTTCTCCTTTCTAAGCCACAGGTTCTTTTCCTAGATCTGCTTTTGTTCTTCCAAACCTTTAATACACCGTCTCGTCCAGTCATTCGCCCTGTTCTCTTTGTTGTTGTTGTTGTTGTTTATAGATTTGATTGCTTAAAAAAAAAAAGTTTGGTTATGTTAGTTTTTTGGAGTTTGGGGAAGGGCAGAAAAATAGATGCACGTTTGCCACGGTTGGCAGCTCAGTGACTTTGATCTGAAATCTATCCATAAAAAACAAAGAAGGAAAAAAGAAATCCTATGTTGTTCACATCTTTGAGTCAGATAAGCATTTTGAATTACCAGTCAAATTTATGCCTCTGAGTCTTACAAATTTCAACCTTTGCCTTGAGAAAGAAAAAAAAAAACACATAAATAAGTCAGGTCAGCATCTTCAGAGGCGATTTTGAAATGCATCTAAAGAAATAATATATATAATATATTATATACACATTATGTTATATTTATTTGTTATATTTATATTATAATTATAATATATATTATGTATGTTATACATAATATATACATATATATGCTTAACTAACTGATTAAGGTTCATGATTACTGAATATTTTCCAGATCTGGATCTGGATTCAATAATCTATGAACCTTAATCAGTTGTTTAAGGAGATGCTAGTCCCCCTGAATGTTAGGAGGCTGGGCTTTCTCCACCTTGTTAGTAGTGTTTTGGTTTGATTCTGACTTCCTACATGCGGTAGAGTAAGTTGAGAGCAGTATTCTTTTTTTTTTTTAAACTTTATTTATTTATTCATGAGAGACCGAGAGAGAGAGAGAGAGAGAGAGAGAGAGAGGCAGAGACACAGGCAGAGGGAGAAGCAGGCTCCATGCAGGGAGCCTGATGTGGGACTGGATCCCCAGACTCCAGGATCATGCCCTGAGCTGAAGGTAGGCGCTAAACCACTGAGCCACCCAGGGATCCCCGAGAGCAGTATTCTGTGAACAACTTCTGATCTGTCACCAGAAGTAGATATTCCTACAATTTTCACTCTGATGATGGAATAGTCTCTCCCCCTGGAGAGCTAGTGGGGCTTCTGGAGACTCAGATCAGAGTTTTAGCAGCCATTCAGATCACAGTGGTTAAACACAGGGCTGGACGCAGTCTGCCTGAGTCTCAGTTGTGGCTCTTCCTTACTATTTGTCTACTTTGGGGGAGAAAACTTACCCCTTGGGGCTTGATCTTCTACCCATTACATGATGGGTATAATGATAGTGTTTATCTCATGGAGTTGTGTAATGATTAAATGAATGAATGAATGAATGAATGAATGAATGAATTTATATTTGTAAAAGATTTTTATTGATTGATTTACTTGAGAGAGACAGAGAGAGAGTGAGAGAGTGTGAGCAGGTGGAGGAGCAGAGGGAGAGGGACAAGCAGACTCCTTGCTGAGTGCAGAGCCTGATGCAGGGCTTTGTCTCAGGACCATCCTGAACCAAAATCAAGAGTCGGACACTTAACCAACTGAACCACCCAGGCCCCCTGATAAATGAATTTAAGCATGCAGAGCATTTAGAAGCATGCCTGGATTATAATAAGGAGTCAATATGTTCTTATTATTATTATTATTATTAAATTAGCTACTATTATCATTATATTTTATTTTCTTTTTACTTTTATGATGCCATTGATCATTAATTATATGGATGACCTCTTTGACAATCAGTTTGAACCCTTTCCCCCAGATCAACCACTCTGATGAATTTAGTATATATCCTTTCAACTCTTAAAATAATTATGTATGTATATGGTGTACAAACATGTACTACATATACCAAATATGGTATTATATAAAGATACATAAATATACCCTATGTTATGATTTTATATCTGTTTGGATATATATGTCCCAAACAAAAGGTAAATTTAGCCAGTTGAGTTATTCTCAAACTATTAGGAAAAAAACAGGTTTCCTAAGATCTTCATCTACTTTTCCCTTAGAATAGTCTTAAATGTTTCCTGAAATAATTCAAACTGATATGCATAAACGTCATTTTTTTCATAGTTCACACATGCATCTTTACGTAGGTAGAGGGTATCATGGTTTTCATGCATGTGCCTATGGTTCCGTTTACACAAACAGCATCAAGCTATAGATGTTGTTGTGTAAGTTGTGTTTCTAGTCAACAATTTTTTTTCCAGATTTTTCCACGTTGACTCATGTTCACTTAATTGATTGCCTTGAACTTCTGAATACCATGCCAGTGAAGAAAAATGCCACGTTTTATGGATTGGCAGGCATTCTAGATCTTCCAGTTGCCTCTCGACTTGAGAAGCCTTACAAGGACAGCTGAGTCACGCACTAAGAGAGGCTACTCCCTGAAACTGAGGTTTCTAGGCCTTTCAGCAAGTTCCCCATTCTCTGCTGTCCTAGGTGCATCTCCTCCTTTGCCAGAACAGCGGCACCTGGACAGGTGCCCTCAGCCTGCCATCTGCTTGCTAATTGATGGGATTAGTAGGTCGTCAAAGTAGAGATCCTATGCATTCATCTCTTGCAAATGCCAAGGGGCATGTAGGTGCCTGGCCCTCTGCAAATACTGTGGTAGGATGGTGTGGGTCCTAGGAGGAAGTGAGATGCGTTGCAGTAGACAGATCCCTCCCCTGGCTCACTGTCTAGAGCCCCATCGAGCTAGTGTGAAATCAGACACTAAGGAATTGTCCAGGGCATGTTTTGAGCAAGTTAAAGCAATCTTAAAATACAAACAACAGTCATTTGAATTGCTAGCTGGGTTGTGAGCAATAGCTAATTAAATAGATTATAAAACACTTTTTATTTGTTAAAGTGCCCCATTAGAGACGGAGGCTTGGAGCCTGGCATCAGGTCAGCACAAAATCTCCTCGGGAAAACAGACTTCATCTTGAAATTCATGATGCTTTGGAATTTCTAATTTGAGGATTTGTGAAAAGATGCACAATCTGTTGCTTCATATAGTCCATGGTTGGGCACGATGGGACCCATCTGCTCATTGGGGAGTGACTTGAGGATGCCCTGTCTTTAGTATTTTAATTTCAGGTGTAGGTGTTTAGAAAAGGCAGTTACTAAAATTAATCATATAGGGACACGCTACGAAAACTCTTAAAGTCAAGCTGTATGCTGGGGTAATGCTGAACAATAATTCCATCGAGCCATCTCCATAGAAAGTTCCAACAGGCACAGATATTTAAGACACAGCTCCAGGACCTGCCTTAACCAGAGGGCAAACGGTGGAGTGGGGCTGATTGGGCCCAGCTCAAGGGGCTGTTGGTGGAGAAAGCTCTCGTAGTTTCTCTGATCAATCTCTGACTCTGGCTTTGCACATTCTTGTACACCTCTAGAGACTGTGAAAAAGTGCTTTTGTGTGTAGGAGTCTGAATTCTCCCAGGAAACATCGAGTGACATGTCAGGAAAAAATTAAAAAAAAAAAAAAAAGGTTAACTCTCTCAGGCAATATAATTTTTGGTAGCAGCTTGAGAATATGTCAAGAAGCCAAATTTCATCTTTTTGCTTTTGTGTTTACTATATGAAAAATGATAGAGAAGCCCTGCGGCCAATTTCACCTGAAGCTTATCATCGTATTTCCATTTACTTTTATACAGTAACCACCCCGATGTTAAGAAGGGAGGCTGCATTTTAAAATGTGTCTTACAATTAGCTCAGAATTTGGGGAAGAGATTTGAAACAGCAGTGGTGAGCGTCCAGAGGTTACGTCGACAGGGGGTTTTATTTATTTAATTAACAAATGGCTTTTGTTTGCCTCCTTTATGTCAGACCCTATACTGAATTCGGGATTAGGAAAAACAAACACGGTCTTTGCCTTTCTGGAAACTTCAGTCTCATGGGAGGCCCCAAAATAAATAACCATGCTAATGCATATGTAATTTCAAATCTTGGCAGTGCTCGTGGTTGCTATGTGATCTGTCACCGTGAGGAATGGCCTAGCCTGGGGAGTCCGGGAGTGTGGCCCTGGGACCCCTCCTTTGTCTTGAGATCTGAATAGGATCGAGATGAGCCAGAGGAGGGCCAGCCGCTGGGTGTCAAGAGCTTTAAGGCAAGCAGCATGCAGGGTGTCACAGCCTTGAGGAGAAGGGGAGCAAGCCTCACTTGGGGTACTGGAAGCCTTATCTCTGGGGGGCACAGGGGCCCGGGATGCAAGGAGAGGCGTTGGCAGCAGGGCTTGGAGGCAGTGCTGAAGTCACGCTAACAGCAAAGGGAAACCAGTGAAGCATTTACGCAAGATCATTGTGCCTGCAGAGTAAACAAGGAGCTGAGCCGGTGGGTCTGGGGAGACCAGGCAGCGCGGCTGCTGCATTTGTCTAGGTGAGGCTCGCTTTGTAGGACATGACGCACAGCCTGCATGTGAGGAGGACAGAACGGAGGGAAAACACACGCAGGGCGGAAAACGGTTGTGTGCCTGTGTGTGTGCGTGCGTGTGCATGTGTGTGTGCGAAGAGAAAGCCAGAGTGGAGCTAAACACTGGAAGCTGTGAAGTTAGGGCTAAGATACCATTTTTAAGTAATTATAAATTTTAAAAGCTGGTCTTCCTTGTTAATATCAGGTGGTTAATATAATGATAAACAGAGAAATATGATAATAAACCTTAGGTAAAATTGTTTTTAGACTTTTCTATTATTTTATTATTTTTAAAGATTTTATTGATTTATTCATGAGAGACGAGAGAGAGAGAGAGAGAGGCAGAGACACAGGCAGAGGGAGAAGCAGGCTCCATGCGGGGAGCTGATGCGGGACTCGATCCCGGGACCCCGGGGTCACACCCTGAGCCGAAGGCAGACCCTCAACCACTAAACCACCCAGGCGTCCCTATTAATTAATTTTTTTAGAGAGAGGGTGAAGTCAAGGGGGAGGGGTCAGAGTTGGAGGGGGGAGCATCTCCAGCAGACCAGCCCCCCCACTGGAGGCCCCATTTCAGGACCTGGATGCCATGACTTGAGCGGATATCGAGTGTCCGAGGCTGAACCCACGGACACGCCCAGCACCTCTCCACCACTTTTCACACAAGAACAACAACAGAAGGTGAAATGTAACTGGTTCAAATCCTGGCTCTTACTTTCCAACCATGTGAATTCGAGCAGTTTCTTAGAGCTCTGACCCTCAGTCTCTTCGTTGCTGTTAACTGGTGCTACCCACGACCTGTGAGATCCTTGTGAGATGAATGACAAGCGTGTGCGCAGGTGCACACAGGCTGCCCCCACCCCAGGCCATCTCCAACTAGGCCCTCCCCAGCGCGTCTCACCTCCCTCCTTGTCTTCCCTCCACGGCCCACCTTCCCTCCTTGCCCTGTGCGCTGACTCCACGGTGTAACTCCAATTGGCCTTACTCTGGAGTGATAGTCTGAACTCCGGCCCGCATTTCAGGGGTCTGCGAGCACCTTTCCACGTGTAACTAATACGTTCAACACAAGTAAGTCTCTATGGAGATTCTGCAGAGAAAACAAAGTTTCTCTCCGAAGTCGGAGACTAACTTTGGGCAATGTCATAACTATCTTGGGCCTCGTTTTCTTTAGCCATATGAGGCCTGGGGAACTTGGTCTGGAATCAGGGGCCAACCACTGCCTGGTTTGTGAATAAAGTTTTATTGGAACACAGCCACATCCACTGGTTTATGCAGAATTACGGGGTCGCCACAGAGCCTAGTGGACTGTGAATGCCCGTGGGTTTACTACCTGGCTCTTCGCTGAGACGGTTTGCCAGCTGCTGAGTGAGAGCATTGATTTCTACTTTCTTTTCCTCTGCCACCTTGTTCTTCCCTCTCTCTTTCTCTCCTTCCTTCCTTCCTTCCTTCCTTCCTTCGCTCCCTCCCTCCCTTCCTTCTTTCCCTCCCTCCCTTCCTTCCCTCCCTCCCTTCCTTCTTTCCTTCCTTCCTTTCTTTCCCCTTATACTTCTTTCTTTCTTTCTTTCTTTCTTTCTTTCTTTCTTTCTTTCTTTCTTTCTTTCTTTCTTCTTTCTTTCTTTTTTTCTTTCTTTCTTTTTCTTTCTTTCTTCTTTCTTTCTTTCTTTCTTTCTTTCTTTCTTTCTTTCTTTCTTTCTCTCTTCTCTTCTTTCCATCTGAAGCCATTCTTCAAGCAACATGTTGCCTAGGAGCCCAGTACAGAACACAGACAGAAGTGGGCCTCCTCTCTTTCAAAGGTTCAGATGTGGGGATAGTTGTCAGGACTTTAATTTGAAAGTCACTAGACTGAATAACTTTTTAAAATTGTTAAATAATAATGCTATATGTAAAAGCCTTGAATCCGGAGAGCTACTTTCAATCTGTAGCAAGAGTCGAGTGACAAAATGTGCCCTCCCTGACTCACCCCCCTGCCACAGGAATCCCCCCTCTGCTCCCCCTCCACAGAAATCCCTCTGTTTTTCATCTTCCTGCCCCACCTCTTCCTCGCCAGCCCCACAAGTCAATCCTCTGCTGCTGTCTGGCTGCTCAGAAACCTAACAGGGGCATGAACTTGCACCTGCCCCTCGCAGCAGGGTCCTGAATCCCAGACTTTTCTGGATCTCCTAGTTGAAGGAGAAGCTTCAGCTTCATATACTTCCCTTAATATCTGCTTTCCACTGAATGACAGCTGGTTAATCAGATACATTCAGGCTGTTAATTTTATAAAGACTGTTAATTTTTACTAATGGCTTAATGGGTTTATTCCTCCCAGGTAACACATTTGTATTTTAATCAGGGCTTTCTAGAAATGGTGCATATTTTAACCCAAAGGAAGGGCTTTCGTGGAAGGAATGCCAGCAACATTCTGAGAGTTTGAGGCGTTTAGAGAAGAGAAGCCTTTGGATGCTGCTGAAATAAGTCCATGAGAACGACTATGTATTCCTCCTGCAATTTGCAGTGACTTGGTGCCACCGTTTCACGGCCATTTGTGCATGCGGGTGGGCAGCCTTATCCATCACTTTGTGTCTCTCGACCTGTGGGCTGTGTCGCCGTGGGCACGTGACGCAGCATCTTTAGAGCTCAGAGTCTCCATCCCTCCACTGCAGGGTTATTGGGGGATCGTTACATAAAAAGTCTCCCACCTAGTACAGTCTCTGTAAATGTTCCTTATCTTCTCATTGAAGTGCAACCCAGATCACTTGTGCTCTGGGGTAAGAAAGTTTCATCTTGTTCTTATGCAGAATTTGTTCCCTGATTGGGAAGAAAAGACTTTTTTTTTCTTTATTTTTTATCTCACTTTCAATGAATTAGGTCAAAGACATAATAATTGGAATCCTAAAAATCAATAATTTTCAGGGATGTTAGAAAACATGGAGTTTGTCCCTTTTATTTTCCAGACACACGGAGAGGTTAAATGGTTGACTTAGGGCCGCAAGGGCTCTAATTAGGGGCAGGTCTAGAGCTGGAAACCAAACCTCCAAATTCCGGGTCTCCCCAGGTGAAGAAACAAACAACTCAAACAAACAAGCAGCACATTTTCTCCCCCCCCCCCACTCTGCCCCAAATTTTGTCTCGTACTAAAGAAAATCCTAGATCAAAAACATGCATTTGGAGCAACACGTGCAGGGATGTCCCCAGCATACCTGCAAGACCGGTGAAGTCGCATATTTCATCCTATTTGGACCCGGGAAACGGTCAAGTTCTCATACCCACTTAATGAAGCAAGAAAATGGGTCATCTTACCTTGACCATCACTTAGCATCTGCTTTTTAAGTCTGCTTCTGGAACTAGCAATGAAACCTGCCTTCAACACGTTTATTATGGGATGAAAACTGAGCTTCTGTGTGTTGATGGCATAGCTCCGGGGAGTCACCCTGCCCACTTGAACTTTCAATAGGGCCTCTTAGCGCTTATGCCGCATTCATTCCTCCGTGCAAAGCGCGCTCTTGTTGCCGGAGAGCCTCACCAGACAGTCGCCGGGCACAGCTGCTTCATTTTGCCCTAGCGTTGGGGTACCAACCACCTGGCAAGCTGCAGGTCCCCCCCCCACCCCCAGCCCTCGTTCTCCAATCCCCATGCAACTGTTGGAGTCTCTCCTTGCACCAGCTGCCCCCCAGCCCCCCTTTCAAAAATTACTCTCAGTAATTACTACAGCTCAAGGATGCTGTCCAATCTAAAATAGCTAATGAGAACCAGTCCTTCAATCTAAACTGTAATCAGCTTATAACAAGCTCTCTTTTCCTGTGCTTCATTACTGTGACACAATCTATTTTTCATACCTCGGAATGATAAGGCAACGTCGGGAGAAAAGGAGCCCTCTCTATCACCAGGCTTGCATGAAAGGGAGATGGGCTTAAGCATGCAGAATTGATTTATTTGCATTCTTCTATTGCTTTGGTGGCTGCATCTTTGAAAGAAGTTAATATTGTATTTTTGATTTGGCCCTAAGAACAGCAGGGCCTGACAATCAAGCATGCTTATTACAGCCAGGAAGGGTAAAAAAAAAAAAAAAAAAAAAAAAAAAAAAGTGGTGGTGGTAGGAGGGGGGAGTCCAGTGGAGCTCCAGTGCATCATGATTTATTTGGACATGTGCAGACTTGGAGCAGAAAGTATTTTAAATTCTGTTGGGGGAACCTACCCATGCTGTCTTTATCTGAGTGTTCATTCTCCCCAAAATGTGTATGGTTGTTACCCATAACCCTATTAGCTACTTACCTGCCTTGCTTCTGATGTGCCCTTGTAAACTCTCCATTGTTTATTTCCAAAGAAAGAACATGGTGGGCACCAACCACGGGGGTTCTCACTGGGAGTTTGGGAAATCTGCTTGGCTAATAGTGTACAATCTGTTGATAAACACCCAGGCTATTTTAATCTCCTTTCCAAGTTTATCCTCCTGAGTTAATTTCCAAACTGTCATGTTTTGCCTGGTGTGATTAAAGCTCGGCCCGTTGAAGCGTCCACATTCTCCTGGCGTGATTTCCTAGGCATGGAGGCTGTGGCGGAGCAAACCTATTAATCCCACCCTAATGATTAAAGCGGCTGAGGGCCTGCAACGTCTGATGGTTTAATACCAGCAGCCGAGTCCTTGGGTCTAATCCAACTCAGTCATCACTGTGAATGAGACAGTTTGATGAGCTTCAGTGAGGCTGGGACTGCTGTCATTGTCCAGTGTGGACTCCAAATACGAAGAAAGATAAAAGCCAGTCTCAAACGGCTAGACAGCTCCTATGGCTGTCACTAACATAAAGATACGAAATGCAGATCGGAGGATCTTTGTTAAAGAATTGTCAGTGGGCAGAGAGACCTCACAAAGAACCCCCTGCCCTGTTTTACTTACCTTCCTGCCAAGAACAGAACAGAAAAGGAAAAAAAAAAAAAAAAAAAAGAAAAGAAAAGAACCCATTAGTCAGTTTTTAAAGATTGTCTCTCTTTGCTTTGTCTAAAAACGTGCACAAAAAATGAGGTTAAATTAGAAAACCTTTCCCAGCTCACTTCAACTGTAGGAAATAGATGCACACAACTCCTTCAGAGTGGGAGGTTTGCGAATTTACTCATTAGACACAATAACCAGTAAAGGGGGACCTCCACTCACGTGGAATCTTGACCAGACCATCAGGGAAGGTAGTTCTCTGCTGCCTCCCCATCGTCAAGAGCCCTGGGACCGAACTTGCCTTTAAAAGAGCGAGGCTGTCGGAGGACTCAGACTGAGCATCTGTACTTCAGGCGAGTCCATAAATTAACTTCCAGCACTCATGGCATTCTGAAAGAATGAAGCTTTCATTGGAATTCATGGTCCATCTGCTTCAGGAATGTTGTGTCACCCACCATGCCTCAGACACGGGGAGAATTTTCTACCTCCAGTGACTGCAGCAAGGAATTTGTCTTGCCAAAGCAAGACCTTATAGTATCATTCTCTGTCTCCCTCTCTTTCCCCCAGTGAGGGTGACCATCTGAGAACATGGGACGTGAATGCCTTTACGACCTCGTGCCAGGGGCCAGAATTCAGAGCCTCCTGCGGTCTGTTCTATTGGGTCTTTCTTGTCCGAGGGTGAAGTTTCAGGGAATGTGAGCCAGCTCGCAGAATAGCTGGATTTCTACATCACTGCATTATTTTCCTAAGGGCCATTGATTTCCGATAGGAAGAGCCCCTCCCCGCACTTCATCCACTTTCCGATGAGCATCAATTCTTGATTGCAGCGCAAGCTAAAACCCCCGTCTGCTGCTGATGCACATAGGTCTCGGTTGAGGATGAAAACGAGAACGCCCAGTTGTTTCAGACATAGCATAAATTTAAAATCTCGTATAGTCACTTTTATCTTCACTAACATAGACCCGATGTACTGGGCAGCCAATCTTTATTTTTAACTGAGAACATTCTCTGATGCCGTCTCTATGCTGAACAAGGGGGCTAGGCTTTGAGGACATCAAGCATGCTCGTGGTCAGCCTGAAAGCTCATGGTCTCATATCTGGAATCCAAATAAAGGTATTTTCTTGAAGGGCAAAATAATAAGTCTACTCTTAAGGGTGGACTTAAACATAATTTTCAGGTATACATTTAGGAGTTACTCATTTATGTGAGTGATGTTGATAAAAACTACTCAGTTGACCCACGACTAAGTATTTAAAGATGTTTGTGTCGTATAATAACCAGTTTAATAGTACAACCCAAGGCTTCTCAAAATCAGCCAGTAGATCCATGCTGTTAAATGCGACTACTTGCCATACAATCTCTTTTTTTTTTAATTTTTATTTTTTTATTTATGATAGTCACACACAGAGAGAGAGAGAGGCAGAGACACAGGCAGAGGGAGAAGCAGGCTCCATGCTCCGGGAGCCCGATGTGGGATTCGATCCTGGGTCTCCAGGATCGTGCCATACAATCTCTTAGGGGTAGAAAGATACACAAAATCCCCTCATTACCAAGGAACTTAAAATCTAGCATACAACGTAGAATCACTGAAATCAAAGTTTAAATATGTGCCATGGGTTGTATTTACACACACAGCTTAATGAAT
Source organism: Vulpes lagopus (assembly GCF_018345385.1). Taxonomy (NCBI): domain Eukaryota; kingdom Metazoa; phylum Chordata; class Mammalia; order Carnivora; family Canidae; genus Vulpes; species Vulpes lagopus. The sequence continues at coordinate 26,994,679 of NC_054845.1, forward strand.
TACACCGATACATTTTGTCAAAGGTTTTTAAGTTTAAAAAAAAGTTAAAAAGTTAACTGCAATTTCTATCGATGAGACATACTTTCGAGCCCGCTAGTTCTGAGCCGTGCCCCAAAGTGAATTCTGTGGTTGCATTATGTTGAGGGCCACATAAGGTGGAGAATAAAGTCAAGATAAAATAGCCAAGATCCGTGTGCTAGGATTTTAGAGCTAATGCTCCTTTGTGGTTATTTTTTCCTTTTCCCTGTCTTTCCTCTGCTTTCTATCTGCCCTTCACCCCAGGCTTAGGTACATGAGGTAATTGTGCTTTTTTTTTTCTTTCTTTCTTTCTTTTAGGCTTTTGCCATTGTAGCACGATGTTACTGAAACAAATAAGTCTTGTAGAAAGCAATCTGGTGTCTGAAAAAGGTGTTCCATAAAGTTTAATCTTGTCATTGTTTAGCTTTACCATTAAGAACAGTTCAGGGTATAACTTTATTTTTACAATGAATGAAACCGAAACGTCTCCTTACGTTTTCATTCAATGTTCTTAATACAAAATGATCGTGGGTTAAAATTTCAGGCAGTGGCTTAATGACAATGGAATTTCAGTTATGAAAAACACATTTGATAAAGACTATAATTACAAATGGGGTCTAGTTAGCAAACTTGCATCATCTTGATGGAATTTAAAAATAATCCTCTGCAGGTTCATTAACCTGACATCCGAGTCCTATTTGTGGATTTTCGAACCTCAGAATCCATTTGATCTCTTAGCAAAAATCAGCTTTCGGAACTGGCCTGAGACTGAAAATGGTGACTCTGGAAAGAGAAAAAAAAAGAAAAAAAAAGAAGCATTACTCTTTGCTCAAACCTCTAGTCTAGGTGATAAATTCACACAGAAGTTAAAAGTGGCAATGAGCTGCTGTGAGAAGCACCTCGTGGTTTGCCTTCCCTGGAAGGCAAAGTCAGAATGGGGCCAGACTGTGGGTGGCAAGAGATGGTGCAAGAGGGACGTGCAGGGGGAGGAGAGGAAGTGGGAAGGGCCCAGGAACCTAGGCTAATGTTTCAGAATTCTGCTTCAGGGCAATCGAAATTGACGTACACCTCGGTAATAGAGTATTCATAGCGCCAGCTGCCCTATGCTGCGCAAATCTGCAGAAGGGGGTATCTGGGAAGGCTTCCTGGCACTGGCGGCACGTGAGCTCTGAGGTGAAGGACAGCAAGACTAGGATACTGGGAGATAGAGCAAGAGCATGCAGGGTGGAGGGAACACTGCACACAGAAGTGCTTCTGCAGGGTATTCAAATTACAGGGTGTAGAATCCATCCAAAGCCCCTTTATGTGACTACCGTTGACCAATGTAAGCAACAATGTTCCTTTACTTGGGAAAAAAAATATTAGTACAGTGGAGCATGCCAGGCCACCTCTCATACTGATTATCATACTACCTTTCCACTGTGGGACTCAGTCTTTTTTTTTTTTTTATGATAGTCACATACACACACACACAGAGAGAGAGGCAGAGACACAGGCAGAGGGAGAAGCAGGCTCCATGCACCAGGAGCCCGATGTGGGATTCGATCCCGGGTCTCCAGGATCGCGCCCTGGGTCAAAGGCAGGCGCCAAACCACTGCACCACCCAGGGATCCCCGGGACTCAGTCTTAACCATACACTACCTGAGTATCACAGGATGAAGAAAAATGGTTGGCCATTATACTAAAAATGATGGCTAAAGGGAGTCAGTGCCAACAAAATCATGAAAGGTTGTTGGGTTCACCATAACCAAATGAGAAAAAGTACACTTACAAACAAACAAACAAAAAACAAAGAAACAAAAAAACAAAACCAAAAACAAAACCAAACCAAAAAACAAACAAAAAAATACAACAACAACAACAACAACAAAAACACCAAGAGTCACTGATCGTTAATTTAAAAAAAGAAAAAGAAGGAGAAAAAAAACCTTCCAAGTCAGCCAGAAACGTCACTGCTTTGCAGATTTTCTCTTTTTAGACCAAAGTAATCCCATCTCTACAAGGACATTCTCTGTCTGAGTCACTCTGATAAAACACACTGAATAGACATAGGAAGATGACACCAGAACAGCTTCTACCCCCACCCCCAGGGATGTTCAGAACAGCAAAGAAAAAAAAAATCATGTTTTTAAATGTCTAATCTTGTTTTTGAATTAAAATAAACCTGGAATGCTCTTTTACACTAAAAACATGTTTTCTCATAATGCAATGGCTTTTAGCCACTTTTTCACTTATTAAATTTGAAATGTTTTTGAAGCACAGTTTTGGTTTGGAGTAGTTTTGCCTTTGTGTGAGAAGCGTAATTGTCTGCTGATTAACATAGATTCTTGGACACCTGGGGGGCTCAGTGGTTGAGCATCTGCCTTCGGCTCGGGTCATGATCCCGGGGTCCTGGGATCGTGTCCCGCATCGGGCTCCCCGCAGGGAACCTGCTTCTCCCTCTGCCTGTGTCTCTGCCTCTCTCCCTGTGTCTCTCGTGTATAAAAATAAACAAAATCCTTAACATATACTTCTTGAAGATGCTTTTTAGGAGGAAAGCAGTGTGCTGGATGCTATAAGGATTATAAACGTTTATTTTACTGTTAAAATACTAGCCTAGCTTTCCAGAGCTGTGCTCCAGAAAAGTGGCCAGTTACTATCTCAATGATGCTGAAGGAAGCTGCTGTTCCTTCTGCTACTAGAATAGGTCAGAAGTCATTGGTTCTGGCTCCCGGGACCTTCTCGGGCTTCTTGGAGGAGGCACATTTACTTGTTGAGGGTGTTATGCCCAAGTGGTTCTTTGCATTTTCACATGAGCCTTGTTGATTTTGACTCTGCGGGGAGTTAGAAAGGCTCCAGAAATTCAGAAATTCAGACTGTAGAGTTTCTGTACATCTCATTCCCTGGTTAGATGGGAGTGGTTGCCTCTTTTTTTTTTTTTTTTTTACTGATACATTCTCAGAATATCTGGATTCTGATGCGATTACTTGTCAGCCAGGCCTGGACTTTGCAACCGAGGAAGGGCTCACACACTTATCAAATTTAACCTGTTTATTCTAAATTCATAGTGAATTTCTTTCATCTCTCCTTTTCTCTTTTCCTTCATCTCAACTCCCACCTGTTCCCCTTTCTTTCTCACCTGCCCCCCCCCGCCCCCCACTATTTCCCTAATGATTTGGAGAGTACCAACTGATGAGCTTTAAACTCTCAAATTTGCTGCAGGTATTTTTTAAAAGTAAGTATTTGTGGATCAGCTTTCCTTCACATAAATATCACAGATTGCATTTTAGTTACATCTCTTTACTGGGCTTCTTAAACTTAGTACCGAGTCCTTTCAGGGAGACAATATTGAAGAGTGATTACAAATGTAGACTTGAGATCCCAGGCTTGCGATCAGTTGTACCACTTATGAGCCTGGTCTTTTGATCTTAGAAGGGCTACCTAACAGCTCTGAGCCTCAGTTTCCTGATTTCCATGTAATGAAGATGCTTTGAAGATGAGATTAGAGAATCCACTTAAAATGTTTCATGCAGCATCTGATACATACTACGTCTCTTCAGTAGAGTTGGCTACTCTCCATCACCATCATTATCATTGTGGAGGTGCCAGGTGGAAGATTGCATCCTCCTGTAACATCAACTGTGCTTGAGGATTTAAAGGAGAGTTAAGTGACTTCACCTAATGTCATATAAGGTATCGTTTTTACAGTAAAACAAATATAGCCCTAGTACAGGATGGAAGATGCAAGTCCATGGATTGTTGAAGATAAAATAAGACAACAGAATTTTGTACTGGTGATGAATGAGAAGTCCCTGAAGGAATATTTTTTTACTTTCTCGTATCGTTTGGGGTTGGCCAGGGGAGATTTGAAGAGGTGCTGCTATTGGCTAAAACAGTAGGAAAAAAATAACTCCAGTCTTTTCAACCAAGCACCAGGGGTCATTCTTATATTGTTAATTTGTCTACGTGTTTTACTTAGGAATGCAGCAGGTTTCAGATTATTTATTTATTTATTTACTTAAAATGGCAGAAGTATATCGATGACGTTTTATCACCTTCTCACGGTGGTTTTGCAAGTTGGTTTTGCCATACTTATTTTATAGGTGAGGAAATCGAACCTCAAAGATTAAATAACTTGTGTAAAGTCTTGATCAGTGAGTGATGAGTCTGGGCTTTGAATTCAGGTCTTGTGGCTCTTTCCATTCTGCCTTTACTGCATCCCACTGGATTTGATTAAAATGGTTTTTCCATACAGCGGCTTGTATGGGGAGTGTTTAGTGTGCCAACTAAGCTCTTATTACATTTTCAAGAATTCCTTTCCCTGCATCACTCTTAGCTCATGTTGGCCCACTGGAGACACCTTTTGGAAATTGAGGTGGTATAAATGAAGGAGTAGCCACACTCCTGGTCACTGGGGAATTAGTGCTAGGCATGAGGCACACATGATGCCATTTACCTGCTGGTTCATCTGGTTGACATGGGGCAACAGCTGGACCCTTAGTACCTTCTGCTAGATCTTCTGCTTCTGTTCTTCCAGCTACTAAGCCAGGTACCTGAGGAGGAGTACCAGCCTCTCCAGCAGGCACAACTGGACAGTTGTGCCTAGTTTCCAACACCCAGTGTAAAATGAAAACATAGGGTTCAAATATCATTAAGAATTTCAAGGTGTTACCAGCAGAGCTTTAAACCAAGTATGAGATCTTTCTAAGCAGGAGACTCTGAGTGATTACATAGGCCACATGTACATGAGGCCAATTCTGCTTTCAGGATACCTTGTCCTCAAGGTTTGAGGCTCAGAAATGGTGAAAGACCAATGTGAGTTCGAGGTCAGTCTTGTATGTTCTAGTTTGACCTGACTTTTCCCAGTTCACGTCCATCTCCTTTGGCTGATTACCTGTTCTACAGACTTTAGATGTAGAAATAACAACTTCACGTGAACTAGATAACCAGGTCCCACAATTGGGTAAGGTCAAATTTCTTGGAGATAATCGAGAAAATAATTTGCAATACATTTTCTGGGTTCTGTGATTCAGATGAGGAACCCTAGGTGAGAAAGCCTGGAAAGTAGACAGTAAGGAGATGATCACACATGGGGTAACTGGGTGGCACAGCTGGATAAACATGGAACTCTTGGTTTCAGCTCAGGTGGTGATCTCAGGGTCATGATATCCAGCCCCTTAGAGGGCTCTGTGGTCAATGTGGAGTCTTTTTGGGTTTCTGTCCCCCTTTCCTTCTGCCCCTTACCCCCTCCCTAACCTCACGGTGCACACTCTTTCTCTCTTTGTCTTTGGAATAAACAAATGAATCTTAAAAAGAGAGAGAGAGAGAGAGAGACAATCGTACAAATATCACTGTAATTGACACTCTGGTGGTTACTATGAAGGAAGGATCCAGAACACTCAGATTTCCTTCCTGCTTTCTATGAATGTTGTTTTTGGATCAAACTAAGAAAAGGTCTTTGACATTATCTCATGTGCAGAAGCCATGGGAGAAGATACCTCTACACACTTACCTAGCAGGCTAAAAGATTGTTTAGAATCAACAAATCAATGATTTTTAGTTTTGAACAAATTCTGAAATTAGTATTTCAAAGAATCATGATTTCTCCTCTGCGACCTTCCAATAGTCTGGAAGTCCCTAACTTTCCTCAAATGATTATGAGGATAAGCAAGTCTCTTTTCCATAGAGCCATCTATTCTTATAGTATTATTTTATTCCTCCAGTACTATAGTGTCCTTTTTAAAAATATTTTATTTATTTATTCATGAGAGGCAAAAACATAGGCAGAGGGAGAAGTAGGCTCCCTCTGAGGAGCTGGATGTGGGACTCGATCCCAGGACCCTGGAATCACGCCCTGGACCAAAGACAGACACTCAACCACTGAGCCACCCAGGGGCTCCAGGACTATAGTGTTCTGATAATATTATTTCAAGGACATCAGGGAAGACTCTATTTTCTCCCAAGTCTTCACCGAGCCTTGCTTTTTTTTTTTTTAATAGCAGGAATTATTTTTGAATTTCATGAGAAGATCCAAGACTTACAATGAGAAAACGAGTGAAGATGAAAAGGGATATACAGTCAGGTCCTCCATTCAAGGACAAGAGAAGCAGAGAAAGGGTAAAACAGTATGTCGTGGATAGATTTAAAAGACACTGACAGAATAGAGGTAGAGGTCCAGGGCAGAGGTCAACACCTTTTTTTTTTTTTTTTTTTTTTTTTGCAAAGGGCCAGAGAATAAATAAATATTTTCTGCTTCATGGGCTATCTAGTCTTTCTTGCCACTATTCAGCTCTGGGGTTGGAACAGATAAACAGCCATAGAGGATACTTAAATGACTGTGTCCCAATAAAACATTATTATGGACACTGAACCGTAAATTTCATATCATTTTCATGTGCCACAGAATATTATTTTCCTGTTAATTAATTTCAATCATTTAAAAATGTAAAAGCCATTCCTAGCTCTCATATTGACCCAAAACAGGCAGCGAATTGGAGTTGGCCAACTCTCTTTCTGGGGGCAAACATCCCTGGCTGTAGGTTGGCCACAAATAGGCTTGGCTACTAGGTCAGGGTATTTATAGTGGGTACAAGACATTCCAACAATGGAGGAATTATTCCAATGCAGAATCCTGGGCCTTAGAAATCGTTATATTTCACCAGTATTCCAGATCAGTGGTGGGTGCAATAAAGTTTTAAAACTGTATAGTAAAAGTAGGTAGTCTGATTCCTTCCCTTTCATTGTGAGGAAAGTTGAACAGCAGACATTGTTTTGATTGTAAAGGATGAGACAAAACTACACACATAAACACATTCAGACATGTATCTACACACTCGTGTTTGTGTAATATCCGCCTAGGTGCACAAATTCATGGGCATATTGATATGTGTACACAGGGTTGTGTGTATATAGATATGGTTGCACCATTGCACGCCCATGCACTGGTACGTGTGCAAAATCTTCTTTGGCAGCTCTTTACAATAGTGATGAAAATCCAAATGATCATTTGAGATAATAACTGCTTCCATACCATGCACATGTTTTGACATAGAATGAAGTAGAAATCATCATATGACACAATCACCTCTGCTGAAGTCGGAGGTAAGGAAGGCAAACATTATTTCTTCCAGGCTTTACGGCCTCATTAATATGTGTTGATGAAATCCTTTATCACATCAAAAAAGAACCATCTTTTAGAGATGGTTGCTTTGAATAAAAGTTTCAAACTATATGTACAAAGTCAATGCCTTAAAATATCTAAATGAACAAACAAGTTCAAATATTATTCATAAAAAATATTGCTCACAAATGGGCAGAGTGATCTGATTAATTTGAAATGATTTTCAGATAAGGACAAAGTCATTTAACCCCTCTTAGTGCCATCATTTCCTTTCAGCATCCTTTTTTATCCCTTTAATCCGTATAATTTAGCTTTAAACTTGACTTTTCCTTTCCCATTTAGAGAGAGGTTCCCAAACACAAAAATAATTCCTGCTGGTAATCTTGCTCATTAGGAACATTTCCAGGAAGAGAAGTGTATGGTGCAGCAAATATCTCTTCATTTCCAGCATGGCAAATAATCTGTCAAGACAACACCCAAGCCAATTGTTTAATTGTGTATCAGGTTTAGGTGACAGAACTTGGATATGACATGACAAAAGGGCTTAGGAAGAGCTATCCATCTCCCTTTCCTTTAGAACAGCAGAGTCTTCAATAAAGACATCTGTTAAGTCTGTATTTCCTAAGGCACAGAGAACCAGTCTTCTTACCTTTCAATTAGTAATGGAAGAACTTCAAAAAAGGTAAGGTTTCATTTTCATTTTTGCTATGGCTGGCAGGTTTTGGATACTTGGAGAGTTTAATGGATTCCATCCCCTCCTCTTCCCTGTTTCTTTTTATTCATACCCTCAGGATGACTCCTATTAGTTAGAAGTTCATTGGTTTCCTTTTCTTATTTGCATGTATTTAATTAGTTTTAAGATATTGGCCAGGTGAGAAAGAAAAGAAAATCTTTTTGCAGAGAAGACTTTTGTTCTTTTAGGAAATTATGGGCCCCTTTTAGAGCTGTTGAATGAATTCGTTTGAGCTACACCTTCATTCATCATCACTTGCAAATAATTTCTTCCCAAGCTCAGTTTTCCTACAGTTCTCATCAAAATAAAAATGTACCCAAGATTAAAGAGGGTCTTTCTGCAATAATTCTATTTTTATTTTAAGGTTTGGATTTTGGATCCTCTTCTTTTTCAGAGCTTCTACACTACTTTGTCTCAAGCTAAAGGTCAAGATTTACAAATAATTCTTCATAATGTAAGCACATCTGGAAACCTGCACTGTGGTGCTGGATGTAAATAATGCTGTGAATAGTGTCTTGGAATTTCCCTTCCAATATTCACGTACTCTCCTATTTTTATTTTATGCAAAAAGAGACAAAGCTTCATTTTCATTTTAACCTCAACTTGACCCTAATGATCCCTCTATACTAAATCAATCACCCATACATCCATCCACCCACCCTTTCATTCATCCATTCATCCATCCACCCATTCATCCATCAGTTCATCCACCCAACCAATATGTATTACTTGGGACCTGCTCTGTACTCAACACTTTGTTAGTTGATGAAGAAATAATGGTGGAGGAAAACCCTCAGACATAGTCTCTCTCTGTCTTGGGGAATTTATGGTCTAGTGGGAGTAAGATACTAATTTTTGAAAATCACAAAATAATTGTATATTTTCAATGGAGGAGATGTACATTATGCATGAAAACGTTTTAAAAAACATTTATCTATTTGAGAGAGAGAGAGAGGTGGAGAGGAGGGACAGAGGAAGAAGGAGAGAGAGAATATCCAGCAGACTACACTGAGCCCAGAGCTTGTCGCAGGGCTTGATCTCAAAACCCTGAGATCACAACCTGAGCCAAAATCCAGAGTCCAACATAGGATGCCTGGGTTGCTCAGTAGTTGAGCATCTGCCTTTGGCTCAGGCCATGATCCTAGGGCCCTGGGATGGAGTCCCGCATCAGGCTTCCCCCGGGGAGCCTGCTTCTGCCTGTGTCTCTGCCTCTCTCTCTGTGTGTCTCTCATGAATAAATAAATAAAATCTTAAAAAATAACCAAGAATCTGACACCTAACCAACTGAGCCATTCAGGCACCCTTAAGGCATGAAAACTTTTAACAGGGCAAGTTTACCTATTTAGGACAGGCAAGGAGACCTGCCCTAAGGAAATGATGACAGAACTGAGGTGGGTGAAGCAGGGGAGGAGAAGAAGTGTTAAGATGGAAGAATGGAAATTAGGCAACAAACTAACCTTTCCTCCAAAAAATAAAACACAAAAAACACAACTTCACATTGAAACAAAACCACTATAATTTTATATAATGTGGGACTAAGACTTTTATCATATTCTAGTCATACAACATTTCAAATTTCTGCACTGTGTATAGAGTATAAGCAGCTAATGAGAAAAGCTTTGTCATCTTAAGTAAATGCCCCATCTTCTTCAATTGGCAATCAATAAATATTTATAGGTGATGATAATTATGTCATAATTTGGTTAAGATCCTAATCACTAGAACTGAAAAAAGGGAAAGTGTCAGGAGATACACAGTTCATTAGCCAGTTCATTTGCAACTCAGAAATCTAAAAAGCTCCATCAATTTTTTTGTAACTCAGTCACTAAAACTTATTTGGTATAACTTGACCTGCACTGATGTAAGGATATGTGTGACCTTTGTTCATCTTAATTAGAATGGACATTCATTTGTACGTCTTACTGCAGATATCTGAATGTGTTTGATTGTGAGGTGCTTGAGAGGGTTTTAGATAACATAGGGAACTTGTACTATTTTAGCCTTCAAAACTCTGCAAAATCCTACATTCCCAAAAAAATCTGGCTCCAAGAATTTCTGATATTTCTTCTGGCTTTTCAGAGTTTTCTCTTTATTAAAAAAAAAAAAAAAAAAGACACGTGACTTGTGTGTGCATACTCCCGCATGTGTGCTTTGAATAGAGGAGGTGGAAAGGTGAGTCTTTAGTGAGGACCATGAAGATTTTGAGTCCAAACTAGAAGTCAATATGGAAGAAAACTTCTCCAGGTTGATTACCCTGGAAAAAGCATGTCTCTTTGTAAAATGTTTACAAGTGGACTTCCATTTGTACCCCTACCCTATCCGTCTTTTACATGTGAATCTATAAGGAAAGTTGTTTGGCCAGTTTTTTTCTTCAACAATTAGATTAAAATATTCCTACCTCATATCTTACATCCTGTCTTACCAACTCCTTTTGTTTTGGTCTTGGAAGAGTCAGTAAGTGGCACATGTAAGGTGCTGAGTAGGACTTGTACCACATGAATGAGTTTATGAGTTGAAATCACAGAATGAGTTTATGTTAGACCTTGACTTAAAATCCAAGTCTGGCCATTTCTACCTCAATGTTTTCTCCATAATGTCAACATAATATGTCCTCAGTAGATTAACTTTTAATTTTAAGAAAAGGAAAGCATTAGCTTCTTTCCACATTTTTAATTCTAGAAAGACATTAGGTCCAGAGATGTGGATTTTCCTCTTTTATAATTTCTCTCTTTCATTTTATGTTATTTCCCCAATCTCTATCTTAGTTCATTTTTTAAATTAGTCTAGCCAGTATTTTCTCTTGCAGCCCTATGGCCCACCAGGGATGTGACCACTCATTGCCTCTGACCCTTCACCATTTAGCAATTTGCACTGCGGACTCTCTCTGCTGAGCCAGAAAGCCTGGACCAGATTGGGAAGGAACACATGTGAGCAGTTGTCCTTTGTTCTTCTCTTGGCTCCTTGCTCTGGCCATGTGTTCTAGGCAGGACTTCCAATTAGGACGCCTGAAAGAAACGAGCAGATTGGAGATGCCATGTCCTCCTCCATCGCCAGCAGGACTGGGGGTGGCATAATATGCCGCCCAAAAACTCATCAGGGAAGATTTGCCTCCAAGGAAAGAAAATGTGGCATCTCAGGCCACAGGTAAAGAATGGGAGACATGAGAAGTATGGCCGACCTGGGGGCGGGGTTCTGCCTAGATCCGTCAATATCCTCATCACAAAATGAATATGTCCTGAGACTCAGTATAATCTTTGCTTTCAATTGCCTCACATGTTTAAGTGCTGTGTCTCTACGTGAGTTGGAAGGATATGGAGCCTTATTTTACCTTTGGTATTCTCACCACGGATACTATACATTTTATGCAAGTATTTGTGCACCAGAATATAAGTACCATAAATTCAGGGATCTGGGATTTTGTTCACTGCTGTATTCCAGGGTCAGGAGGGAACCTAGCATGTATTTAAAATATGTAACAGTTCAGCATGGGTAGCAACCAATCAAAAGACTTTAATCAGCCTGCTGTGAATATCAGTCCTGGTAAGCACTCAGTGAATGTTGGTTGATGTTATACAACGAACCATTTTGTTGTTGTTTCTTTGGACTTCGAAAACTAAGACAAATCACTCTTTGCACTGGCATGAGCACAGTGTGGATGCAGCTCCACAACCCAGTTATTTGACCGACCACTATCTCTAGTCCGAAAAAGTTTCATTCACATTGATCTGTAAGGGAGTAAAATGATAAAATATTATTGGATCGCAATTATACTGCAATTCAGTAATATGTTACCTACACTTTTCAGATATATATTTAAGAGTATTTGATCAAGTAATTACTTCTCTAAAATTTTATTCTAAAAAATGTGTTAAATAATTTTATACATGCACAAGATTGCGTATATATATGTATATATATCGTGTGTATATATACACACACATTGTGTTTGTGTGTGTGTAATATATATATATATCTGCTTTCACACTTAAAATGACAGTCTCTGGCAGCCTGAGTGGCTCAGTGGTTTGGCGCCGCCTTCTGCCCAGGGTGTGATCCTGGAGTCCTGAGATCGAGTCCCACATCAGGCTCCCTGCATGGAGCTTGCTTCTCCCTCCTTCCACCCATCTCTCTCTCTCTGTGTCTCTCATGAATAAATAAATAAAATCTTTTAGAAAAAAAAGGGGACAGTCTCCCAATGAATAAAAATTTAATGTTATGTGCTTATTATCACACACACACACACACACACACACATATACATCGGTCTATATATATATAAATATATGTAGTGATACTTAGCACAACATTGTTGATGATGGTAAAAAAAAAGAAAAAAGGGAGCTGCTTAAATATCCAGAAACAGAAAACTGGTAAAGTACATAATAATGCATTAGTACTAGGTTACCCTGTGCAGCCTTGATAGTTGTTCATATGGTGCCTGATAGATGGGCCCTTAGCCCCCATCTGTGCATTATCACGCCTGGAGGTGATACAAACTGATATCCATTTACCAAATTAACAAAGGTGATATCTAGTGACCAAAAGAATATACTCTGTTTAGAATTTAAGTGTAAAAGGAACAACAAAAAACCCACAAAGCAGTGTTTATAATATTTTTCCGATATTTTGCTCAAGAAATGCATTCCTATATGGAATATGAAACAAGATGAGAAGATGAGATGGCACTAAACATAGAGTTTATAGATACCTCTACAGATATCTTTATAGATATGCACATATTGATATAGACGTAAGACATAGATATCTGTATAGAAAGATATTGAGATTGGAAGAAATATACTCCAGTAAGTTAATGGTGATAATTTATTGGGAATTCAAGTAATTATATTTCTCTTTTTTGGTCTTTGTTAATGTGTATTTCCTAACCTTTCCACAATTCCTTGTGAAGTTGAAAACAAATAATGATAAATGGATAAAAATTAACCTCCCTGGAGTGTTGGAATGAGCTGGAGATCCTGTCTAAAGGGAAATGCATGGGCTTGGACCTAGAGAGACCTCAGTTTGATTCCTAGGTCCTTTGTGTGTGATGGTGGATAAATCACTTAACCTCAGTGGGTTCTTATTTTCATCCATCAAATAGGGTTAGTAGTATCTGACTTATAGAACTATTTTTAGGATTAGAGAGAATGTGTTTAAAGGTCCTAACATGCTACCAGCACACGACAGTAAATTGTTATTTATTTTTACATGAAAGGGAAACTATGCCTCTTACGTGTGAAAGCAGATGTGAACTTTTGCCTTTCTGTTAAAGATCCTTCTCCAAGTACTCAGATGGGAAACCTGTCCTATGAGGATACCAGGTACTGTCGCGGGTGCTAGTCACATAATAACACCTTGAGAAAGGAGCTCTGTGTGATGTAAAGGGAGCCCAGTCCTGAAGCCATTACAGAAGTAGTTTAGGATTTTGAATTTCCATCCTTTGGTTAAGGATATAGTACATATCTGCTCTAGTAGATTACTGTGTTTTTGGAGAGGAATATACTCTTTTTCATACATACACAGACATTTTTTAAAGGTTTGTTTATTTACTTGAGAGAGAGAGAGAGAGAGAGAGAGAGAGAGCACGTGTGTGTGCTTGAGGAGAGGGAAGGAGAATCTCAAGCAGACCCCTCGCCAAGCTTGGAGCCCCTTGTGAGGTTGGATCCCATGACCTTGGGATCATGACCTGAGCTGAAACCAACAGTCAGGTGCTTATTCAACTGAGCCACCCAAGTGCTCCCACATACACACATATTATAGAGCAATGGATTTGTAAATGAAGAGGTAGTTTGTACCGGACTTTTTCCTTAAAACTAGAATAATTAACAAATGCACAGACACAAACATAGCCTTACAAACATACACACAGGCACACATACACTCACACTGCTACTCAACTGCTTTCATCATGTTCTATAAACTACATTCTGCACTAAGATGGCTAAATAAGAAAGGTAGTTTTGCCTTCATCTTCTCTTCTTCCCATCCCTTACCACCTTCCCTTGCCTCCTGGGAATCAAGGTAACATTCTGAGAGTATTTTCTTAGGACAAAGTGCATTGTCCAGTGAGAAGAACAGCTCTTCTCTGGGCATCACCTTGTGGATGTGAACTTGAAATGATTTTAATACAGGTGTTCTGGAGGTGGTGGGGAAGGGAGACGGCGCTCAGCCATCCTTGCTTTCTTACCTGTTCCCATTTGGCTAGTTATACTCCAATGGGACTAGCTAGTTTATAGTCTGCTGCTATTGAATAGAGTTGGTGTCACTGCAAAATCCTTGGTCATTACCTTTTTTATGTATAGCTGGTTAAACCACCCGACTTAATTAAAATGTAAAAGAGTGAACGTCTCTCTAGATTTAAAAAAAGGGGGGATGCTGTGATACAGGCAAGAATATTATGTAGATTGCAGGGTGGCAGCTATGTACAATTATGGGTCTTTTTAATGCTGTATCTGAAAAGATGTGCTACTACCAAAGGGGGAGGAGCCCTACCAGTTTTCTAGGCTCAGTGAATTTAATTCTGTGCTGGAACTTAATATTCCCCCAAAACACCCGCATTAAATCTCCTCCTTATGTCCCTGTTACTTGGAAAGTATCATTTGAGGAAATGGCTCTATCAGTGTTTAGCTATTTTCATAAGAAGGTTTTCCTCCTCTGTACTTGCATTTTTGGCTCCTGTAAAAAATAATGATACTTCAGGACAAGTAAGGATGAAATTCTTGGACCCACTTAAGACATTTTTTTGTGTGTTGGGGGAGGCTTCCGTGGGCTTTTATGGTTGATTTAAACTTCAGATGTTTCATTATACACACGGGCTAGTTTGGGAAATTATGGTTGAATCCCAGAAAACGAAATCAGATACCTTTTTCCAACCAAACTTTTGCATATTCACGGCCTAGGGTGCAACAATATTGGTAAGTAGTTAAAGCTTTTATTTTAAGATTAAATCTACCTAAACCCGTTCTTTATCCCTGGCGTCCCTGCCTCCACCACATGTTTCCAATATGTGCTCCATTTCCAGTTGGTCTAGTTCTTAAGTAATTAAAATAATTCTCTGTGACAAGCTATTCTTTATTTTTAGGGAAATTTCCTTAGGAGGAGCATGGAATAAGGAATCAAAAAGCTTAGGTTCAAGTTCTAACTCTGCCACTTGCCAGCCACTGGTACATAAATAAGTTTCCAGGTCTGAATTTCTCATTTTTTTCCCCCAAAAGTTTGACATTTATGATTTTAATTGAGGTACAGCCGACATACATTATGTTAGTTTCAAGTATAAATGGAATGATTTGATATTTGTATATCTTGTGAAATGATCACCACAATGATCCTAGTTAACACCCGTCAACATACATGGTTATGTTAATAGACGTGTATTTTAATACTTTTTTTCAGAGGATTGGTGTGAAAAATGATTTAGATGACGCACCAAAACCATAGACAATTATGTAATGTAAGGCCTGATTGTAATTTGGTACAGACTGGTCAGTTGTGCAGATTATATAGTTAACTTGATCAATTATGTAACTAATTCAATCAATGTAGATAATGAGTCACATAATCAAATCCTCAAAGAATTACCCACAGTTGGGTAATTTTAAGAGTCTTTCCAGATGAAATACATTTATTTTTCTAGAACTCAGTTTCTCCATTTGAGAAAATAAATCGTTGCACTTGAGGGTTTAAGGACTTTTCCCACTGTGAATTCTATGAGGAAAGAGATTATTTTTTAAAAAGTTATTGTTTAAGTCATTTTAAACTGAGACATTTTCACAGCTTTGATTGCTATCATTTGATCCTTTTTGCAACGCAGTGAAAATCTGCCACTGAGTTCTGTTGTGTTGGCATCACAGTATCCAAAGATATTCAATAACAGATAAATAGAAAATGAAAACAAAAAGGCCAGAGTGTCATTTGGAAAGCTGGCAAACTTCATGGTGCCAACCTTTTCTTCAACGACAGGCCAATTTGGGGGTTCAAATGTGTTGGTTTCATTTGACTCGTGGGAGGCAGGTACCTACCACTGTTTTCTATCTTACTCTATGTCATCCACGGTTTCATGTTTAACACTCAAGTGGTAAGACAGTTTCACCAACTGCTGCTGGGCTATCCCTGGACTTCCAGTCCCAAAGGCTTGTGTGTTTCAACGTGGCCCCACTGGGTGACCGTGGAATTTTCACATGGCTACTACATGGTGAAGCTGGAAGGCATCGCGAGGAGATACAAAGACTGATGGAGACTCACACAAATTGTCCTCAAGGAATCCCTGGTAAAATGGCATGATTAGGATGGATAACTAAAGCGTCCTACGAAGTAAAAAGCTGGATCATGCAGCTAAGATTTATGGAGCACTTCCTACACATCAGACACGACCTTCTATTTCTCATGCATTGGTTAGTTTGAACCTATCAGCATCTATTTAAGGAAGGCCCTGTGAGCCCCATCCTTCCTCAGGAACTGAGAGCTTCAATCACTTGCCCAAGCCACACACATCCAGGCAGCTTCCTCCAGAGTGAACAAAGGCAGAAGAGCAGCTGACTGTAAACGTGAGCCAAAGTATCTGCGCTCAGTGTCACGGAGTGCTGAGTTACGTGCGGTATTTTCACCACTATCTGTACGTCTGTGTGAACCGCAACACCTTTAAGCTCATTAAATCCCCACACCAAGAGTCTTACTCCCCTAGAGCAGGTGTTCAATGTCCTGGATTTTTAACTCTCGCCTAGAATTTTTTTTTTTCTCTTCCACAGGAAAGAAACAAGAGTGACCATTTCAAGTGAATTTTGTCCTGAAAAGACATGATAAAGGATGATTGATTCTTTTGGTTTCATGCTCTTTGGTGCCATTTCAAAATTTAGTACATACTGAACAAAAATTGATTATAACAGACTGTGATAGTTCAAGCAACATTTTTTTCTCTCTCTTGGTGTATGTATATGTGTGTGGGGGGGAGGGTTGGGCAGAGAGAGAAAGTGTAAGCATGTGCCTGTGGACAGTGAGGTTATTTAAGGGAAGAGTTCTCTTGGGAGAAAAAAAAAAAAATCCAAGACCAAATAGAATAAATACATTTCCAAGAATGGATCAGAAGTTTTGCAGCTATATTCAGATTGCTATTTATTGCAGAAAAGTGGGGCAGTCTCACATTATGCTCAGCACTCCCATGCAGGGTAGATATGATGACATTGGGGCTTCATCGTAGCAGTTCATTTATGTCCTGGAAAATGGTGTCAATATAGCTCGTAGCAGGTATGCTTGAATGGGATTTAATTTTTTGAGGAGCTTTAGTGGAGGTGTCCCCTAAAGTGGAAAGCTAACCGAGTTCAATAGAGGACAGACCTTAACTCTCTATTGTTTCAAACTTTCTCTAAAATGAAAGCTTTACGAAAGTTACTTCAACTATTTGCATACTGATTTTTTTTTTTTTAAGTTACTTCAGGTATTTGCATACTGATTTTTTTTTTTTTTTAAACCTGGGTGGGAATGACAATCTTAGTTTGGAACAGAAAAGAACCTTAATGGAGCCGGTTAGCATTGGGGATGTTGAAGGGGGGGTCCATAGGGGTACAAGTGTGGCTGATTCCCTCTGGCTGTCCCTCTGCAGCCCCAGGGGCCCCCCTCCGAGGGAACACTTCTCTTTTTAACTGCACAAAGTGGCAGCACAGGGAGGGAGGGGAACACGGGAGCTTATAGAAGAAGGGATGGAAACATAATCACGGTGACATTTTAAATAATGAAACAGATTATAAAATTCTACCTATAAAAGTGTGGCCAATATGTAAAAATTGAATGTGTGCTTGCTCAAAGACTCGAAAATGTCATACAAATGAAAACATTGATTTGGTTAAATGAAAGGATTATGGACGATTTTGGATTTATCCCCTCATTTTAATATTGTTATTTAGGTAAAGTGATGTTATTTTGAAGCCAGCCACAGCTCCAAATGACTCTGCGCACTTATTCAGATGAAATGCGCACTTAACATTTTCTTCTGGAGAGAAAAATCATGTAGTGGGCCTCCAGCATTTGACAGGGGAGAAAATGAGATTCCCAAGAGCCCAGGCCTCTCGGTCGGGTGCATGAGATGCGAGCAGGGGCAAAGTGGGAATTGAAGTCTCGGGACTGCTTCCCTTCCAGCCTGGGGAAGCTTCCTGGCATCTCTTCACCCTTGCTGATTCATTGCATCTCTAATCTTCCACTAATTCTCTAACCTTCCTCTAATTCCATCTGGATGACTCAGGCAGGAGGCTGAATGCTAGCCACCCCAAAATGATCAGGTCCTAATGTCTGGAACCTATAAATACGACCTAACTGGGCAAATGGGTCTTTGCAGGTGCAATTAAGTCAAGAATATTGAGATATGGGGATAATCCTTGGTTATGTGTGTGTGTGTGTGTGTGTGTGTGTGTGTGTGTGTATGCAGGGTGGGGTGACAAATGCCATCACGGGGTTCTTTGAAGAAGAGATAGAGGGGGGTTCAACCCACGTAGGGGATGAGGCACTAAGAGGAAGGCAGTAATTGTGGGGAAGTGGTCCCAAGCCAAGGAACTCCAAGGAAGCCCAGCCATCGCTAGAACCAGGCCAGGAATGAGTAATTCTCCCCAAGGTTATGTGTGTGTGTGTGTGTAGGGGGAGGTATAGCTCTGTCCACACCTTAATTTGGACTTCTGGCCTCCAGAACTGTGAGAGAAAACCTTTCTGTTGCTTTAAGACACGGAATTTGTGGTCCCCTGTGGACCTGTGCCTGTCCCGGTGGTCCTCAGGGCAGCCCCAGGAAACTAATGCAGCTCCCAGACTTATTTCCCTAATCCTGACCCCTCTTCCGAATTGAGATTCAAATTTTGATCCATGGATGTCTCAATCTCCCTTTCTAGATCACCTGTAGCTGTCTTCTCCGCTCCCCTAACACGCTTGGCAGCTCAGGTAGTCATTCAGCAATTCCTAATTACACTGACTTTTACCTCTTTTTCTTCTTATTGTCAATACCCGACCGGTTACTAAATCCTGGTGGTAATGCTGTCTTGAGAACAGCTTTCTTGATCATTCCCTTCCCGGTTCCCAGCACTCCCGGTCCAGGCCAGACCCTGATCGCACCAGCATGTCTCATCTCAGATTTCTGCAATACTCCGTCCTTTCCATTCTCCTCCTTGTTCTCTGTTTTACCAACACCATCATCTTCATTAAGTGGTAAACCTGGCCTATATCCCCTGATCAAAACCACCTATTGCCTTACATCCAATATCAGAGCATCAGCAAAGCAGTAACAGAGTAAAGACTCTGGAGGAGTGACTGTCTGGGTTCCCACCCGGGCTTTGCCCCTCAGCAGTCATGACACTGACTTCTCTGTTGCTCACGTTTCTCTGTGTAGATGGGGGTCATGAGCAAGCCTCCCTCAGAAATCATGAGCTGGGGCCTGTAGAGCACCCAGAAGAACAGCTTGTCCACCCGAGAAATAATGGCAGACTGGTCAACAATAACAGCTATAATACGGAAAAGAAATACTAGCTGTTTCTAATATACAGAGAACAGCCTGCCAGGTTCTTTACATCCTGGTGATCTCTACTGTTCAAATCTCATCTTATGCCGCCCTTTCTGTCTTAGCCAGATGTTTGTAGAGAACGGAACCAAGATGGTGTGTGTGTGTGTGTGTGTGTGTGTGTGTGTGTGCAGGAGTGTATAGAACTGTCTCATGAGACTATGGAGGCTGACAAGTCCCAAGATGTGCACTTGGCAAGCTCTGGAGACCCAATGGTATAGCTCTAGTCTGGGTATTTTGAGATCCCGGAAGAGCAGATGTTTCAGTTTGAGTCCAAAGGCAGGAAACGAAACAAAACAAGACAAAACAAAAACCCCAAAATGATGTCCTAGATCAAAGGCAGTGAGGCAAGAGTTCTCTCTTATTTAGGGGCAGGTCAGCCTTTCGGTTCTATTCAGCCCGTCCACTGATTGGATGAGGCTCACCCACATTAGGGAAGAGGATCTGCTTTCCCCAGTCTACCAAACTAAGTCTCATACAAAAAGTCCCTCGTGGAAACACCCAGAATAAAGTTTGTCCAAATGCCTAACTCCCATGGCGTAAGCAGTCAAGTCAACATGTAAAATCCACCCTCATGCTTTCCCAGCCACCTCCTTGGTGATTTCCTAACCAACTCTGGTCCCTTTTTATCTTCTTGCCTTGGCTTATACTGGGTTTATTTTCCTTGGAATTCATTCAACTTTCCTCCACTTTGGCCTGGACAAACCCTATTTATTCTTTGCAATGGACTTCAAACATCAGCCCCCTCTCTACTTGGCAAATCAGTTCTTTCCCTTCCTACAGTGAGATTCCAGTCTTCCTGCCTCCGTGCTACCCAGGAGCGCTAGTTCATAGAGCTGATCTGATGGTGTTGAAGCTGCATATGTAACCATCTACTCCAAGTCAGACCTCATAGAGGACAGGAGCATAGCTCCACATATTATTTTTCTTAGGATTCCTAGTGCTAGGCTCCATGCCTGGCACCTCGTAGGTGCTTAATAAATGCTTGTTGAATGAATTCTTGTCTCTTTGGGAAAACAGAAAAGAGGAATCTTTTTAATGAGCAATGAAAGGTCAGCAAATTGGAGTTCTGGTTATCAGCAGTTTTGCCATTCCCTAAGTGAAGTCTTTCCCAGAAGGCATTCTGCTGTTCATTCCTGCAGAGGGAATTTGGGGACTGCCAGCAGGAGTGTCCTGGCTGAGCTGAATCACTGTGATGGTGCCTAGGGAGAGAGGCAATCTTTGAAGCGCCCAGGCGGTAACCTTTATTTAATTGGCAAGATGGAAATCAATGACACATATGGCATTAACAATTTTAGATTCTGGATTAGTTTGCCGTGATATCTGCTGATCAAAAAAAAAAAAAAAAAGATTCAAATAATCTTCAAACCATTTTTGCATCCAGAAAAAAAATCTCAGTGCATTTGTTATATTTCTTAATAAGAATTCAGATATTTAAACCTGCAGGCAGAGAGGGGGAGAAAGCCCAACAGTTGTACAAACAGTTATCTAAAAAGATGTATACAAAAAAATACAAATAAATAAAAATAAAAAGATGTATACATCAGATAAAGCCAATAGTTGTGAAATACGATAGACCGCCCCTGTTTCTTTTGTTCTGTTGTTTTTAGCCTGGTCAAGTGATATGTCTCTTATTACTTATTATTTTTATTTTAAGCTTTTAAAAATCTTGAAGATAGACAAAATATTGATGTACACAAATCAAGAACCTGAGAAAAAAAAATCTCCAAACTAAAATAGAGCAATTATTTGGTTTAATAATCAACTACATCATCCAGAGTTCAGTGCAGGAAGCAGAAACCTCTTTAGACATTTTGAGCAGAAGAGGATTTCGTGTAGGAAATTAAGGGCTTAGAAGATTGTTGGGAAAGCTGGAGGAGACTCCACGGAGACCCTGGAGGAGCACCCCAGGTACTAAGGTATTCTTGCAGCTGTATCGCGGACTCCTGACCCCCAGGAGCTGGTGACCGAGCCCTGGGATATGTCCCTTGTCACTCACATCTCCATGACCTGTCTTCCCAGGAGACACAGGAACCGTAGTGAGACTTCGCCATAGAATCAACATGATTCACACGTTAATATTAACCAAGAAAGCCTTCAGCAGGTGAACGGATAAATAAACTGTGATCCACCCAGACGATGGAATATTATTCGGCGCTAAAAAGAAATGAGCTGCCACGCTGTGAAAAGACATGGAGGAAAGTTAAATGCATATGAGTACGACAAAGAAGCCAATGTGAAAAAGCCCACATACGGTATGATTCCAACGACACGACATTCTGGAAAAGTCAGAATTAACGGAGATAGTCAAAAGATCAGTGGTTGCCAGGAGTTAGAGGGGAAAGGGTGAGGTGAATAGGAGGAGCACAGAGGATGTTTAGGGCAGTGAAAGGACTCAGTACAATACCTTAACGGTGGACACACATCACTGTACATTTATCCAAACCCACAGTACGCACAACCCTAAGAGTGAATGGTAACGTAAAGTGTGGAATCTGGGTGATGATGGCATGTCCATGCAGGTCCGTCAGTTGTAACAAATGGACCATTCCAATGAGTGATAATGATGCTGGATTTGTGGGGACAGGGGAGACAAAGGGAATCTCTCAAACTTCTGCTTAATTTTGCTGTGAACCTAAAACCGCTCTAAAAATAGTCTATTTTTTTTTAAAGGCCAACCTCTGCCATCATTTGTATAGATCTAGTCCAAATCCTATATGTGAAGAATTTTAAAAACTGACATCCTGTGCTATCTGGAGAACTTTTTAACTTGAAGAACAGCTGAGCTCACACAAAGGATCAGGCTATCAAATCAGATTTTCACAACTAGGGATCTTTCCCAGAGCTGACCTACAATAATTTCAGAGACCAACAACCCAAAGGCACAGGTGAGGGACACCTGGGTAGCTCAGTCGGCTGAGCATCTGACTCTTGATTTTGGCTCAATCACGATCTCAGGGTTCTGAGATCGAGCTCTGTGTTGGGCTCCATGCTTAGTGCAGAGTCTGCTTGTGATTCTCTCTCTCTCTCTCTCTGCTCTCCCCACCCCTGTTCTAGAAGGAAAGGAAGAAAGACAAAAGAAAGAAAGAAAGAAAGAAAGAAAGAAAGAAAGAAAGAAAGAAAGAAAGAAAGAAAGGTCTTTTTTTTTTTTAAAGGCACAGGTGAAGCACAGGACAGATGTGGAACCCTGAGGGTGAATTGTTGGCGACTTTGTTCCCTTACACACATACATTCTGACCCTGATTAGATGAGGTCTCTAACTGAAATACACAGACAGCACTTTGGTTACGAAACATCTCAGTTTTTACCCCAGAGGATCACCTACCTGATGTAACATTTTCTAGGGGGCAAAACTCCATAAACCCATAGATCCTAGGTGTGTTTACCTTAAACAACCTCAAACCAAGGACATTCTGCTAAAGAAATTTCCATAGATTTAGACTCTCTCCTTTGGAAATGTCGGTAGCGTATTTATCAGGAGTCCTAGTTATCAGCAGGTACACACGGAGATAAAGCCAGATTACCCACCTTTTCTCTTCTAGTGGGATCACACCCCTCATTCATGGAAGGAGAACCGGATTTCAGGCCAGCTGCGTGAAGTCCTTCCTCCCCAACACCAAACCTATAGAAAAGTTGAGAGAGTGAAATAAACTCACTGTATTATGATACAAACTGTATTATGATACAAAACTTATGTATTTCATAATACAAACAATGTATTATGAAATAAACTCACTGTATTACTGATATTATGACCACATTCAAGAAACGTAACACTGATCTAATGTTAACCTAATAGAGGGCCCCTATTCAAATGATCCCAATAATGTCTTGAGCACTGTAGTGTTTTTGTTGTTGTTTGTTGGCTTGTGTCTGATTCAGGATCTACTCAAGGATCACATACACCGTTTAGCAGTCATGTGTGTCCTCTATATTCCTCTAATCTAGATGGGTTCCGCCAACTCTTTTTGACTTTTATGACATTAATACATTTTGAGAAGCCTGGGTTTTTGTAAAACATTCAAGAGTTTGCCTGATTGTTTCCTCACAACTTGATGCTTGTTAAATAATTATGCAAAAACACAAACAGGTTAGTTTTTCTAAGAGTTTCACGTCAGAGACACAGAATGGCATTTGTCCTGCTATTGGTGCTATTACATTTTTTTCCCTTGGTTACCAGATGTCTACGTAAAAGTGTAGTATGACTCAGGCTGTCTTCAAATTCCCTGCTCCCTGCCACAATTCTTTCCAAACTCTTTCATGGACTGTATCTTTATTCTTTTTTTTTTTTTAAACTTTGTTTTTTTTTTTAATTTTATTTTATTATAGTCACACACAGAGAGAGAGAGAGGGGCAGAGACATAGGCAGAGAGAGAAGCAGGCTCCATGCACCGGGAGCCCAACGTGGGATTCGATCCCGGGTCTCCAGGATCGCGCCCTGGGCCAAAGGCAGGCGCCAAACCGCTGCGCCACCCAGGGATCCCCTGTATCTTTATTCTAATTCTCTAATCACATAGTTTTGATATCCTCAAAAACCAAACCAAACAAACAAACAAACAAAAAAAGTATTTTTTCATCCAAACCTGCATACAAATGATCCATTCTTCTTGTCAATTTTCAAGTTTTCCCCTTTATATTATTTCCCAGATATATTCCTTTATCTCCATGATGAAACCATCATCTTAATTTAGTCCTTAAACTTCTGTTCTACAAACCTTTGGAGCAAATGTTGCTAACTTTGATCAATGCTCTCCTATTTCATTTTGGCTCTTTTTTATCCCATGGAATATTTTCTTTTATCTTCATCTGCAATTCTCCTTAGCCCCTGAATTAATTTGTGAGGGCTGCGATAACAAAGCACTACCAACCGGGCTGCTCAAGAAACAGAAATTTATTGTGCCACAGTTCAAGAGGCTAGAACTCCAAGATCAAGGGATCAGCTAGGCTGGTCCCCCCCTGAAGGCTCTGAGGGACAATTTATTTCATGCTTGTGGTGCTTTGCTGATAATCCTTGATGTTCCCTGGCTGATAGAAGCATCATCCCATCTCTGCCTTCATATTCACACGACGACCTTCTCCCTGTATGTGTCTGTGCCCAAATATCCCCTTTCTTTATGAGGACAATCGTTATATTCGGTCAGGGGCCCACTCTGCTCTAATATGAACCCATCTTAAATGATTAGATCTGCAACAACCCTATTTCCAAGCAGGCTTACCTTCTTAAGTACTGGGGGTGAAGACTTCTATATATATATGAATTCTGAGGGGACACAAGCCAATCCGTAACAAACTCTTATATAAACTACACTCTGCTGGAATAGGAGCTACTACTTTATAATCGTTTGATCTAGTCAAAACATCATTTATAATGCTTTGCCTGAAGCCTTTCTTACTTAATCCTGCCCAGTTATTTTCATTTAGAATATTCCATTAAAATTCTCTTCATACTTAGCAACTGCTAGGGTAAAATTGGATTTTTATTAATATCTAGAGACATCAATTGTGCCTATGTGCTAATTGGGTGTCACTCATTTTTTTAAGTGAGAAGAACCCATTTCATGTAATCATGGGCGGGGCTAGATTCAGGGATGACATCAAGGTGTTGTCTCTCCCCTTTTCTTACATCTAATTTCTGCCTGCTTTGGCTATACTATCAGACTGAATTTTTCCCCATGGTAGTAGCCGTGCTAACATGGCCAGGTCCAACGGATACCGCATCTGAAGAGCCGTAGACTGGAAATAGGATGCACATTCCTTTCCAAAAGACCTCTTGCAGACTCCTGATGCTTTGTGTCTCATTGGCCAAGGGTGGATTCCATGTTTGTCCCTGAAGGGCTCACTATAGCTATCTAATGGTCATGCACGTAAAGTGTTGAGTGAAGACAAATTGTACCCAAAGGAAACCCGGGCTTTTTTTCCCTCACCACAAGAAAATAATGGATGCAGACAGGCAAAACAAATAAACAAAAACTAAATAACTCACCATATGTTCACTATAGCTTCTGTTTACGCTTCTCTTATATTTTGATCCGCACCTTCAATAAATGAGAATGTGTGCATTTTACGCAAATATATTCAAGTTTTATAATTTCTGCAGCCACTGTGGTGCTGCAGAAAATGAAGTGGATGTAATTCTCCAAATCTTGATTAAGAGAGTTTTCAGGAACATGTTTCTCTAGGGGAAAGTGTAGCATGCTTTTATCTCATAGGGATAACATATGGATTAACCAACACTTTGAATATAAAAAGTACAATATAAATGTATGTTTTAATTATGTTTCTGAAAATAATATCTGTTTTCCCTATCTATTCGGAGTAACAACAGGTAACAGAAGTAGAATGTAATGAAAGACACCAGATTAATCATGCTGGGACTAATAAGAGATTGAAACGCAATTGCTAGACAGAGTCTCTTTCTTCTTGGATATAAAACCAAATCCAAACATGACTTCAACTTGCTAAAAAATAAATCACGTCCACTTTCTTCACAAGCTTCTTTATGTATTGCAAAAAAATGACCTTTAAACTACCTTGAGAGATAGCAGCTGACTAGAAAATTATAGTTATTAGCAGGATAACCAGAGATTAGAGTATTTAGAGTATTGTAAAAAAAATACTAAGAGACAGATGTTAACAATTTGCAACCTCAAAAGACAGCTACGATAAAACCCTATATTGTAGTGTTTCTAAAGGATGATGGGGGGATTCATGATAATATACTGCACCTAGAAATCTGAATGTGGAAAAGTAAAATTATCTTTTTTTTTTGAGTAATGCATCATAAAACTTTGATTTGTAAAAACCACAAAAAATCACTAATTATATTTACCAAATATTCACCCCTGCCCAAGGATTTTTAAGTGCAATATTTCCTTTATTATAAACAACTAAAACACACATCTATATTTTTTGAGCATTCCTAAAATACATAATGCTTATAGTTCGTTTACTGTTAACTCTTTGGTAGCAGGGCAACATGAGCCTAAATTGGGTGTTAGGGATCATGAGTTAACAGATGTCACTATTAATTTCCATTTGATCCTGGGCCAGTTATCCAATAACCATTTTTCTTTTCTTCTCAGAGGGAAGCTCCACAAAAGTTTTCTCTGGGAAAAAGTGGAAAGGAAAACATGAGCTCTGGCACCAGTGAGACTTGATTCCCAACCACACTATGCCACTGAAGTCTGCAGAGGCTGAGTAAGGCCACGAAGCTCATGGATTCCAGCACCCAGCTGCTTGGGTTCAAATCTTGGATCTGACTTTTGCTTGCTGTGTGGCCTTGCTCTAACTGTTTAACTTCCTATGCTTGGGTTTCCTAACTCATCGAATGGACATGATAGTAATCCTTGCCACAGGAGTGATGAGGAGTAAAGGGTTCAATATTAATGAAGGGCTTAAAACATTGCCTGGGACAGGACTTGCTGTTACCTGTTCTTTAAAAGCTTTTAGATAACCAAACCCTGTTACCTCTTCAGTGAAATAGAATTGGGGTGATGCTGTGAGATATAGTTTATAAAAATACCTAAGTGATTTACCTGTGGTAGCCACCTAGTGAATGATAGTCACTTTCCAACTGATGAGAATTTTCCATAATAATAGCTGGACACGGGGCCAGGACCTATTCCATAAAATGACCTGGTTGTCTGCCTTGGCGACAAACTTAAGTTTCAGTGATGTCTCTAGAATAGTTTATTTTTACTAATGTCACCATAGATTTTTAATATTTATTATAGAATTCGGATCAATTGAGTAAACATATATTAACTTTTTTTTTTTTTTTTGGTATGACTTTGTCAGATGCTGAATTGGGAAGCAGATGTAAAGAGAAAAACTTTTGCTTGGCATTTCCCCTGGGAATCATGTTTTACCTCCATCCAATCTGTTTAGTCCTCATATGTTCCTTACTTTAGTCAATAACACCACCACCCCCTCGCTCTTCAAGACCCCTTCCCTCCTCTCTCTGGCCCTCCACGGGTACCTAAAAGCCAAGTCTTGTCAAGTCTCCATATAAGATCTCTAGTCCCATTACCTCTGCCACGGGCTTGAACTTCATCGTTCTTTGCCTATACCCTTGATGCAGGCTGATGGACGCTTCCCTACCAACACACTTCAGCCTCTTCTGCTTTTGTCCACCTCTTTGGTGGGTCCAGATTAATGAGAAGATACTGTCCAGATTCTTCAGAATAACACTGGTTTTTAAGCTACCATTCAAACAGTTTCTTACTGTTTTTCTGTAAGCATCACATGGTCCCTTTAAGTCCAACTCCCTCTTCCCCCTGCTTATTATGCCTTTACTCATACTGGTTCTCTTGCTTGGGGAATGTACACATCCACACATCTATCCCACCCACCCTCAGTAGACAGTTTCAAAACCTGTGTTGCTCCAGAAAGTCTTTTCTAGTTTTCCTCTTCTCTCCTTCTCTTCTCTCTCTCTCTCTCTCTCTCTCAACGTGGAAATGATCTCCGTCTTCTCAGAACTCTCATACATTTCATCTTTACCTGTTTCACTTATGTTTACCTTATACTAGATTTATTTGCTACCTTTTATTTCTTACACTGTAAATTCTTAGAGAATAAAATACTGTCAGATTTGTTGTCTTACTATCTCCATAAAGCCTAACAGTGAATATGGACACTCAGAAATACTTAATGATTGAAGGAATAGGTAGGAAGAAAGAGTTATGGCAGTTACACTCCAGGAGCTCAAAATCAATCTGTCTATTATCTATCTATCTATCTATCTATCTATCTATCTATCTATCTATACACACACACACACACACACACACACACACAATGATGAAAGGTTGATTTTGAAATGACTTAAAAATGAAACCCCCAAACATGTACGCACATCTTACTAAACAAGTGTAAGCAAAAGAATACTGAGGAATTTGAGGGTGGTGGGGCTTCCAAGAGGAGCTAGAATTTTAGTTGAACTTTAAAGGCAAATTAGAAGACCTAAGCAGGTTGGAAAAAAAAAAAAGACATTTTAGACTGAGCTAGCATTGAGGCAAAGCCTGGAGACTGTGAGGGCAGGGCTCTCTGCTCAGGAAACAATGTCCAGACTGATCTCGTTGGATGTGTTATGCATGAACTGACTTAAGTCTTATGGACTGGGGAGACCCCCAGAGTTTTTCTCCTCCGCATAGCCTGAGCAGACTTAAAATGATACAACCATTTTCTCCATATTATGTGGGGACAACTCCATTATTGAATACTACATATTTTGGTGAACTCTAGACCTCTCCTTTTACTGAATATAATGGATAGTTACTAAAAATTGTGGGAAGAGATGGGCTCATTCAACATTTTTATTACTTACCATTTTGTTTCATGATAGCAGAGTGAGCCACAAATCAAACTATGTGTCCGTAAATTTTTTTAGTGGTACACCAAATTTAATTTTAAAAGAGTAAATTCATTGAGGTGTTATGATAGAACATGCAGATTGACAAGCATGAAAAGTTGAGGGGTGAAGTGCCTTACATATAAAAAAGGTGCTTAATAAAGACTGGCGAAATTGAACTGGTAATAGTGGCCACCCATGACATTGCCCACATTTCCCCTCTTACCCATCTACATGGCTATGATGGAAACCACCATGTTCCAAGGAGGCACACACATTCCTGGTCTTGAGTTCCATTAAGCACTCCATTATTTAAAAAAAAAAAAAAAAGAAGAAGAAGAAGAAAAGAAAAAGAAGAAAAAAAAGTAAATCCCCCCCCCCTTTTTTGTTTAACCTTCTTTCAATGGTGTTTTGGTCTTTTTCTAACCAAAGAGTTGGAGTAAGTACCATTCATCACAACTCACTTTCTTATATATGGTTATCCAAAGATATTTTATATACCATTTTAAGAACCCAAATTGAAATTTTACCTCTAAAATAACTCCTAACTTGTGTGCAGACTCTATATGTCCTAGCTATAGGGTGAAGATTGTTATTTTATAAAACAAGTATTAGGAAGTGAAGACTTTTTTTCCTGGAGGGCTTCTTAAGTGGCTATACCCTTCTGAGCTTGGCTGATTTCATCAGGTGCATCTGGATCCCCCCACCCCCACCCCCAAGAATAAAGAACTAGTCTTTAATTTCTTAGCTCTGATGTAGGGGCAAAAAGACGTCTACATTATGATTGTCAATCTGAATTTCCCTTCTACCTTGGGCACTCTTTCTTCCTCTCTGACCAAACTGCATGAGTGGTGTAAAATTTAGTTACACCAATGAATCATTTCATAAGGATTTCTGAACTTGGGGTCTTATAGTGTTGGAACAAATCCAACTGAGTGGCAGAAGCCATAAGATATAAAACTCAGATGCTGCATGCTCCCATATTCCCTATTAAATAGATAAATAGTATGAAAGAAAATGAACTTGACATCCAGAGCAATCAGGAACAAGAGATAAAAGGAAGTGAACTTAAAATCACAGGCACAGTTAATCCCGAGTCCAGCAACGCTTTGTCTTTCCACTAGTTGGGGTTCTAACTGTGGGTTATATAAGTAATATATTCCTCGTTCTGCTTGAACATGCTGCAGGGATGTCTTTCAATTGTGACCATACTTCTACAAAATCTCTGACTCATCCTGGGAGTCAGGAAGCTGGTGCTAGACGTATGAGTGGAGAAAGCCTGGCATAGAGCCTTGGAATGTGGAGCAGATGACAACTGGTGGCAGTGCTTAAGCTTGAATGAGACAGACCAAAAACAAATTACCTGACCTGAAGCAAAGAGGGTAGAATGACCAAGAAGTAGGCACTAGGAAAGAGGTTCCTGTGTGGGAAGGAGGGGTCTGTTCTCAAACGCCTATGGCTTCATCCAGGGATGGGAAGGGAATGTGAAGATCCTGAGTCAGTTCTAAGGCTTAAGGATTGACTCCAAAGCAAAGCCTTCCTTAGAGCAGTGCACAGAAGGGGAGGGATGGGAAACTAAATGTAGGTTATCGTTTGGGAAATAATATAGTAGAAATAGCAACAGATAACTTCTTTCCTCACACCTGGGAAGTGAACCAACATCATCCACTGTCAGTTGATCCCTATGGCCCTGAGCATTATTAACAAATATGTAACTGTAAGAGAGCCAAGTAAAGCCCCATAGCATTTCAGTGATGCAATTGGCATTCCCTTAGAGCATTGATATTTCAGAATATGTTGACACGAAAGAAAGAATCTGGAAAAAAAAAAACCCACGTCACAGGCCAGAATATTGAGATCTATAATCTGAAGTAGACACTTGGCGTAAGTTCTTCTTGAGAAGTCCAAAACCAGCCTTTTTAGGGTTCTAGGGTCCAGCTGTACACTTAGTTTTTGACGCTAGCTGCAAGGCAAACATCAAAGCTATTCAGAAGGCAGAGTTAGGTCCTTTATATGTTCGATGAAAATAAAACCTGCTCAGTTGCACAACTGACACAGAATTATGAAACACCTTATGATTTAGTTCAGTGGAAACTGCCAGAAACTTCTCTCCTACAATTCCCATCTTACCTTAAGAGATGAGGCAATACAAGACTTTTTCAGAGGACATGCCTTAACTTTTCAAATTAGTTTACTGCGAGCCTATAAATCATGATTAGTTTTCATTTTTCACCCTCGTGGGCACCCCTCTGTCTGGCTACATCCTGGGGTGGAAGACATCTCCTCTTCCCCAGATGTGTTTGGAATGCAGTAATTCCCTCACTCTTCCCTATCACTAATTGCCTTGTCTCTTAAAGCAGGCAATTGCAAGTTGAGTGCATGGGAGGATGTGACTATGGGGCCTTATTAAATCAGGGCCAGTCAGGTTAGAAGGTGTGGCATAAGTTATGTCTACATTTCTGACCTTGAACTTAGCTAGATTCCTCACCCTGAACTTGCTTTATGGTCCGTTGCTTAGTTATGACTGCATGAAAGTTAAAATGAAGAAGGAAGAAAGGAAGGAAAGAAGGAAGAAGGAGAGAGGAGAGAGAAAGGAAGAGAGTAAGAGAAAGAGAGAGAAAAAGAAAAGGAAGAAAGAGAAAGAGAGAGAAAAAGAAAGAAAAAGAAAAAAGAAAGAAAGGAAGGAAGGAAGGAGTGAAGGAAGGAAGAAAGAAAGGAAGGAAGGAAGAAAGAACTCTAAAATATTTGACCCAAAGTAGTATTGGGGAACTCTTCTGGGTTTCCCTGGTGTGATTTGTGTTCGAATGGTGAAGCATTTGATTTGTCCACTTTTTCCAGTCACTCTACTGCCCCCTTATCAAGAGAACATCACTTGCCCACAATCCTTAGAATCCTTTTCTTATAATGTACCAAGGTTAAGAACATGCTAATTTGAAGTCAGTGGCAATTTAAATTGCCTAACATTTGTATATGATTAGCACACAAAGCCCTACACATACGTTTCTTACAGCCGCCCTGTGCGGTAGGAGTTCACTTGTCCAGGTAAGCAGGCCTCAGACAGGAATTGTAGGAGTTACAGCCATCTGACATTCTTTTCTAGGGGGTGGAGACTGTGGTAGGGCTTAATATATATATAAATAAATGTGAGGCAAGTTTGAAACCCTCAAGCCTTCCCTCTACACAGGGAGCTCTATACGATGCAGGCGGAGAGATTGCATTTCTGCTTTTATTAATCACAAAGGAGGCACATGCTTAGCCAGCTGAAACTGGTTTTATTAGCGAATATACATTCCTTGCACCTAGGTTTATAGTCTGCATTCTAAAAGTGTTTTATATTCTTCCTTCCACTTACGGTTGTTCAGAGTGACTGAACTCAAACCCAATCCTTGGGAATTCACCAGCTCACACAGTGAGTTGGAGAAGAGGATAATGCTGGTCATTCGGAAGGGGTCTGTGGGATGCCGCACACTTCAAGGTGAAAGTGGAATCCAAAATAGCGAATGTTTTCTGAAGTTTGGATCCCCTTCTACCACTGAGCACTGATGAGCTTGATTGGATTTTTCATTCCTCGGCTGGATGTTTCTTTGTTTTGCTCTAATACCGTGGAGAGGAAGCAGTAGGGCTGTAGTTCTGAACTCCCAGTGGCTTCACTTGATCTTACCCAGAATTCCACTGAAGGGACACAGGATGAGTGATGGGATCATAAATCCCAGCGAGCAGAGGAGGGAGAGACCGGGCTGACACATCACCTCTGAGGACCGGGCTGCAGACTCCCAGCTGATTTATTTGCCCATTTCCCCTCATTATGAAAGATGGAAATGGTCTAGCTCAAAAATTTTATAGAGGCATTCGGTCAGGGTGAACCAATTTCAGGGGGAAGAGAATCCTGTCTTCACCTTGTTTATTGTTCTCCAAAAGCTATTGTTCTTTAATTTGGATATAGCCACCAGGCCTCTACCAACAGATTATTTTTTTTTCTTAGAAATAAAAAATTAAAAAAAAATTTCCAAGCTTTTCTTTCTTTCTTTTTTTTTTTTTTTTAGCGCCAGTTTTTCTTTGAAAGTACACTTGACACACATGCCACATTAATTTCAGGTGTACAACGTCGTAGCTTGACAACTCTATGCATAATGCTGTGCTCACCACAAGTGCAGCTACCAGCTGTCACCATACGACGCTATTAGAATATCATCGACTCTCTTCCCTATGCTGTACCTTTCATCCTCGTGACTTATTCGTAGTCCTGCCTTCTTCAGGAGGAACTTGAATATTGGAAACTCTGCCTCTCCCAATACCAAATAATGGTTAGTGAGTAATGGTGGGGGATTGGGCAGATGTGGTCTAAAGTTACACCAGCCACTTTTCAGTTCTTTGACTCTATGCACATAATTCTGCTTCCAAGGCTCACTTTTTCATGCATTCAATCGTATTAATCATAATGCCTTTCTCCTACAGTTACATGAGATGGCACTTGTCACGTAGTAAGTGTTAAAGAAATAATTTCCATCCCATTCCAGCATCATCCTCTTCATCTCTACAGTATGAACACCAACACTGTACTAGGAAGGAGGCCACGATATGCCCTGTCTCCCTTCCATACCCAGGAAACTGGAAGTCTGGTCTTCTTACCTTGGGTTTGTGTGGACTTAATTTTGCATTAACTGTTGTAATCATCTTCATTCACCTTCAGAATTAAGTTCAGTCTTCTTAACCTCATGTTACACGTACACATAGGCAACAGCCTCTTCCACATGGCTTCCTGTGCACTTTCTCATTAATCTGTACCTTTCACATAAGATTATCAAATTCCTACATTTTATTGAAATTATGTGCATGTAAATCTATCTTCCCTACGAAGACCGGAAGCTCCTCAGGGTCAGGGATTGTTATATCAGTGCCTGACACAAGGAGGTGCTCACTCCAAATATGATTTTAGGGTGTTTTTAGCTTTGTTTTGGGATGGGAGGAGCTTTACAGATGACTTTCCTCATTGATCTGAATACAAGAAGAGCAAATGGCTAATATAGTTACAGATGGTTCTATATAGAAATATTTTTTATAGATATGTGTGTATACACAGATTAATATATACACATATACTGGCTTTGTCAACTAAAGAGTCATAAAGAAAAAATAGCCCAGTATCAAGGGGCACACCTAATACCCAGCTGTTGATTTCTAATATTATTCTCCAATAAAAGGAACGAGGGCTCATTGGAGAAATGACTGATTCCAGGACTGAAACATATAAGATAAGCCTAAAGCATCTTGTGGAGCCTGAAAATAAGGAAGCGCTAACTCACACACACACAAACAAACACACATGGACACCTGGGTGGTTCAGTCAGTTAAGTGTCTGCCTTTGGCTCAGGTCATGATTCCAGGGTTTGGGATCAAGTCCCCCATCGGGCACCCTACTCAGCTGGGAGCCTGTCTTACCCTCTACCTGCCACTCCCACTGCTTACACTCTCTCTTTTTGACAAATAAATAAATAAATTCTTAAAAAAAGAAACACACACACACACACACACACACACACACACACAATTGGAGTATGTCAGAAGGGCACAAGAACCAACTAAAAGAGCTCCCAGTGGCCAGAAGTCAAAATAATTTGACCAAGACATCATTAAGGTAGTGTGAGTTTACAACTCCAAGTACAAAATAAATATTCAAGAGTCAATACTGATATAAATAGTAAATTAATTAATTAATGGAAGAAAAAGTGACAACTCTTCTGAGCATAAGAATTTATGCAGATACTCCACCCTAAGGGAGTAGGGGAGGCATAACTGACCACTTGTTAATCGTGGGCTTTTCGTAGAGACTTCCATCTGGAGAGTACAGGATGGGAAGGGAGGGGAACAGCACGGCAACTTTACAGTAGAGAAACCTGCCAACGCCTACGTTAGCCAGGTGACCACGGTCAATGTTAACAGTGAGAAACCATGTTGACAGCGTGGACCTTTCATGTGATATGATGAAAATGGCTCTTTATCTCTGTAATCTTGCTCCATGAAACCTATAACTCAAGTCTAATCATGAAAAAACATTAGACAAATTCCAACAGCAGGACATCCTACCAAATACCTAACCAGTACTCCCCAAAACTGTTAAGGTCATCGAAAGCAAGGGAAGTCTGAGAAACTGTCATAGCCAAGAGGAACCTAAGATGAATGTAATATGGTCTCCGGGCTGAGATCCTGGAACAGAGAGAAAGGACGTTTGGTAAAAACGAAGGCCATCTGAATAAAGCATGGACTTCCGTCAATGATAATATATCAATATTGGTTCATTAATTGTAAGGAACGCATTATACCCAAAGAATAGGGGCAACTATGTGTGAGGATTAGATGAGAACTTTCTGACCAATCTTAATTTTTCTGTAAATCTAAAACCGCTCTAAAAAAAATTAAGTCTATTAAAAATGACTAAATAAAAAAATGAACACAGCAAATGAGAGGAATAAACTTGGGATTCATTGAGTAATATAGAAGAGATACCACTTCTTTCTTAAACATAGATGTCCCCTTTCCTGCTTTGGGGTCGTTTGGGTGAATGAATTTATGTCACTAATTAGGTCAATAATTGCCTCTATCTTCCGCTTCAATATGTGTATGTGGATAGAGGCGGAATGAAGATATTTCATGTGGAAGCCTCCCTACAATAGGGATAATATGTTACAGCAACAGTCAGTTTACTTTTTGTTTTTGTTTTTGTTTTTAAATCAGTGGCTTCATGACCTAATACACATTTCCTCTGGCCATTGCTCAATCCACACTGGTGTCCTGGTCACGAGAGATGAATATCCCAATTTTCTGTAAGAGCTGACTCAGCACAAATACTCTCGGTCTGAAGTGTTGAATGGGTTAGAATGGCCCCCCCTTACTATCTTGGGGAACAGTAAGGTAGAGGAGGGAAGGCTGGGCACCAACCTGGTTTGCACGAGTTTAGGCCGGCAGAGGTGCTTTGTTGGAACGGACGTGGATGCCGGTTCTAAGAAGCCGTAGCATCCCGTGTAAGAAGCTCTGCTCTGCTGTGTTGCCAGGCCCACAGCCAGGGACTTGCTTCCTAGATAATGAATATTTTGGTTCAAGCAGGAATTGCTGAAGTTAGCACTCTTAACCAACTTGATAAAGAAGATGAAAAGTTAGCTTGCAGCTCTCGAGTGACCCTGCTCCTAGAGTCACACTTAATTTCATATACACAGTTCTGTGTCCTTGCACAGAGAGAGCTTCATCCGAGTCCTTCTGATAAACGGTGGTGTGGGAGAAAGGCAGAGGATGTCTGTACGACAGGGTGGCCCAGGTCAGCAAATTAATGTTCCTTCTTGGGGCCAGGGCTGGCCAGGAGAAGGATTAGCTCTGACCTTGAGGGTTTTCCACTGGGGGGCTGAGGAGGTGGTCCAACACAGAGAAACAAAGAGAGAAGAAACCATCAAGATTTTGATAGGATTATTGGATGCATTTGCTTCCCTGTTGCAGCTGAAATTCTTTCCTGGGCTTGCAGGCAAAGCGTCTGGGATTGGCTCAATGCCTTTAATTTTTAAACATGGGTAGAGATGTCAGGTAAACACGTCGTGAAGTGCAAAAACCTTTGGTGAAGATTGCATTCATAATTTCTTGCACCTATGGCAGTGCCTTCAGCTTTCCAAACTGCTTACATGAAACTGTAGTCACCTCACTCCCTGGCTCCAGCCAATGTCTGCTCCCCTTTTCCTTCAGGAAAAAGTCAACAAGAGCTTAAATGGCTTTGAACTGCCTTGGAAAATCAACTCTCCGCAATTATATAAATAGATGGGAGTGGGTGGTAGTGGGAGGGCAGTGAAGTGCGGGAAGCGACGGTCTGTGCGGCACCAGCTCTGGAAGTTGCCAGGCCTCTGAATGCAAAATGAAGGTGGGGGCTTTTTCTCAAAAGATTATTAAAATTTTTGAGAGGGGCAGCTGAGTGGTTCGGTCGGTTAAGCATTCGCCTTTCGCTCAGATCATGGTCCCAGGGTCCTGGGTTCAAGCTCCACATGGGGCTCCCGGCTCAGGGGGAGTCTCCTCTCCCCCTCCCTCCTGCCCGTGCTCTCTCTCTCTCAAACAAATAAGTAAAACCTTTAAAAATAAATAAGTGAAAAAAGTACAAGTTTTGAGATGTCAACAGCAAAATATTAAGCCAACTATGCCTTCATGAAGCGAGCCTTGATCTGGAGTCAGACAAAATGAGCTGTAATCCTGGCCCTGCCTTTTACCAATTGTGTAACTTTGGGCAAGGATCTCACATTCTTTGATTCAAGTTTCTTTCTGCATAAAACAATAGTGAGAGTGTCTACCTCGGTTTTAGAGCACTAAATGAGACAATGAACGTAGAGGACCAAGTACGTTGCACTGCGCAGTAAGCGTTCAATAACTTAGTGATAATAAAATGGCATTGCTAATAGCAGTACAAGCAAGAAGGGAGAGGCTGGAATCAGGGGCCGGGCTGGCCTCCCCAAAGCCTCCCTTGGCCTCGGCTGTTCCCTCCAGCGCGGGCCCGCGTGGTCGGAAGAACTGCCGCCTCTCCTCAGCTGTTGCACGCCCCACCTCAGTTGGCTCCAGGTCCCACCTGCCCGCTTCTGAAGAGGCCATCTGGAACTGGCATTTGACACCGCTTGCAGCATAGAAAAGACCAGAAAGCAGGGTCAGGAAACTGCTACAGCGGTCACCTCCTTGACAAGAGCATGTGTTTCCATTTACTACAGTCTTGTTCCTGGAGAATCCCAGTCCCTTACTACACTCTGAAATTTCCCGAGGGCCCTGTGCTTGACCCCCACACCTGGGTCTGTTGAGCTGACTTCCTGCTGTTGCCGCCTGCCCTCCAGCCTGCCCGTCCTCCCCCTTGGTGACCCTCCGAGGGCCAGACCTCATAGCGTGTGTGCCCTGTGGCCTCCTTGTCTCTACACTCTCTCTGACCCAATGCCATGACGTCTGTATTTGCCCTCAGGCTGCCTGTCGACTCCGTCTGTGGCCCTCTACATCAGTTGAATGTCTTCCAGTCTTGGCCGTTTGCCCAGAACAGTGACCCCAAGCTGCCTGGGGCCTGTCCACCAATGCCTCGCAACACAGCGGCAGAATGCAGCCCATTTACTACCCCCTGCCTAGCCCTGCGCTATCCGTGGTCTCATGAGGACACAGAACAATGTCCACTGGGAACTTCTCCACCTGCCTTGATTCGTTCAGTTCAGCCACCAACAGTCACTGAGTCACTGAGCTTTAGTCCAGGACACTGAAGAGAGCTGTTCTCCATCCCGTGAGTCCTCCTCCCTTCCCCCGCCCATGGGAAGACAGAATGGTTGGGGCATTCTTTCCTTTGGGGTCAGCAAGAGTTCTCCATGAACATGCCTCTTTGTTCTTTATGGTTTAGTTATATTCTTAAAAAAAAAAAAATTCAAGCAGGCTTAGTGCAGAATTAACCCTTTGGGATTATATATTAGTTGACAATCCGTAATACCGCAACATTTATTTTTCATTTGGTAGGTATTGTGGCAGTGAGCCAAATAGCAATGGAAAGATTAATAGTCCATCTACCCCTGCTTTCACCGTGTTTAATACAGTGCTAGGGTAGTACAGGCTGCTCTAACTCACCGATGAGGACCTAGAGTCTAGCTGAAGCGACCGCCGTGCTTCAGAATGTTTATCTTTGGATATTGGAAACTCATCCCAAGCAAATCCCACAGGGGTTTCTGACAGATACAAGGTCCCTACGGTGTGTTCTGGGCAACCTGACAGCTTGCAGGAGTCTTCAAGTGGTCTCCACCTTGGACTCCCTCAAAGAAGTGACGATGTTAAGATCATCTTACTTCACCCACCAGCAGTGTAGCCTGGCATGGTCACTTTCTCCTTGAACCACTTCCTCTACTTGTTGGGACATCTCCTTTGGATTTCCCTCCTGTCTTCCAGGCTCCTTGTTTCCTGCAGCCTGGTAGTTCCTCCTCACATCCCAGGTCACCCAATACTGAAATTTTCCTTAGCTTTTTGTGCAGGCTGAAATCTTCCCTTTGCTTCTTCAGATTGTCTCCACTCTGTCCTTCTCCAGCCAGCTCTGTGGCCTGGGAGGCTGACCTCTGTAGCTTAGGTAACACTGGAATTTACGGGGCCTGTTATGGGTTGAATTGGGTCCCCAGCAAATTCATATGTTAACATCCTAACACCCGGTACCTCAGAATAGGAACTTATTTAGAAATAGGGTCACTGGGATCCCTGGGTGGCGCAGCGGTTTGGCGCCTGCCTTTGGCCCAGGGCGCGATCCTGGAGACCCGGGATCGAGTCCCACGTCGGGCTCCCGGTGCATGGAGCCTGCTTCTCCCTCTGCCTATGCCTCTGCCTCTCTCTCTCTCTGTGTGTGTGACTATCATAAATAAATTTAAAAAAAATTAAAAAAAAAAAAAGGGTCACTGAAAATGTAAGTAGTGAAAATGAAGTCATCCTAGGGCAGGGTGGATTCCTACCCCCATGTGACTAGTGTCCTTAGGTAAAGGGGAAATTTAGACAGAGACAGGCACACAGGGAGAAGAATGCCGTGAGAACATGAAGGTGAGATCAGAGTGAGGCATCTACAAGCCACAGAATACCCAAATTGCCAGCAACCACCGGAAGATAAGCAAGAGCCAAAAAGTGGATTCTCTCTCACAGCGCTTAGAAAGAACCATCCCTGGGAGCTCTTGGCCTTGAACCTCTAGCTTCCAGAACTGTGAGACAAAAATTCTTGTTATTTAAGCCAGTTTGTATTACTTTGTTACAGCAGCCCTAGCAAATCAAGATAGTGCCTCTTGTTTCGGGTTGGATTGGGCCCATGGGCATCTGCTAGGAGATTGGAGGGAGGAGGGTGGGTCAGGCCCTGTAGGCCCCAGCTCCCTCCTTGTGAGTTGGCACCACGTTAACTGTCTCCTAGTACTCTTCTCATGAGGTCAGGCAAAGGACTGACATGGTTCCCACATCAGCCTTTGCAGGGGTGTGGTGACTGTGCTGCTTCTAGCCCTGAGGCCACAATGTGCTTGGTGATTGCCCTACACCTTCCCACACCTTTGAAATCTATTCCTGTGTAAATAAACCTTTTTCAATTTATCCTAGAGTTGAACACGCCATCTGTTTTGTGTTGGTTTGCTGACTCATACGGACCTTCTCTCCTTCCCACACATGCTCACTCCCTCCCTTGACCATCTCCTCCGAGGTCCATGACTGTAAATACTATCTCTAGGTTAGAGATAGTATTTCCATTGAATTCCAGACTTCCCTAATTGTTCACTTGTCATCCCCCCTTAGTTCTTTAATAGGCCTCACAAACCCTTACCCTTCCAAAGTCAAATGTTTGATATCAAGCATCCCCCCTTCCCCAGCACCCGACCCAAACTTGACCTCTGGTAGCTCAGATCAAAAATTTTGGAGTAACACAGATTTTTGTCATCTCAAGGTTATGTCTCTGCTATCCCACATTCAATAGATAGGGACTTCCTATTGACTCTGTATTAAAATATCTATCTATCGGGGATCCCTGGGTGGCTCGGCGGTTTGGCGCCTGCCTTTGGCCTGGGGCGCGATCCTGGAGACCCCGGATCGAGTCCCGCATCAGGATCCCAGCATGGAGCCTGCTTCTCCCTCTGCCTGTGTCTCTGTCTCTGACTCTCTCTGTGTCTATCATACATAAATAGATAAATCTTTAAAAAAAATTAAAATATCTATCTATCTACCTATCTCCAGTGTGGAGAAACTGAAACAGTTGTGTCGGCTGGTGGGCATGGTGGAAAACAGTCTGGTGGTTTCTTGAAACGTTTAAAAGAAAAATACCTTATGATGCAACAATTTCACTCCTAGGTATACATTCAAAATAATCGAAATCAGGGACTTGAACAGATATTTGTATGCCAGTGTTTAAAAGCATCATTATTGAAAATAGCGGGAAGGTAAAACAACCCAAATGTTTATCAATAGAAAAAAGTAGATGGTAAGTTGTGGTATATACATAAAACAGAATATTATTTACCATAAAAATGATGCACTTTTTAAAAATTTTTTTTAAATGATGCACTTTTGATACATGCTACAACCTGGAAAGACCTTGAGACATTATGATTAGTGAAATAAACCAGAAGGACAAGCAAATTCCACTTATATGAGGTTCCTAGAAAGAGCAAATTCATGGAGACTGTAAAATGGTGGCTGACAAGGGTTAAGGGGAGAGGCAGTGAGAGTTCTTATTTAATGGGTCCAGAGTTTCTCTTGGGGATGATGAAAAAGTTTTGGTTCTAGATAGCAGTGATGGCTACATAACATTGTGAATGTATCGAATGCAACCCAAATGTATACTCGCAAATGATTAAAATGAGAAATAGTAGGTATATATATTGACTACAACTAAAATAATTTAAAATACATATATCTAGGATTTGATCCTTTCTCACCAATTCTACCATTACAATGTCTGTTCCATCCACTGTCATGTCTCATGGGGATTATTGCAATCATCTCCTCAAGGGTCTTCCTGTTTGCACACTTTGCTCTCCCACAGGCCATTCTACACACAACAGCCAGAGTGATTTTGTTAACATCCAGATAATCCAGGTTCTTTCCTTCCACTGCTTAATACCCTCCAGGATCTTTCATCTCTTTGAGTGTAAAAGTCAAGATCCCCACGCCTGCTGACAAGGCTATCCAGGCTTGGACCTCTTTCATCTTCAGGTCTTACCTCCTTCACTCTCCCTGGCCTCTCTGGCTTCCTTTCTGCTTCCTGAACACATCCAGTCAGGCCCCTCTGAAAAGTGCCTCCTAGACTCTCTCTCCTCATCATTAAGACCTTCCTTGACACCCTCCATGAAGTAGTACTCACACCCTACTGCTGTACTCCTTGTTCAAATGTCATGCTTTATTTTTCTCCTTAGAAATAAAATCATATAGTATTGCCTACTTGTTTATTGTCTGTATTTCTCTCCTCATCACCATCCTTGAAGATAGGCACATTGCTCACTGGTGTCTCCTCTGCAGTTGGAATGATGCCCATGGTAGGCTCTTGGTAAATATTTATTAAATGAATGAATGAAGGTAAGATATATGCTTCTGTTCCTGGTCAAGATGAATAATTAATAAAAAATCAATGAAAATCAGGACACTCCCTTATAGTCTTGTATTTCTGATGTTTAGCTCATTATTTTTGATGAGCTTTTTTTTTTTTTTCCTTTCTTGTTTCTTTTTTCTTTTCCTTGGGGAGCTGGAGCACATGGAGAAGGTGAGCCACAGAACCCTGTGGTGAGCTATATCCCATCTACCTGGTCTGTTCTACTTAGCTCTCCACTCTCACAGATTTCCTCTCTCCATACATCATTCTAGACCTCGGCAGGAGTGGACTTTACCTGAAGTTCTTCTGATGTACTGAGCTCTCCCTGACTCCTGGCCCTTCACTCAGTGTATTAGTAAGGGTTCTCCGGAGAAATAGAATGTGTGTGTGTGTGTGTGTGTGTGTGGTATAAATACAAATATTTATATAGTTATATATAGAGAGACATCTTTCTCTCTATATAAAGAGATCTATTTTTATAAAGAATTGCCTCAGACTTCCTGGGCAGCTCAGTTGGTTAAGCATCCAACTCTTGCTTTCGGCTCAGGTAATGATCCTAGGGTCATGAGATCAACCCCCATGTTGAGCCCCACTTTGGGCTCCACACTCAATGCAGAGTCTAACTGAGATTCTCTCCCTCCTCCTCCCTCTATGCTCACCTTGCCTCTCTCTCTCTTTCAAATAAATAAGTAAAATAAATAAAATCTTTAAAAAAAAAAAAAAGAATTGCCTCATTTCATTATGGTGGTCAAGAAATCCCTAGATGTGCAGTGGACAAGCTGGAGACCCAGGAGGGTGGATAGCATATATTCCAGCCTAAAAGCCAGCAGGGTTGAGAGCCAAGAAGAGTGAGGAGGCAGGAAATGACTGATGTCCCAGCTGGAAGGCAGTCAGGCAAGAGGAATCTTTCTTACTCACAGGAGGGTCAGACTTCCAGCTAGTTCTATTCAGGCCTTCAACAGACTGGATGAGGCCTACCCACATAGGGAGGGGAATCTACTTTACTGGGTCTACTGATTCAAATGTTAATCTTATCCAAAGACATTTTTATGGACACACTCAGAACAATGCTTAACAAAATATCTGGGCACGCCATGGCTCAGTTAACCTGACACATTAAAACTAACCATCAGACTCAGGTTTATTTCCCTCTTCAGCTGGGTCTACTTCTTCTGGGTCTCAGCTGAGACGTCCCTTCTGGGAAATGGGTTCTAAAAACCACTGGTCTTAAGTAACTCTTCATCCATTGTACTTGTGATATTTGTGATTTATAATGAGAAATACATATTTGGGGGAAGCCTGGGTGGCTCAGTGGTTGAGCATCTGCCTTTGGCTCAGGGCATGATCCTGGGATACAGGATCAAGTCCCACATAGGGTTCCTTGCATAGAGCCTGCTTCTCCCTCTGCCTAGGTCTCTGCCATTCTGTCTTTCTCTCTCAAATAAATAAATAAATAAATAAATAAATAAATAAATAAAATCTTAAAAAAAAAAAAAAAAGGAGAAGAAATACATATTTGGTTTCCATCCTGATTCCTGGCAAAGAACTCCTAAAATCTTTGTAATTTCCTAAATGATTATTGGGGTGACTTTTGGAATGGCCCCGGGTTACCTGAGATGAGGGGTCACCCAAATAAAGGTTGTGATTAGAAGGTTGGGACTTTCAGTCCCACACCTTGACCTCTGGGAGAGGAGAAAGACTGGAGGTTGAATCAGTTACCAATGACCAATATTCATCATGCCTCTGTAATGATGTCTCCATAAAAAAACCCAAAAGGACAGGATTTGGAAAGCTCTGGATTGGTGAACATGTGAAAATATGGGGGGAGAGGCACATTCAGAGAAAGCATGGAAACCCCATGCCCCACGCACCTCTTTCAACTAGCTGTTTCTGAGTTAATCTTTTTTATAATCAAAACTGGTAATCTAGTAAGCACACTGCTTCCCCGAGTTCTGTGAGCTGCTCTAACAAATTTATTGAACCCAGCAAGGGCATCATTGCAACCTTCAATCTATAGCTTTTTCTTTTCAGCCTGTCTAGTCAGAAACCCAGGCAATAACCAGGACTTGCAATTGTTTTCTGGATTTGAGTGTTAGGTTGGGGCAGTCTTGTGGGACTGAACCCCCAAACTATGTTACATGGAGCTATCTCCAGGTAGATGGTATCAAAAATTGAGCTGGGTTGTAGGTCACCCAGGTGGTGTTAGAGAATTTCTTAGGTGGGTGTGTGGGACAACCACCTCCGTACACTGAATTTGAATGCAGAATCATTAATGCTCTCGGAGCAAACTCCTTCTTCCTATGATTCTGCTCCTCTGGACTGCAATCTTGGGTAGGCTTAGGGACTGCCATTTTCTGTTGATAATAGCATCCTAGAGCCTGGCATAAGGCCTAGAGCACAGGAGATACTCCAGAAAAAAAAATATTTTTTTCAAATGTATAATTGAACAGTGGGTCCACCATGGGCCTAGAATCCTAAATCCCTTTCAGCTGGGAATAGGAGTAGTGGATGCTGAGTAAAGGGAAGGAGATGTGAAACCTTGTAGTGTGATAGGATCTTGTAAACTCCAAGGCAAAATGAGAGAGATTGTGTGAGTTATGGAGCAGTTTTGAGCAACCATTCACAATTTCATTGTGTTAGGGAAACCTCAAAGAACCTGGCGCTGCTGGGTGTTTCAGGGCCCTCATATTTCAATTCTGGCTTCATTCTTCCATTTCAATGGTGAAA
The DNA here is from genome assembly GCF_018345385.1 of Vulpes lagopus. Classification (NCBI taxonomy): domain Eukaryota; kingdom Metazoa; phylum Chordata; class Mammalia; order Carnivora; family Canidae; genus Vulpes; species Vulpes lagopus. The sequence goes on from NC_054845.1 coordinate 27,039,204, forward strand.
ACGGGCCAGCAACTTCAACACAATGGGGGCTGTGTCAGAAATTCAGAATCTCAGGATCCATCTCAAGCCTCCCTAAACAGAGTCCACATTTTAACATGATCCTCAGGTGTGGTGAGACAAACGTTGTGAGAAAAACTCTTGAGTTATGCCACTAATAAGTTGTATGGATTTGGGGAAGCTACTTGACGTCTAGAACAAAATCTTCCTCATCTGTAGAGTGGGAATAGTGATGCTTGAGATTGTTGTAATAGTTACAAGAGATTCTTAGTCCTGGCTGCAGGGCCTGGAATGTGCTTGAAGCTCAGTGGGGTTGAGTTCTCCTTTTATTATGGAAGCCATGGGTAAAGGACTGTGGGCAGGACAGATCACTGTGTTGCCTTCTCTAGATGCCTTCACAGTATTGTGCTCACCACAGTACCGGTGTTCTTGGGCTTTTTTTTTTTTTTAATTCAATTTGTCAACATACAGTATGATACAAAGTGCTCATCCCATCACATGCACATGCAGTCCGTAATGCCTGTCACTGACTTAAGGCCCTATGCCCCCACCCACCTCCCCTTCTGTGATCCTTTGTTTCCCATAGTTAGGAGTCTCTCCAGATGGGACTCCTGGGTGGCTTAGCAGCAGTTGAGTGTCTGCCTTCGGCTCAGGGCATGAACCTGAGGTGTAGGATCGAATCCCACGTCAGGCTCCTTGTAGGGAGCCTGCTTCTCCCTCTCCCTAGGTCTCTGCCTCTCTCTCTCTCTCTCTCTCTCTCTGTATCTCTCATGAATAAATAAATAAAATCTTAAAAAAGAGTCTCTCATGATTTGTCTTCCTCTCTAATTTGTTCCTGGGCTTTTAAACTCACTTCTGTTTAATTCCCAGTGAATCACACGAACAGAACATGGTCAGTACCATATGGTTTGCCAATCTATCTATCATTTTGTTGCTTCGAATATTGCTTTCTTATACTTCTGGGCTCTATTTTAGATGTGTTCTCAGATATTCACCAGTATTTATTGGATGCTAATTATACAGTAAGTCCTGTGCTAGATGCTGTTATAAACTCAGAAGATTTAAAAAGGCAAGCACTTTATCCTGGATGAATCTATGATATATTAGAAGAATATAAACACATACAAATTAAGTCAGACATTGAGAAGTGCTAAGGTGTTAAGGAGTTTAGAAAATGGAAACATTTCTTATTGGTATATATTTTATATTTCTATAGTAGCTGTTGTCCCAATGTATTTCTCATTATGGAAATAAATATTTAATAAAAGAGATCCAGGCTCACCCTATAGAATTAATGTTCGCTTTTTACTGGGCTTTTGTTTTGAGCAAGATTTATTCTCTTTCATATTTAAAAAATTGGAATTAATATGCTCTTTCTGAGCAGTTCAATTTAATTACTACTTTAAAATTCAAAGAGAAACATCATTAAATATTAATAGGCCAATCTGCAAAAACAAATTTCACTAGAAGTTTGGCTTAGGTAAATGGAAATTTGTGAAAGTATGACAGAGCTTAAGAAATAATAGAACTAAAAAGCAGTTTGCATTTTCTGGGCCTCCACTTCCTTATTTAAAAAAAAAAAAAGAATCTTGGGACTATGATTCCTAACAGTTTTATAGGTCTATGCTGGTGGTCATAAGGAATAAAAAAGCTATAAAAACCATGCAGGTAATATTAGTGAAAGAGGTGGTCTGTTATGATATGTAAAAGGAAATGATGGGGATTGTGGCAGATGGAAAGAACCTGCTTAGTGTAAGAGGACGGGTATCACTCAGATCCAGCTGAATGTGCCATGTACAATATCTAGAACTCCTTTTTCGGAGGGGTATTTTTATATGAAATATCCTGGATTTAAAAAAAACATGTATTTTTGGATTTTAAATATAATATATGCCCAAATTAGCACATCTATATACTTTAAAAAGCCTTCAAGCGTCAAGTTTGTGATTTCTCACCTATACAGGTATCCATGAGCAGTCAATCATCAATGGCAATTGACCAAGAGAGTCAACAACGCCGCAGTGGTTCTCAGCCCACCCAAAGCATTTGGCTCATTTTGAGAGTATGTTACAGTAGCTGGGCCAGGGTCCCACCTTCAGAGGTTCTAATACAATCAGTCATGGGTTGGGCTCTGGAGTCTTATTTTTATTTATTTATTTATTTATTTATTTATTTATTTACTTATTTAACCTCCACAGGTGATTCTAATGGGCAGCTAGGTTCGAGAACTGCAGTCTCAAGGAGGTATTTCCATCTCCACCCTGGAGAGTAGCATCTCACTTTGCTCCCATGACTCCTCGCATCCCCAGGGTTACGTGAGATCTTTTCAGCAACAGTTGCTTTTGCCATCATTCCAGAGCCTTTGTTGGTGACCAGAGACTATGAAGAAGTCACAAATTACTTCCTTTCTCAAGAATGTCATTGACTGGCCCAAGCTCAGCTCATGAAAACTCTGCTTCCCCTCTCATTCCAAACTCCATTCTTTCAGATTTGCATTTTCCTACCAGCTGCAGAGTGGGAAGAAGGGAATCAGGATAGATATCCTCTTGCTATTTTTCAATTTTATGCTGCCTAAACAATACCCATAACAAGCGCTGTGGTAAATCTCTCATTTACTGTCGCAAGTTTTTCTACTGTTTTGGTGTACTTTTATATTTTTACTCCTTCTAAGTATTGAAAACAAATTAAATTCAGCAAAATAGAAGATCTAGGGAATACAGCAAATAATTATTCCTGCCAAGCACGAGTATTTAGCACCTGCATGTTTGGGAAACATTCAAATTGCTTTGCTTTGTATATGCTGTAAAAGTGCTCCCCAGAGCTGGAGAAATCTCTTTTGGACTTAACTTGTTATTTATGTACTTATTTGATTTTGAAAATGTAGGCAATAGGTGAATTAGGTTAGGTTGTGGGGGTCTCTGGGCACAGCCATGAGCTTTCAGAATGTCTCATTTGGTCTGGATCTCATATTGGAATCAGGTTTGGGTTATTAATCTATGAACCTGGGGCCGGATGGATTGTATTAAAGTAAGACTGCACACTTCCCTATAACTCATTTTTGTCATGCAGCATTATACTTCTCGGTGGCTAAAGGTTCACAAATGGCTCATAAATATTTTGTGAACGAAGGTTTGGGGATGATAGTTTGTCATAGCCAGAATGAATTGATGTGAGACTTAGAAGAAAGGGAAAGTGAGCGGTAGAATTTTCATTGCTCTTCCATATCTTGGAGAACTGATTTAAAGGCCTGTGTAGTTTCTCCTTAATTACTTCAGAGATGGTTTTGGAAAATGCAACTCTAAATGGAGCACAGGATGATTTATGGCACTATTTTATGAGATAGAATTAAAAATTCAAACCAGAATGTGTAACCGTGCCAGCATGGGGCGACTCATTAAGTGGCAGTCAATGCTGCCATTCATTTGACTGCACCTGCTAGGGGAGGAGCATGCTGGTACCTGCCCATTTGACTGGGCTCAGCAGGATTGAACGAGGGATTCGCAAATCAGTGGCTGGAGAAAAATTCTTTGTGAGGAATTGGGAGAAACCCTCTAATTTCTGAAATGAGAACAGCTGTTAACTGACACAGCGCGGGATGGTCTGGGGAATCTGTGCAGTCTGAATTCCAGTCTCACAGCCCTGCCACATAAAAGCTTGTGGATCAACTTCTTTATCTGTCAAATGGGGTTGATGACAACCCCATTCAGGGTGTTCTGAAAAATGAAATAAAATCATATTTGGAGAAGCTGCTGGTGAACCAGATAATGCAATATAAACATGAATCATAGTGTGCTATTCTAAAGTCCCCAAGGAAACTGTCTCAAGATCTTTCCTTACGCATTATTAGAATGAATCAAAACGGTTGTTTCACAACTTGGTGGTACACCTAGGGGGTGTGCCAGTGGCCAAGAAGAACCCAACTTTGTGAAAATTTTCTGGATTTTGCCTACAAGCAAAACTATGGAGCTCTAGCTGTGTGCACTGGTTGTTTTGTTGGGTTGGTACTAACAGTCTGCTCAGATGTGTGGGGAAAATGCAGTTTCTCCACTGCATCTATAACTAACCTGTTTTTCCTTATGATCACCCTCCTGCTGACTTATAGGGAAAGATCAATTTGGTAATCTGAATCGATACAATAATCAAAACTATGTCTTTAACCTTAAGACATACCTCAGCCTATAGGTAAAAATGCTAAGTCTCTCAATTTCCGTAATTTACTCCCTAAGGCCCCCGGAAGTGGCTTCTGTGATCGTGGGATGGAAGAGTGGTGGGGATCTAAGGTCTAAGTAGAATCACGTGGCTCCTCTGCTCTCTGAGTGATATACTTCTCTACCTGGTTCCTCTCAGAATTTGTAATGTATTTGCTCTTGTGCCATTAGGTTTGGGAGTCCTCCCCTGCGAATTGACCTCTCTTGGTTCTTTACGGCCTACTTTGGGTCTCAGCAACATTCTCCTTCCACCCCTGGCCCGGTACTGACACAGAGTTCCCTGTCTTCTCACCATCAGAGGGGCCTGTTATTCCTCAACTCGACTGCCTTGTATCTTTCACAAACCAACAGGGAATTCTAGTCTTGCCTGCACCATGCCAGAACCAAGAGAGGCGCAGAAAGTCGCGTGTTGGCCATTCCTCCGGTTGCCATGCTGGAGCTGTTAATTATCTTTGATGGCACAACCTCCTCACCTACTCCCTGGGCTGACGCAGTGGTCATCTGTCGTAGCATCTTTTCAGGAGTTCTTTGCTCTTGAATTTTTCCTCTACTTACCTAAAACACCTCCTCATCTCCGAGTCCAAGTCTGGAGAGAGGAGACTGGAACCTCCTACATCACTACTGCTTTGGTCCCAACAACTGCAAAAGCTGACTTGACTCGTCTTTGCTTCACAGCACATTCTTCTATTCTTGGCAGACAAGCCTATGATTTGGTTTTCAAGAATGAAAGGGGCTTCTTAGATACACCATAGAAGACACTTCGAGATTAGAGTCCTCCAGGTTTGGTTCTTAATATACAAAAATGCTTTATCCTTTAGATAAATATTGCTCAGCAAAGCCTGGTTTCAGAGACTATTGTTATATTGCAAAATTTTATTTTGAATGCCAGAAAGAGAGAATTAGCTGTTTTTTTTCTCTTTCAATTATAACAATACAAATACATCGCCCTTTAACACACACACACACATACACACACACACAGACATACACACTGTGTATCAGATATTCCTCTAGGCATTAGAGATGCGAGTGTAAAAGAAGCAGACAAAATCCTGCTTCCAAAGACCTGTCATTCTAGTGGAAGGTGACAAGTAATAAGCCAAATGAATAAGTAAAAGAAATACATGAGGTGAAGGTATGTGGCATGAAGGAAAATGAAGTAAGAGGATAGCAAGTGCTGGAGATGGAATGCTGGGAGTCACTTTAAATGTGACATTTGAACAAGACCTGAGGGAAGCTGAAGACCAAGCCATATGGATCATCTGCGAGAAGGTCGCATGCTAGAGAAGGTCATATAAAAATTAGAAATGGAAATGCATGTTAATATTTTTCAAAAATATCCTTGTTACTTGGTCATCACTGACCAAGTTCTAAAAGGTGATGCTTTCTTTTTGGCAGATATTTCCAGGCTGAATATTATTATCAAATCATGCCTCCTACAGTCCTACAAAGATCATGCCACATTCGTGTTCAAAAATCTTCAGGGACTCTTCATTTGCTCTCTGACAAAGTCATTCATTTAGTCATGCAGAGTATAATAAAAGCTGGGGATAAAAAATAAATGTGATGTAATTTCTTCTTCTGGGGAGCTTTCGGTCTGTTACAGAGGATGGACTTCGTTATAGGAGATGTAATAAGATCAACACCAGAAATCTGCATGGGCTCTTTCAAAAACACAGATAAGGCACCTAATATGCCCCAGGTGGGAGCAACAGGTCAAGAGTGGCCTCTCAGGGAACACCATGCTTGAGCTGAGTCTTAAAGGATAAGGTGAAGTTACCCAAAGCAATGCCCATAAGCAGACAGGACAGCACCAGTTAGCGTATGCAGGTGAACTAAACATAGCTCAGAACTGCTGGAAGGAAGGTGGTTTAGGGCAAGCAGCAGAAGGAGGTGAAGCTGGAGATGCGGACAGATCAAGGAGAGTCATATTAAGTCCAACTTCATTCACAGTCGTGTCTTCCTTACCAGGCACATCTCCAGCAGCTCAGTGAATCCCAGCCTCCGATCTACTTCAGCTCTCCCAGGTGTCCGCAGTGTCTGCCCCTTACTGTCCACTCCTACAAAACACGTCTATCGCTTCAGTCCTGATTACAGCCTGCCATAGCCAGGCTGCCTTCCTCTATTACAGCTGTCCAAGATGATCTAACAAATATTTACCATATGTAAAAGTTCAATCGCTGTTGCCTCTTGTCATTGAAAGGTCTCATGTATGACTATTTTCCCTTCATAGGTTCTACATTTGAAGGTACCGACCACCTCGTGTTTCTCCTACGTGGTCCAACATGCTGCTCTGCGAACAGTAGATGCCCGGGAAGTTTGTGTTGGAAAACACATTGTACTGCGTTAGACCTGAGGTGTCCTATACGGTGGGCACTAGCCAGATGTGACTATTTAAAATCAAGTTAATTAAAAGTAAATAAGATTAACAATTCAGTTTCTCAGTCGCTTTAGTCACATATCAAGGGCTTAAGAGCCCACATGTGGCTAGTGGCTACTGTACTGAGCAGCACAGAGGACATTTCCATTATTGCATGAAGTTCTGTTGGCCATCACTGCTTCAGAAAACTTTTTAAAGGAATTTCCAGACGAGAACTGCTTCAGGCCACTTTGGAATCATATCTATAAACTGTCAAAAGAACCCCATTCAATTCCATCGCACATGATGTTAAAGCTATTGATGAAACGCTATATTTGACTTCAGATAATTTATTTTTTACAAGCTTGGCAATACACAAGATGTAGATATTTATTGAAGAAATAAAAAATAGTAGTGTTTTATTGATGTCTACTCTGTGCCAGGTATTACACTAATATGCTATATATATTTTATGCTATATAAATGTATTTTAAATTTAATCTTTAGAACAACCCTTTGAAATATACATTACGAAAGAAGAAGAAATTGAGGTCATTCTGGTGAAATAATTTGCTTAGGGTGTATGGCTAGGAAGAAGCAGAGCCAAAGTCCCAACCCAGGGTTTGCTGACCCCAAAGCCTACCCAGGGAATATTTCATATATATCATATATGTATATGAATTATATACATATTGCATATGTATACAAGTTATCAATATAAAATACCCAAATTTAAGAAGTTACCCTTCTCTGTATTTGCTTCTTTCTATAAAATAAAGACCAACGGATTATTTTATTAAAGACTTTATTTATTTATTCATGAGAGACACAGAGAGATACAGAGACACAGGCAGAGGGAGAAGCAGGTTCCCTGCGGGGAGCCTGATGTGGGACTCGATCCCAGGACCCCAAGGGTCACAACCTGAGCTGAAGGCAGATGCTCAGCCACGGATGAGCAGATTTAAAGTCACATTTAACCTTTCCCGGATCTCATTCTTCTCTCTTCCCTCCACAAGAATAACTCCTACCTTGAAGTTAGTATGTACCTTTCCATGCAGCTCTTAGTATTTAATTTATATGTATACATGTTCCTAAAAAGAGTATATAGTATTGTTTTGAGTTCCTTTAACTTTTGAAAGAGGAATGACGTGTTCTGGAATTTACATCTTCATTCAATGTTGTGTTTCAAGACTAATTCCAGTGGATGCCTCTAGCTTTCAGTGATTTATCTCTGCTCTTCCCTATTCTTGAATCGTGTGAATGTAGTACAGTTCATTTGTCCGATCTCCTGTTGATAGACATTTCTGTTGTTGCTAATTGTTCTGTTATTCTACATAATGTTGTAGAAAAGATCTGCGTGTATTTCCTTAAGTGTATGGCAAACATTTCTCTAGCATATATACCTCGGAAAGGAATCACAGGGTGCTTGGTTATAGACATCCACATGTGACTAGTTAGCAGTAAATTGTTCTCAAAATAGCAACTTCAATTCATATCCCCACTGACATTACTTCCTATTTGCATAAATCCCTGCTGTACTCAGAATTTTCACTTTTTAATTTTTTTGCCATTCTAACGAGTATGAAATGGCATTCATTCTTGTTTTAATTTTTATTTCCTCGGTCATAGTGGAATTGAGCTATTTTCTTATATTTAGAGGCCATTCATATATCCTCTTCTGTTGAATCATAAATATTGTCCAAATTTCCATTTGGTAATTGATTTTTCATTTTGATTTGTGAGAGCTCTTTACATGTTCTGATTACTAATCCCTTGTTATTTATGTTGGTTGCAAGTAACTTTCCAGATTTTTGTCTTTTCTTTGTCTTTTTTACTTTGTTGATAGAAGTTTTTAACTTCAACGATCAGATTTATAATTTCCTTTTTCAGGGTTTGCACTTAGTGTCTTAGGATTTTTCTTTTCATATTTCAGCTCCATAAAAATAGTCTCTTACATTTTCTTATAAAAGTTTTAAAGCTTTACTTTTTATATTTAGGACCTTGGTCAATTTGGATTTTATTTTTGGGTATGATGTAATATAGGTATCCAAGGTGGCTATTATTAGTTTTGACCAGCTGCTCCTCTCACCATACAGAGAACGTAATTCTGCCGTGGATCAAGTCCCCATACATGTGTGGGCAGGGCCTGGTCTCTGTCTCTTGCCATTGATTTCTTTGTTTCTTTGACAATCTTGTGACTTTTGATTTCTTATAGCACGCATACTTTCCCTCTTTATTCCTCTTTAAAATTGGCTTTTTTTTTTCGTCTTTATTTTTTTCCTTCTCGGTTTTCAGAACAGCTTGATGAGTTTCAGCTCATTTTTCAAACAACTTCTTATTTTAAGTCCCATGTTGGTAGTAACACACTTAAAAAAATGAATTTTATACTTTATACTTTCTCTAAAAGATAAAAGGCTATCTCAGGAGGGATGGTGCTGTTAGATCAGAAGGTGACATGACATAGGGGGAGTGGTTGTGGTTGGCCCTGACAAGCCTTAGGGAATTTGGCCAAGAGTGGATGGACAGTAGGGGTGAGAACTGGTTGCTACGCGTGCAGAACTAATGCTAAATACACTGTCCACCCAACAATGGTCAGGATTAAGATGTCAGGCCATAGAGAAGATGATAAGATGAGATTTAAGCAGGAGTGAGCAGGATATTGGAATGACCAGAGTCTGTGACAATCGCCTGGATAGCTTGGGAGGATGTTAGTTACTTATCATAAAGCTAACTCTAACAAGGCTATTACAGCTGGAGGCAGCCTTGCTGTAGTTAGCAGCCCCACCCCAGAAAGAGACCTCTCTTCATAAGAAGACAGTACAGCCTAGTGATATAAGCGGGTCCCCATACATGTGGGGAAGGGGGGGACCAAATCTAACCAATGGGCTCCCTGTTTCAACACCTTCACCTAGATCTTGAGTGAGGTTCTTGGTCCTCTCGAAGCATCTATAGAATGAAGATGATCCTACTTTCTACCTCACAAGTGAGGAGAGCACCAAGCAAAGTGTCTAGCAAACAGTAAATGCTCAAGTAACATTTTATTGCTTTAACAACAACCATGGTTTATTAAACTGATCTGGTCTCCAAATGTCCCAAATACCAGAAATTGTGTCCTCATCCATCCAGCATCCTCCTTGTCCTCTTCATTTGGGGAATCCGCATCATTCTGATGCATGTATGTACATCTATCTCCTGCAAACAGTAGCTCATACCAGATCATCATCCATTGTACGCCATGCCTACGGATGCCTCATGCTTCATGTTTGTGATTCTTCCTCTCCCAGGTCTTGACCTGGATTCACTACCCAACCACTCTTCACTTCCTGCATAGGAAAGTGATTTAATGTCCCTCTGCTTAGTTTTCTCATCTGTAAATGGGGCAAATCATAGGGTTACTAACATAATTAAACGAGTGAATATGTGAAAGTGCCTAGGACAGAGCACAGCACACATTGGCCCTCTATAAACATTGGTCATATAAAAATGAATGGATGTATGACAATAGGCAGGATAGTGTTTATGTGCTGAAGTCAGACTATCTGAGTCAACTGTAGGCTCTGCTACTTGTTAGGTGCCCGCCTTTAGGAAGGTTACTTAAAAATGCTTAACTTCCCTAAGCCTCAGATTCTCCTTTATTAACTGGAAAATAATATTCATCTTAGAGGATAATTCTGGGGATTAGGGGAAATTATGTATATCAACCACTTTGTACATCGGAACTGCTCAACAAATAGGAGCTTTTATTATTATGACACTCTTAGCACAGAGTCATTTGCCCAAGACCTTATTAAATTTGGGATGATTTTCAGGTCAAGGATAAGAGTGAAAACCAGCCTAATGTAATGGGAGTTTTATATTTAATAGATATAAGGAGAAAAGCTGGTGTATAGGGTTCTGGAAAAACTCCTCTTACTATTTTATACCGCCCAACTTACCATAAACATGACCAATCGCATCCAAGTTGAGTATGGCTGGGTGGTGGTATGGGCATGGGGTATAATCTGAAGCTTTTCTGGTTTGTATCCAAAGGTTGCTTGTCTCCCTTAAAGAGTAGGACTCATTCAGCCTTGCCTTGAAGAAGAGAGAGTGTTTTCTTTCCATCCAAAGTCCCTGTAGGGTGATCTGTTTTTTTTTTTTTTTTTCTGTTCTTCTCTTTGTACCTCAGGTGCATATCCCAAGCCCCCTCCTAGACGTGGGCAGTGGGAGTGGATGGATAGAAATCATGGGTGTGCTAGCCACTCAGCTAGGAACACAAGTTGAGAATAAAGACACAAGGAAGGGAGAGGTTAGTGGATTTGAAATTATTTTAATCTGGAAGAAGTGAGATGTAATTACAAAATAAAACTTCAATATCACAGTTATGGTTATCCACCCAAATATAATCTTCACAGTTTGTGAATTTAGCTTCCTATTCATTAATGGCTTTCCCCCAGTTAGTGAATCTGTTCTAATAATAAATGAATTCTTAATAACTTCAGACTGAAGGAATTACAGCACAAAGGTCACTGTTTATTTTTTAAAACAGCTTTTTGTAATGTAAAACCAAATATCCATGATATGAAAGCTTCATATCCATGATATGAAAGTCATCCCAAGGATGTTGGGAAAGGCTTTGGCAAACACAACTATTAGAACCAGGTTATCAGAACACACACTATTAAGAATCTTGTTATCAGAACACTTATATATCACATAATTTTATGTCCCATCAAGCCCATGAACAGCTCATCTTCTAACTTCTTACTGGCTATTTTAGTTAATAGCATTCAAGGTTGAACATTAAGACTAGAGAGTGAGGAAGAAATACAGAAGTGGTAAGCATTACATTTCAGAGTTTCTGGAACTGGTTGGGGGATAAAGAGGCCACTTTCCTCAAAGCTCTAGGGTGACAATGTCACATTACAGACACTGCTGTAAATGGAGGCCCCCAGAGTAGCCCTGCACTTACATGCATGTAATCACAAGCTTTTGTTTCAGGAAAAGTGATCTGTGTGGCTCTGTCTCGGGGGGCTTGCATTAGCTAGGACATAGGATTTGCTACTGTGAGAAAGACCACAATAACAATGAGTTAAGCAAAATAAAAATTATTCTTAAAATTTGGGCTGGTAGGGAAGCTCAGCAGAAGTACACACAAGTCCAAGCATCTTTATAATGCTCCTCATCCTTGGCCAGCACATATCTGGATTTCAGCATTATACAAAAGAAAGGGCAAAGAGAGGACACACATCTTGTTTTTAAGGACATGGTGCAGAAGTCCCACACCTCATTTGTGTTCACTTGTCATTGGTTTAAACATGGTCACGTGGCACATATGTTGTAAAGGAAGCTGGGATTTGAAGTCCTTGTTCTGGCAACCATGTTCTCAGCTAAAAGTCTAAGAGCCACAGAGGGGATGGGAAAGATCAGTAAAGAGCTCAAGCGTATGTTATTTATGTTCCCAGGGCCTGGAGACTTTGACTTGGATATACCACAAGGTCTAGGAGAGGCTCACAAGCCAAACTGGCCTTCAACATCTTAATTCATGCAATTTTTTTAATTAAGATTTTATTTATTTATTCATGAGAGACACATGCACACACACACACACACACAGAGAGAGAGAGGCAGAGGGAGAAGCAGGCTCCGTGCAGGGAGCCCGACGTGAGACTCGATCCCAGGTCTCCAGAATCAGGCCCTGGGCTGAAGGCGGCGCTAAACCGCTGAGCCACCAGGGCTGCCCTCTTAATTCATACAGTGAAACTAGCAACCCCATCTGTACCCAGAAGTTTACGCCTCAGCTGTAGGTTTGATAGTGACCATATTTTGGACCATTTTGTTCTCTCTAGTCTAGTAGAAGAGATAAGAGATAAGTTAATAATCATACCAGTAAAAAGTTCTCCATCCCAGATTCTAACCAAGTGTTAGGAAACGGCAGGAAGTGAAGGGGATATGTTCTTACAAAAGCCACCTTTCCCCTGATTCACCCATATGCCACATCTGAGCCATCATACAGCCCAGGGACATTAGTACTGGGCTGCAAATGACCATCAAAGACGGCAGTGAAGGAGAGACTGTTCTCAAGGGAGCAAACAAATGTGTGGAGGTTTCACTTCTGTTGGACACAGGCTGAGGCTGCGTAATGGCAGAAAAGACTGGAAAGGAAGACAAGGAAAGATGGACCAGATCTTACAAAGATGCTGGTATTATGTCTTTGCAAACAACTTTGCTAAGGTGGAATTTCCTTACAAGGATTTTCCTTACAAGGATATTCACTGACTAGGGACAACATAAAATAAAATGTATAGGCTACGCCTACATGTGTGTATATATATGAACATATATATATACACACACACATATGTATATATGTACACTATATATATACACATATTCGCCCCAAATAGTCAAAGCTAAATAACATTGTTTGGAGAGTCAGATAGATGGTAAAAATGTAATACTAGCAGTTAGTCAAAGTTCAGGTTAATGGTACCTGGGGCATATGTGGAAAATGTGATCAAGGAGGGACACGCAGGGGGCTGTTTGTTAACATAGGTAGTAATACATGGATGCTCATTTTATTATTATTGTTTAAAATATACAAAAATGCTTTATACACTATTTTGTAAGCATGAATACTTCACAATTAAAATATATAGCCTAACATAGGAAGTCAGGAGCCCTAGGCTCTTGGTCAGGCAATTCAACTCTGTGCATATACAGCTTTTGGCAAGTTGCTTTACCTCTCTGAATTTTAGGTTCCTTTTTTAAAATTTTAAAATTTTATTTTACCTTATTTTATTTTTATTTACTCATTTATTTTTGAGTTTTAGCTTCCTGATGGGCAATAATGGATTATTTCAGGTTCAAACTCTTTATTTTTAAATTAGATTTTTATATGTTTTGGGATCTCATTTTTGTAGAGGTCATACGATTTCCTGAACATTTGACTAATGTTTGGGGTGGTGAAGTATCAGGATTTTCTTTGTAGTTTAAGAGAAGAGCTTTTGTACATCATGGAACAGAAAGTAGAGAGTGGGGCAACATGAAAAATAATTCTGATAAAGGAGTTCAAAAACCGAATGAAGTCAATGCAATATTAGAAACATTGTGATTACAGATATAAGTGATTTCTTTCTCATGTATTGGATCTAAAAGATACTAAGGAAGTCCCTGGGAGGTGTCCTGTTTGTTCATTTAGTCTTTTGGTTTGTTTGCTATTTTGTTTTTCTCGGGAAAGCTGATTTTTAAAAGTGTATATATGGCAGTTCAGTTTCCTCGTCTGTAACTGGAGAATACTACTACTTACAATAGAGGATTGTTGTCAGGATGAAATGGGCTGATGCACGGCAGCACCAAGCAGAGGGCCTAGCACCTGATGAGGACTCGAAGCTTGTGAGAGGTGACCATGGTGCGCATGAGGATGATGATGAGAGAGGAGGACGATGGTAGAAGGGGATGCTAATGAAATGCAGCCCTTCTACATTTTATTTATTTATTTTGTTTTATTTTTTTTCCAGAGAGAAAGTGTGCATATGCAGTGTGGGGGGAGGACAGGGGTGGGGAGAGAGAGAGAGAGAATCTCAAGCAGACTCCACTCTGAGCACAGAGACTGACTTGGGGTTTGATGTCATGGCCCTGAGATCATGACCTGAGCTGAAACCAAGAGTTGGTCGCTTAACCAACTGAGTCACCCAGGAGCCCTTCTACGTTTTAAGCAATGGAATATTTTCCAATGAAAATCTGGTGTTTTAATTTTTTTTTAAATAGAGTTATATCTGTATGAATGGAAATAAATCAGAATAAAACTTTCAGTCCTCTGAGGTATAGCGCTTATGCCATGATGGCATCCAGAGCTAAAAATAACCCCATCAGGTAAGTCACAATGGATTTTTTCAATACCTAGTTTTTTTCTCCTAAGGACATGTTTGAGATGTGCTTCTGGATGTCTATTAGACAGATTGGTGATATATCAACAATTCCTCTCCCTCCTTATTATGTCCTCTTCCTCCCCTTCTTCCTCTTCTTCTTTCTCTTCTTCGTTTTTCTTTTTCCTCTTCTTCTCATTCTAATCTTCCTCCTCCCCCTCTTTATAATTACATTATCAAAAAGAAACAACTGTTTTTGCTCCAGCATACCTTTTTCCTTTTTTTCTGGATCCTTCCGTCTTCCGTTTTGTGTAGTTCAGGGGACTATGATTCTTCCTCTCCCCTCTCTCCCCAGCTCCTGGTGAAGACACATGTAGGGACATGGCGAAGCAGAATAACCCAGCTTCCTGGGCATTGGTGATTGTTGTAGAGCTGGCATCTTCCCCAAGCTGATTTGTCAGATATTTGGCATATAAAAGCTGTGAAAGAGGCACGTTCCCTTCCTTTATAATTAAAAAAAAAATGTATGCAGAGGTTTCTTGTATTTTTTCCTTCTAGTCACTTGGAAGAACTTGTTTACAGAGGAGAAATGAATCCAGGACCAAAATGGAAAAATTGAAAGCAAGAGGGAGAGAGACAGAGACAGAGACAGAGAGATAGAGATAGGGAGAAAATCTGGGGTGGTGGTGGTGGTGAACAACTAGGGAGTGATTTAATATCAATTTTTGATAACTGGATTCAAAATTTCTCAAGCCATATCCCTGCATAAAGTTTTAGTTATATGAAAAAACACATAATTAAAATTGAACCAGTGTAAGTTGGGTTTCTCTCATTTATACCCCAATGTTTACTGAATAAAAAGTTGAGAGAATGAATCGGCTTATTAAGATTCAAAGTATAAGTACTAGTACTTAAATCTTTAGCTAAAAAATAAATAAATAAATAAACAAACAAACAAATAAATAAATAAATAAATCTTTAGCTAAAAAAAAAGACAAGCAACATAAAAAATACATATCTTTTTTGAAGCTCTCTTCTTAGACACAGATAGTCAGATCAACTAAGTTTTTTGGGTTGGGATAGGCATGGTCAGTAGGCGATTCAATTTCAGATAAACTTTCTGGTATAAAAGTTTGAGAACATCAAGGCTTCTTTCTTATTCTATGGTTTGTTTTGTGAACACTAGTATGTTTATATCCGTTTACAAAATGTGTGTGGTTTACAAACAGTAGCATGAGAAAAAAAACTGCTACCATTTATGATGAGTGGCATGAGCAGCTTGGAATAGACAGTGCAGTTCAAGAAAATTTTAAAATCAACAAAGTCTGTTATTTTTCACTTGCTTTTGGCTTCATATTTAAATAGAACAAAGCGAATATGGTAAATATTTCACATATGTAAATACTGGTATCCCATTTCTATTAATCATGTAGTACAACATTTGATATTCTCAATTAAAACCCTTAATTTGCCTGCTATCGTGCCCGCAGTCCCCGGAGTAATTGCTCTCTTATTTTCCTGGATAACTTATTTAGGGAAAAATAAAATAATGAAATGATCTTAAAATGAAAAGGCCTGAAAATAGCGCTCTTATTTAAATTACAATACTTCACACTCATCTGAGATTTCTTCATCTCTGCAATAACGCAGCTGTTTTCCTCAGGGTGTTCTCACAAGTTCATAAAGAAAAAAATTGTTCTGAGCCTCCCCAAACCCCAAGGAAGGCAGCTGTGTTTTTGATAAACTGGGCTTGGGTTTCAACACTTGGAGCTAGAGGAAATTTACACGGGAATTTTGTGCGTTCTGTATCCACGAGCAATATATTTGCAGCCGTAACGACGTACCCAGGATTTAGTCCGGGTCTACACAGAGAAGGGGTTGGGCTGAGCCCCACAAAATTACAAACCTGACCTTCTGCAGAAGCCTCTGCCTTCAACATACGAGTGTCACTCACTGTGACCCGTAGGAGAACCCAAGGGAAATCAAGGAAGGCTGAAGAGATGCCTTGGCTGGGTTCCCCCATCAGATGTCCAAGTGTCACCGGCCTCTCCACGTTCAGTAGAGGGGACAGGTCATAAATCAGTGGCATTATCCGCACAGTTTAGTAAAGGAAAAGGCTACCAGGGCTCGTGATTGAAGAGTTGGGACTCTGCCAATCCAAGAGTCTCTTGGCTCCTGAGGCTGTGCTGAAGCTTCCCTGATCTCTCACCCTTGCTGTCAAAGCACTTATCCTCCTGATTCTGGACAAGGAAGGAATATTCCCAGACTGAATAGATTTGAAAGTTTTCCCTGGGCCTTTGTGAGAGGTGACCCAGCTTGTGTCCACCCAGTCGCTAGAAAATGTGCAGGGGAAATACTGATCAGGGTGTTAGGTTCTGGAGAGTGCTTGCCCCCCACCACCGCGCCACCCCCCCGCCCGGGCCCCCATGCCTTTTGGAGCCTTGGCCTCACGTGGAGCAGCTCCTGGATCATTCCTTCAGGCAGAGCCATTGCTCTCTGTCAGCTCTGCTCTCCGTCAAGCCAACTTTCATTTATTCAGTGCCGGTTTCTTCCTTTGTGCATCATTTATCCTGCTGACTTTTCTTTTACTTCCTGTTGCCCTCCTGGGCTTCTACACCATGGCCGTGACAACAGACTGAAAAGAAAAAAAAGAAAAAGAGTTCGACTTCGACTTCTGGGAGCTGTGTCTCTCTTGAGATCTCTGTTGTTGCCATTTGTTTGCTTGCTTTAAGGGGGAGAGACACTGGTATTGCAAATATCCTCCCCGGCTCATTTGTTTAGCGCCTATAATTTCTGAGCTCCTGTTATGGATTAGGTAATGGGTTATACATTTGTGTTTTCTAGCAAAAGGGATAGGGACAAAGACTAGGACAATCAGAGAAGTTTGTAATACCTACTGTGTGGAATGCAGGGGCCTTTTGTGGGGTGAAATGAACAATTGAACCACCCATGGGTACTGATCAAGCAGCCCAGCCCGCATGCTAAGAGCTTTACGTGAGTTGTCCTGCATTAATCTCCTTCGTGGATGGGCTCCAAGAGGTAGATTCCTTTTCCCAACGGTCACAGAACTGGCAAAGAGCAAAGACAAGACTTGCGGGGATGTGTGTGCTTCCAAAGCCCATCTTATCACCCAACACCAAAAGACAACTTTTCTTTCTTCTTCATAAACCTGGTTTTATATCTCTCTGGTAAAATCCAGGAACCAAGGACATAACCTTATATTTTTCAGTATCAAGAATAACAGTCACCTCCAATTATAGATGAACATAAAGCATGTTGATTCGATTAAGTTACCATGTGAATACCCTCACTAATCCCTTTCATTAGAGTTGGGATAATCAGTGGTGTCACCAACCTCGAATCAATTCTGTCTTGGCAGTGGACATCACTCACCAAGCACCATCTTCTGGTCTGAGTATCCCAGGCATCATCAGGAAGCCTTCCCTCCCCACAGCACTCTGGGCAGCAGCTCCTACAAATCAGTCAACCTTGACAAGTGTTATGAGTTGAGTCATGTCCTCCCCCAATCATATGTAGAAACCCTAACCCCCAGTACTTTAGAAGGTAACCTTAGTTGAAGACAGAAGTAATCATGAAAAATGGGGTCACTAGGGTGGGCTTTGATCCAATGTGACTTGTTTCTTTGTAAAAAAGAGGAAATTTGGAGATAGTCATAAACACTGAGAGAATGCCATGTAGAGATGAAGGCAGGGAAGTTGAGGGATATAAAAGATGGAATATAAAAGGAATATAAAAGATTTAAACCACCATAATCTAGAAGAGCAGGATGGAAGATTCTTCCTCACAATCCTCTGGAGGAACCAATTCCACCAACACCTTGATCTTGGACTTAGGCCTCCATAACTCCGAGACAATAAATTGCTATTGTTTAAGCCACTCAGTTCCTGGTAATTTGTCATAGCAGCCATAGCAAACTAATAAGACGAGTAAGATGAAACCCATTTTCCATTACTGTACTTGTAAAGGCAGGGGGGAAAAGTAATAAGAAAAAGACTTCCCCTCTGCCTTTGCCACTATGGTGGCTCCATAAAATATTATACTTATCCAAGTTCATTTTTCTGACTAGAGTCAATATAATGTATGATCCCATGTGGGACAATAAATTAGCAACTGACAATGCTGGGTGCCACCTACCTCAACTGCCCTTTAGGTTGGGCAAGGTTAGCAGCTCACAGAGCAATACATGGCCCTTCTCTTCTTTGGGAGTGTGCAGCCAGAAGCAAGGAAGCCCTCCTTTGGCCGATATTCCTCAGTTTCTATCCTAAAGGAGTCACTAAGAAAGAGTACCTCATGTCAGAGGGAAGTACAGCCAGGCTAGTAACTCCAATGTCAGCTATCATTGTGATACTATAGGAGGATAAAGTCAAAGATTGTATGGGTAAATGTGTGCATGTGTGTACGCTGGGGTTTCTAAAAGATTTTTTTTATTTATTTATTTATTTATTTATTTATTTATTTAGGACAGGGAGAAGCAGAAGGAGAGGGACAAGCAGACTCCACCCTGAGCTCAAACTCTGAGCTCTATCTCAGGACCCTGAGATCATAACCGGAGCTGAAATCAAGAGTTAGACACTCAATCAGCTGAGCCTCCCAGGCTACCCTGTGCTTGTGTGTTTAGTGTTGTGTGAAAATTAGACTATCTTGCACACCTTAAATGAAACATAAAAGAAGGAATGATGCATGGCAGGGCACTAAAGAGAGTTTGGGCTTTGGAACGAGGAAGCATTGAGATACAAGGGTTAAAGGAGATTAACATTTGGGAAAGCACAGACAGAAATGGCACTTCTTTCCCATGCCCTGTTTCACTACCACCCTTAGGCCAGGGCTGCAGCCTCCTTTTTGTTGAATATCTTCACTTACCTTTCATGGTCCTGCTATATAGCTTTGGTAAGGCTTTCTCTAAGGATAATTATGTGAACTCGGTTGAACAAGTCCCACTTGAGGTACAAGGATAATTTCTTCCTCTTTTTAAAAAAAGATGACTCTATTCAAAAACCAATATTTTATAAATTAAAGTTTCGATAATCAATTATCATCTTGGAATCAATGAGTGTGTCAGCAGATACCCAGACTCATCTACTGCTTTGGTGATCAGAGTATGTGGGAATGACAAGTGCATGTTTATGGCTCTCAGGGTGCAAGTTACTGCCATAGTTCCATATTTTCAACTCATCTGTGTTGATTGTAACCTACTTTTTTCTCACTCCTCTACATTGCCCCATTAGCCATCTGGCCTGAAGGCCCATTCAGCACTCAGGAACTTTGGATAAGGTAGCTAAGTGTTGTTCACACCTTGTGGATTTCCTCTCTGTGACAAGGATTCTCATGGTGTCATAACCTGGGTCTTCCTGGCTTCTGAAGGATACAAATGGTCTAAATAATTAAATAAATGTGTCTTGTCTTCCCCTATATCATAGCTTATGTTCTCTTAGGTCAGTAAGTTGCCCAAAACCAACCTGAAAACCGTGAGGTAACTCAGTGTTTTACCAGACAGAGGCATAGATCCGGGATTACCTTAACACCAAAGATGTGACCCTCCCCAAACTGTATTGGTTGACTTAGCTGTCATTTCGTTACCAGCACTATAGATAGCAGTGCTCTATAAAAATTTCCCTATGGTCAAAAAATTCTCTCCAATTCTTGCTCCTAGATCCTGCTTCCAAATCCCCTGCTCCTAAAACTAGAGCTCTATTTTAATTCCAGTGAGAATTAGTATAAGTATGTCCAGGAAATATTTGGGACATATACTAAAAAAAAGTTGTTCCTGTTTATCTGAAATTCAAATTTAACTGGTGATTCTGTATTTTTATTTGCCAAATCTTATATGCAAAGGCTTACTTATATGTAACTTTCAAAGTAATATACCTCTGTCTCCAAAAGAAATTAGCATGAATTTCTTGTGATTACATTTATATGTATGTGTGTGTGTGTGTGTGTGTGTGTTAATAAAAAAAGAAAGGTTTAAAAATACTATACCATGGCATTAGCTTATTATTATTTTTTTAATTCCTAGGTTTGTCTCTTAAGTAGTTGAGGAGCTTTTGATAGAAGCTTGTTCTTCCAAATCACAGTCCCTTCTCTGCATTGGGAGTAATAATACAAGAGGATGCCCTTATTTGAACCTTGAGAAAACAATTTTAAAGATGAAAATATAAATAACTAAGCCAATATCATACTATTTTTTGATGCTTTGATCATCAGATACTGTAAGAAGATAACACTGCTTTTCTGAACTGAAGATGCTACTGTGATACACCGATCCACCAATCTTCACTCTCTTGGCACAGTCTGAAATGGCAAGCAAAGTCCTTGGTTCACAATGAAGTGAGTGGTGGACTGAACTCCCTTGGAAGTAGAGCTGATATATGGAGGAAATATCTTAGCTGAACATAATAGTTGTCCTTGTTCTATAACAAATGTGCCAACTGGAAGCCCCCCCTGGAAGTCTGCTGCGGAGCACAGTGCTGAAATCATAGGTGATCCATTGTAGTTGACAAACAACTTTTTGTCTATACAATTCCCTTCTCTCAATGAGATCACCATGTAGAGAGGGAGATGAGGGCAAAGATTATTAAAATTGTCATATTAAGAGGGCAACTCAGGACACAGCAAGTGAAAGCAGATAGGATGGTCAAGAACAAAGACTTGAATCGGAGGATAACGGAGTTTAGAATTTCTTCTACCTTCCATCATTTCTAATGCAGTTCTACAAGACAGCAGACTTAGTATTTGCTGCAAAACACAGTATAACATATGGTGAGGGAAATTGAAATGAGCTAAATGGCAAACCAAATACAAGATTTTTTTCTCCCTTTTCTTTCCAATATAAGTGATAAATTGCTAACAGAAATAGGATGCAGAGTATTTCCAACTTAAATATAAGGAAGATATCCTCTCTGAAACATAGTGACTGACATTGGATATAAGGAGAAATTTTAATGGTGTATGCATTTAGTTAAGGGTAAAAACATCATTTCCTAGTGGTTTGGAACATATGCAGTATACAAATTGTCAAGCCAAGAAATTTATAAATACAGCAAACTCTTCTGTTCTCAGATAAACTGTAAAAATAAATGAAGTCATCAATAATATCAAGTATAATTTAATAATAATTTTTCATTCAACATTTAATAGTTTCCAGATGGCTTTTTATTTCTCCAAAAATGAAGATGGCATATACATACATCAAATAACAGCAAATAGTTAATTATTTTCTCAGAAAAAAAAAACAAGTTTGATAAAATATGCAATTTAAATTTATCAATTGCATTTAACTAGAATCATAAATATTATATACATGAATATTTTATCTGGATATTTATTCATTTGCTTCTGAAATTTTTACTGATTCAAGGAGTGTTCATTTTTCCCTTCTGCTTAATTTCCTCCTTTCCATCCATGTTTTTATATGTGTGCAATATTTTTGTTTTCCATTATTAATTCTTATATGGTAAAAAATTATTTTTATTTTTCTTCTTTAACACAAATTTGAAAATGACTCTAAGTAACTATATATACATAGGAACTTAGCAAATACTTGTCATTCTACTAAATCCTGTGATTCCCAAATGCCCAAGCATAGAATATAATGAGAGTATTTTGGTGTGTTTTCTCCAACTGCTTCATTGTTCATGGATAAGTGTAATAGGGATCTCAACATTGCTTTTGCAGCCTCAATTTTTTTCTTGTATACTAGACCCTTGATTTTTGTAAGCCTCAAGATGTTTATAGTGTAGTTTAAGGGACTGTACTATTCAACTCAATAAAGTACATGAGAATAAAAAAAAAAGAAAGAAAAAATTCCATTAGGTAGCAACCCCTGTGAATTAAGGATGGAAGAACCTCATATCTACTAGTGGTTCTCAGTGTTGTATGTAAAAATAGTCTGAAGAACTTTTAAAAGTAATATTATCAAAGCTTCACTTCAGAGCAATTCTATCAGAAAATGAGAGAAGTGGGTGGTGGGACATATTCAACAGCATAGACCAAACCTTAACAAATTAAAAGAAGAGTATATGTTCTCAGACCATATTACAATTAAAATTGAAATCAATAAGAAAAAGATTTTTGGAAAGCCCCCCAAATACTGAAATATTAAGCCAGAAACTTCAAAACAATGTAAGGTCAAAGAGGAAAATGTATTAAAATTTTTGGGATACAACTAAAGTAATGCTTACAGGGACATAATATGTTAAATGCTTATATTAGAAAGGGAAAAAATTCTCAAATCAGTAACCTAAGCTTCCACATTAAGAATATAGGAAAAAAAAAAAGAAAGCAAATTATACTCAAAGGAAAGAAAGAAAAGGTATAACAAAGGTAAGATAGAAATCAATGAAGCTGAAAACAAAAACAGTAGGGAAAGTCATTGAAACCAAAAGCTGGTTCTTTGAAAAGATCCATAAAATTGATAAACCTCTAGCCAGATTGACAAAGAAAAAAATAAAAGAGAGGACAAAAATTACCAACATCAGGAATGAAATGACAGCACTACTGATTCCACAGACACTCAAAAGATAAGAGCATACTACGGACCATACTATGCCCCTATAAAAACATACTATTCTTTGAAATGCACACTATCAAAACTTACAAAGATATGTGTGCATGTGTGTGAGTGTGTGTGTGTGTAACGTCAGTAGTTCTCAATCTATTAAAGAAATTGAATATATAGTTAAAAAATATTTCCAAAAATGAAAAATCCAGGCTTATATGGTTTCACTGCTGGACTCCATTCAACATTTAAGAAAACATAATATTTCTATAAAATCTCTTCCAAAAATTAGGAGAAAGAATACACTGAACTAATATAAAAACCAGACAACTAAACGAAATACCAATATTCCATCATGAACATAGACAAAAATTTCCAATCCAATTCAAATGTGGCAATATATAAAAAAGATAATATAGGGGTGCCTGGGTGGCTCAGTCAGTTAAGTTTTCCTTTAGCTCAGGTCATGATCTCAGGGTCCTGGGATTAAGCCCCAGGTCAGGCTCCTTGCTCAGTGGGGCTTCTGCTTCTCCCTCTTCCCCTGCCTCTCTCCCTGCTTGTGCTCTCTCTGCCTCTCTCTCTCCATCTCAGATAACTTTTAAAAATCTTAAAAAAAAAAGATATAAAAAAAATAAATAAAGAGATAATGTAACAGCGGGGTTCATCTTAGAATGTAAAGTGTTTGACATTTGGTATAACTCACCATATTAGTAGGCTAATGAGGAAAAATCACAAGATCGTCTCAATTGATGCAGAACACAGTATTAGACACAACACAATGTCCATTCATAATAAAAACTATCCATAAACTAAAGATAAAAGGAAACTCACTAAACCTAATAAAAAGATATCTGAAAAATCTATGCTAACATCATACTTCATAGTGAAAGACTGAATGTTTTTCCTTAAACTTAGGAATAAATACAATTAAATTAGGGCAAAATGAAGGATATCTTTTCTCACTACCCATATTCAACATTATCCTGGAAGTACCACCTGTACAGTAAGACAAGGCAAAAATAACAAAATGAGCACATAGATTAGAAGGGAAGAAATACAACAGCCTCAATCTACAGACTAAATAATTGCTTAAATTAGAAAATTCTCCCAAATCTTCTAGATTTAATAAGTGAGTCTAGCATGTTTGCAAGACACAAGGTCAATAGGCTGAAGTTGAGTATATATTCCTGTATAACAGCAATGAGTAATAGAATTTGAAAAAAAACCCACAACTTTATAAAGCATTTTAAAAAGAAGTGCTTAGTATGAATTTAACAAAATGCATCCAAGATCTGTAGGTTGAAAACTAGAGAACATTGATGAAATAATTCAAAGAATATCTAAATAATCACAGAAAAATACCATATTCATGGATTAGAGACTTAATATTGTTGAGAAATTAATCTTCCACAATTTGATCTGTAGGTTCAGACATTTCCATTGAACATCCAACTAGCTTATTTTATAAATACTGATATTATGATTTTAAAATTTATATAGAAAAGAATGCCTGAAAAAAAAAAAAAGAGAGAGAGAAAAGAAAAGAATGCCTGGGTGGCTCAGTGGTTGAGCGTCTGCCTTTGACTCAGGTCATGATCCTGGGGCCTGGGGATCGAGTCTCACATCGGGCTCCCTGCATGGAGTCTGCTTCTCCCTCTGCCTATGTCTCTGTCTCTCTCTCTGTGTCTCTCATGAATAAATAAAGTCTTTAAAAATCAAAAATAAAAATAAAATGTATATAGAAAGAAAAAGGAACTAGGATAGCCAAAACAAGTCTGAAAAAAGGAACAAGGGTTGGAGGGCTCACACTACTTAATTTCAAGATATTCCATAAACTGCAGTAATCAAGACAACGTGGTGTTGGCAAATGGATAGATATATAGATCAATGTAACAAAATAGCTAACCCAGAAATTGACCTGTGAAAATATATCAGCTGATTTTTGACAAGGGTGCAAAGGCAATTCAACAAAGAAAGGATGTTTTCAATAAATGGTGTTGGAACAATTAAATACCCAGATGTAAGAATGAATCTCCACACTTACTTCATGGTTGATATAAAAATTAACTCAAAATGGATCATGGATCTATATGTAATCATTAAAAAATAAACCTTCTGGAAGAAAACGTAGGAGAAAATCTGCATGACCTTTGATTTGTCAAAAAGTTTTTTTTAGATATGGCATCAAAAGCATGATTCATAAAAGAAAAACTATAAATTATATTTTACCAAAATTAAAAACTTATGGTCAGCGAATCACTCTAGTAGGAGAATGAAAAGATAAAGAATAGGCAGAGAGAAAATATTTGCAAGTCACATAACTGATAAAGAATTGGTATCCAGATTATATGAAGAACTCTTAAAACTCAACGTGGAAACAAATAAGCAAAAGACCTGAATAGACTTTACCAAAGAAGATATATATATTATATGACAAAGAAATGCAAGATGCTTAGCATTATTTGTCATTAGGGAAATGTAAATTAAAACAATAATGATATATCACTGAACACTTATTTAGAATAGCTAAAATAAAGCATACTGACACTATCAGGCTCTGGCAAGCCTGTGTGGTACAACTGGAATTCACAGAAACTAAACTTGAATGTTACATTATGATACTCTAATAGCATTGTTGTAAAATTCCAAAGAACAAGATCAAGGTGCAAATTGATATGAAAGCTTTTGGATAAGGTTTCTATGAACAATGTTTATTCGCAGGTAGACACTGTGGGCAATTTCCACAAGATTGATAGCAATTAACATTTTAAAATATGGTAATGTGAATTCACCATAAATATATTTTTCATGTGCTTTTAAGTCGAGTAATCGTTGTAATTCTCCTTTATTGATCGAAAGGAGACCTTGGGTTATTCTTTTCTATATGCTAATATTCTATTTTTTATTGTGGCATTTGCTAAATTTTTCAAAAGTTCTAGTTTTCTGTTTGACATCACATCATTTTTCAATTACTGAATCCAATTTCACATGTACTTATGAACTATTCTATTTAAGAGAGTTCAGATAGTTTGATATTTGATATACAGTTCCAATGGCCATTTGATGAAGTCACTTTGTTCACTAACCACATAATTACTATGGAAATGGATAGAAATATATAAAAATAAATGATGATTTTAAATGACAACGAAGACAAGAAGTTAAACCATGTGACTGAAAAGAAGTTTCTTAGAAATTATTTTGCCTGGGTCACAGATGAAATATATTATCATTGAATGTGTGCTGCTCCTTTCTCCTGCATATGGTTCTTCAATTATAACAGGCAAATGGGTTTCCTGGGTTTCCCCATCTGTCTTTTCCCCCCAAGTAGCATTATAAGAATAAGTGTGGTCAGTGGAATTAACTTATCTACACCTTTCTGTGAAATTTCTTCTTTTAACGAACATATGAATTTAGTTAGAACTGGTTTTGTGACCTAACAGCTTTGTAACCTTGAGCATCTACTATCTATCTGAAACACAGTTTTCTTTTACATCCAAATTAGACTACTTACAGGCTTATGTGAAAATCAAATAAAATGATGAGAAAAAACATAATGTCTAGCACATTTCTTAACTAACATTAGTCAATAGTTTCTTCTCTCCCTCCTTTCCTTTCCCTGGTTCTTCTGAAACTATTGTCCTTTTATTTATTTATTTATTTTATATTTATTTTTTATTTTTTGACACCCAGGAATGGTGGAAGCCTAGTAGAATGCATTTGGGAAAGAGTAGAAGTTTATGATCTATTTGATCAGTCGACATGAGTTGATACCATATAAACTGATGGCTAAAGCCTCTGTTATGCAGCAAAGTTACTGGTGTTATATAAAATGATTCTGAGAAAAAATCAAGTCAATTTATCATACACTGAATGACACTTGAATCCTGTACAAACCCATATGTTATGTGTGTGCTTGGAGACACAAATATGAACAGGGCATAGTCCTTGCCCTGAAGGTGCAACCGATTTCATGGAGATATAAAACAAAGTATAAAGCATCTATAAAACAGTGGAAAATAAAAAAAAAAAAGATCCCTGGTTGAGGTATAAACAGTGTTTTCTGATACAAGAACAAGGAAAACTTCTTTTTGATAGGAATTTTAGTGAGAACTACTCCAAACAATTTGATAAACAAAATGACAAAAACAAGTTCCTGAATTTTTCCCATTGTTCCACATTCTCATTTCACACAATTTTGATGTTCTACTATACTATACATATTAAATAAGGTGCCAGGTTCTGGCTAAAAGACGGCATTGCGAAAAACAAAGGAAAAAAGTACCTCTATCCAAAAACATGTTAATACTTTGCTAAGAAAGTCATGTAGATCACTTGGCATATTGGTCAATGAACTTGTTCACTTATTTGAGAAAATCTGTGCTGAGGTGACTTAGAGGTGATATATACCATGTCCAGTATAGTAGAGTAATAGTGGTAGTACTAAGAGTAGTAGCAGCAGCGGGGTGTGTGTGTGTTTGGGGGGGGGGGGTTGTATAGAGTGCCACTTCATAAATAAATCACTGCATTTGTTTATTCAGCGGGCTATACTATTTTTCTCTTTAAGTTATGTTTTGTTAAGAGTCCCAATTTTTTACATTATATTTTTGTTTAGATACAATTTACATACAACAAAGTACACAGATATTAAATGTATTGTTACATGCATTTTTCTGAAAAAAATAGCTTTTATTATTTTAGAGCAGTTTTCATTTCACAGCATAATCAAGAGGAAGGTAATCACTGAATTTTGACAAATGCATATATCTGTGTAACTTACATCAACATCGAGGACAGCATGTATCCATCATTCCAGAAAGTTCCTGAACCACTTCTGCAGACAATGAATGCTCTGCAGTTTATGACCAGAGATTCCTTTTTCTTATTCTAGAGTTTCCTATATAAATAGAATATTGTATTCTTTTGTGTCTGGCTTCATTTACTCGGCATGATACTTTTGATATTCAACTATGTTGTTTGGATACTAGTTGTTTTGTTTTGTTTTAGAGAGACAAAGAGAGCATGTGCGCTCCCACGTGTGATTGGGAGAGGGGGCAGAGAGAGAAAGAGAGAGAGAACCTTAAACAGGCACCATGCCCAGGTTGGAGTCAGATGTGGGGCTGGATCTCAGGATCCTGAGATCATGACCTGAGCCAAAATCAAGAGTCAGACACTATCAACTGAGCTACCCAGGCGCCCCAGCATACTAGTAGTTTGTTCTTTTTATTTTTGAGTTGTATTCAGTGATAGGGTGATAAATGTTTAACAACTGGCTCTTAAAAAAAAAACAAAAAAAACCTGAATGCTAGGATTTGTCAATTTTCAGTTCTTAAACACTCTGAAAGTAGCAAATTTCATGCTATTAACATATCCTCATTTTGAAAAATTCCCGAAAATGAACTGTCAGTTCTTATGACCCAGCATGATCTGCAGCCAGCACAGCAGTGGTCATCTTCCTTGTATGGATATAGCGTAGCCTGCTTATCAGCTGAAGTCTTGATGTAAATACGTGAGCTGTTTCTACTTTTGCATTGTTATGACTCTAGCTCCTATGAACATTCCTATGTAAGTCTTTGGATGAACATGTGTTTCCATCACTCCTGGGTAAATACCGTCCAGTTGAATCATTTATTTGTAGACTAAGTTTAACTTTAACTTTGTGAAATAGAATTGACGGTTGTCCAAAGGTATTATAACATTTTATACTTCCAACAACAAAATATATGGAGTCCAGTTGCTCCAAATCCTTGCCAGTATTTGTATTGGCGATCTTTCATTTTAACTGTTTTGATGGAAGTCATGTTTCACTGTTTTCTCTTACGACTAACGGTTATGAGCAGTACTTCATGTACTTACTGGCTCTCTCCATATCTCCCTTTGTAAAATGTCTGTTTAAGTCTTAAGGAACATTTTCTTTTCTTTTCTCTTTTCTTTTTTTATTGTCTGTTTATTATTGAGCTGCAGGAGTTCTTTACATACTGTTGACATCAGTCCTTTGCCATATATCCATCTATCAAGACACAACGTAGGAGAGAGTTTTAGTATGTATGGGTTGTATCTTGGTTATTTTTCTTTATATAGTTTAAATTAATAAACTTAATTTTTAGAGCACTTTTAGGTTCACAGCAAAGTTGAATGAAGAGTGTAGTTACTGTATTATTTGTGTCTCTTCACACACCCAACTCTTCTTTTTTTGGACATCTCTCATATGATTTTTTTTAAGATTTATTTATTTTGGAGAGAAAGAAAGAGCGGGGGAAGGGCAGAGGGAGAGAGAAAAGGACAAGCAGACTCCACGCTGGGTGCAGCCCAACCTGTGGCTCGAATAGGACCCTGGGATCATGACCTGAGCCAAAACCAAGAGTTGGACATTAACCAACTGCACCACCCAGGCACCCTGGTACTTTTTGATAACCAAAAGTTTTTGAAAAAGTCCTATTTATAATGTTTTTAAATAGTACTTTCTGTGTCCCAAGAAATCTTTATTTCAAATTAACATAAATGTTTTATTATGTTTTCTCTTGAAATTTTATTCTTTTAGATTTTATATTTAGGTCTATTAATTATTTCAATTTAATGTTTGTGTTGGGTGAAGATTAGGGATTGAGATACACATGACTACTTTTGACATCCAATTGCTCCAGAATTATTTGTAAAACAAGTTTCTTTACCCCCGTTGAACTGCTTTGGCACCTCTGTTGAAAAACAATTGACCACATAAGTGTGGGTCTAATTCTGGACTCTTTATTCCATTCAATTAATTAGTTTGCTTTGTATCAATATCTAATTCCCTTAGTTACTATGGATTTATATGCAGAGTTTAAGTCAGATATTATGGATCCTCCAACTTTGTTTTTATTTTTTTTTAACTTTAGGTTATTCGATGTTTTTCTTATACTTTAAGTCTTTATATTCTATATATTTTAAAATCAACTAGTTGATTTCTACAAAGTGATCTACTTGACTTTGATTGAGAAATGTGATCATCTTCAGATCAATTTAGGGAGAATGACCCATTAACAATACTGAGTATCCCAATCCATAAATCTGACATATTTCCTAAATTTTCATTTGGGTCTTTAATTTCTCTTAGCAATGTTTTGTACTTTTCAGTATATTTATCTATATTTGTTAAATTTATCCCTAAATATTTTTCATTTTATGATGTTATTGCAAATCAGATTGTTTTAAATTCTGTTTTCCAATTGTTGATTATTGTTATGTAGATTTGCAATTGGGGATTAATTGATATTAATCGACCTTATATTCTTTGATCTATCTAAATTCACTTATTAGTTTAGTAATTTTTTTGAAGGCAGTTAATTTACTGTTGGATCAGCATGATCATATCAAGGCTTGGATTTTAGGCTTTGATGGGTTGGGTTTCATGGACTCCTTACTGTTGGGCATGGACTTGGCTAATAAGGAATGGTCTTTCTAGTGTTTTAGCTACAGGATGATTATCTTAATAAGTCTAGTTCACTCTGACTGGTGGAACTCTAATATTTCCCTATATCGTGCAAACCCTAAAATCTCTCTTCTGCTCATAGCCCTCAGCAGTCTTGAAGATTCTTGTGCACTGTATGTACAACAGTATTTGGCCAAGGGTAGAGAGCACAGCTTTATACTTGGGTAGTTGGAGCATCTTCTCTGTACAACTTTTTCCTCTTTATTCTCCTGCTCCATAAATTTCAACTGCCACAGTTGAAACTCTAGTCTCAGTTTTCTCTGAGCGGTGAGTCTACCACTATCTGTTTGGCTCCACTTCCTTGTACCAAGTTTTGAAATGTGGTCCCAGGCAGAAAACTCAGATAAATGTGACATTCACCTTTTATATATACTTTCTCTTAAGGGTTAAAGACCTGCATCTCTGTTTTTAAATCCATAAAAACGATTGCTTCATATATTTTCATCCAATTTTATAAGTATTTCCTGTGAGAGGTCTCTTGTGATAACCTCTTGTCTGTCAAATCCAGAACGAGAAATATGCTAATAGATGCTTTAAAAAAAACCCATAAATTTTATGGTTGTTTTCTGCAAGAAAATTGTAAATTCTTAAAAACCTTTCTCTGTTACTCCTTCTGCTATGGTTTTAGAATTGTCTTTCAAATTGTGCCAACTTCAAGTGACATCTGTGAATTTTTTTCTTTTTCTTGCTTCAAATCTTCCATATACACCGTAATTCTTCCACAAATTACTCCCTCACACAATGAGTTTCTATATGAATTTGCCTTGTTTCATGCATTCAGGTTTTTGAGACCTCAATTGTTCGCTATATTATGATGAGTACATTAGGAACTATGTGGAGAACTCATTATGATTTTAGTGCTTTCCCAGAAGAACTGTGATGGTAGAAACTTGCAAGGAAAAGCTTAATAAAGTATATTTTACAATTTATAATTTTATGAAGCTGTAATAGGATTTATTGTAAAGTTCCATAGAATATGATTAATGCTAGTCTGCACAGACTCAGTAATTATTTTGAGATAGATTTAGTTGATTTCTTAACAATTAATTGGTTCAGCATAGGATCTGTTTGATTTACTTGCTAATAGAGTCTAAAACAATTTGACCATATTTCAGAATAAGGAGATAAGGCTGATTATATGTAGATATGATCACAATTCGTAGATCACTAAATTGAGAAATAGCTGCTCTAGGGTTTTGGGCCATCCTAATAGTTAATTGGGTCACTGTGTAGTCAATTCCATTGAATGATGGTTGCTCAATATTCATTGATTGAACCCAATACCCGACAAAAAAGACTGAACTCAGAAAGAGGAGAAAACAAGAAAATCAAGGTTACACTTAGTATATTTGAATGAACTTTCTAGGGCTACTATATAAAATACCATAGACCGAATGGCTTACACAACAAAATTTTGCTTCTCACAGTTCTGGAGTCTGGGAGACCAGTCAAGGTATCAGTAGGTTTGGTTTTGCTTAAAGCCTCTTTCATTGGCTTGCAGATTTATCACTGAGTCCTCACCTGACCTCTTCTCTGGGAACACACACATCCCTGGCGTCTCTCTCTTTCTTATAAGGACACTAGACATGTTGGATTAGAGCTCCCCACTCTAGGACTCATTTAGCCTTCATTACCTCCTTTTAGGCACCATCTCCAAATATAGTCACATGGGAGTTAGAGCTTCCACATATGCATTTAGAGGGGGACATAATTCAGTCCACAATAATACCCATGTTACAGTATAAACATATATAGGAATACACATGTTCGGGGAAATCATGGAGATGACGTGACTTCTGGTTGACCCAGGAACTGGCCCCAGCAATTAGAAGCTCTTCACCTCCTCTCTTACTTGGAATGTGAGTACCTGCTTACCTTCCCCACCCCCAGAGGCTCCTTTAAGGACATGGTCTTGTGATAGTGATGTGGTGTTGAGAACATCTGTGTGGTATATATGACTGAACACAGTTAGGACCTCTATGTAGGGACACCTGGGTGGCACAGCGGTTTGGCACCTGCCTTCAGCCCAGGGCGTGATCCTGGAAACTTGGGATCGAGTCCCGCGTCAGGCTCCCTAAATGGAGTCTGCTTCTCCCTCTCTCTGCCTCTCTCGTTGCCTGTGTCTCTGCCTCTCTCTATATATCTCTCATTAATAAAACCTTAAAAAAAAGACCTCTATATAAACTTTTAAGATGTGGTGGGCAGTGCTAAGATCTATTTACTTGCCTTGTGGTCACCTGAGATATGCCTAGTATGTGAGTTAGCTTGCTTGTTAAATCTCCCACCTTACCGCCTGGAGCGGCCTGCCTCTTTTTCCAGTCTCTGCTCTCTTGATTATGTAGACATAATTTAGATCACACCTGGGGAACTCTCTAGGATCTTAGAACCAATAACACATTAAATAAACACACACACAAAAATACTAAGCTATGAAATTTCTGCTCTTAAGTTTTGTAAACAAAATTGAAAATAAGTTTATAAAAAGGACATTGAAATCTCACAACCAGGTGACAATGATTTTAGGATCAAATGAGATAAAGTGGAAAATATGTGAACACACTTTGAAATTCATAGCACATGATAGAAACATAAGGTGTTAATTCATAAGGCATTCACACTCAGGCCTCTTATGTTCACTTCTAACTTCCTCTCCAGAGATACACTCTAAAGTAAAGACCTTTCCACCTTAGTGTGGATCTAAGTTCATTTTTTTCCCTTTAAGATTATTTCTTAATCCATATTACTAGCTATAAGCTTTTGCCATCTGGTGACAAGTTTTGGGAGCAGGAGTACTTCCAAATTCACATAAATATATTTTGTGTATGGTTAAGTTTAGTCCATGTAGCAGAAGTCTCAAAGGCAGCACATGACCTAGAATCCCAAGAAGGATGGCTAGCAAAGAGAATCTAGGGTTTTTTTTTATTTGTTTTTTAAGATTTTATTTATTTTTGAGATAGAGAGGGGCATGTGGAAGGGCAGAGGGAGAGAGAAACTCAAGTAAACTCCACGCTGAGCATGGAGCCTGACACAAGGCTCAAACTCATGATCCCTGAGATCATGACCTGAGCCTAAATCAAGAGTTGGATGCTGAAATGATTGAGCCACTCAGGCACCCTGAGAACCCAGGTTTCCAGAGTCTCTGGCTATTAGAAAAGTGTAGTAAGGAAATGTAATGGAAAATAGGCAAACAAAGAGCAATAGGGGATTTTCGTTCTAGATTATTTTGAATCCCACTCTTGAACACTACGGTCTATTTATTTCAGCACTAATTCATGCTTGAATATTTGCTCATGTAGATTTTGATCTTCTGCAAAGGTTACAAACCAGTTGCAATCTGGCCCATGGTCATGTATGTCTGTCTAGGGTTTAAAATTCCTTTTATTTTCTCCTTACATTTTTTGAATTTGGGGAATTACCATGTAAACTTAGATATCTGGATTCTCTTAAAAACTTGAAAATATCTGACCACCACACCACAGGCTCAAGCATGTGGAATTGAATGGCAGTTATATTTTAAAAGGACATACACTCCCCTGTTCATCATCATCCTGATATTTCTCTTTCACTCATGCCTGTTCTCTGCTCAGACCCAATAGCTGTTTGAATGTATAATCCCCTTTATGTCTTAATGATAGAGAATTCCCATGTCTGAACTCAGATCTGAACCATTCTCCTCATAAGCACATCCTTTCATGATTTTAGACATTTTATTCCTTCATACCAAAGAGAAGAGATTATTGGCTGTTTTCTCCAGGTTGGCCTACCTATTGAAATATATTCCTTATTTGGGGAAATTTCTATAGTTGAAACATGTTGATTAGGGAGAAAAGATTGCCAGTGTCTTCTCAGAGTCAACCACATTGTTATTTGCTATTCACCCATAACAAGCTCTTAGAAACTTTTACCATCGTCTAGAGCACCTGAACTGGACCTTGCCAGTATCACAATTGGATCTGACATAAAGGATCCACACTAGCCTTTCTCTAGCTTTCACCATTGGGTAAGAGGTTTTCAGAGTCAAGGATACATGGCTACTAGGCCCAATCATCCTACCCATCTCTGCTATTCAAGATCATGCCCCTAAAATCCCTTACCCCAGTGACCCAGAGCCTATTTGTTGGGCCTATATAAGTTTTATTCTCTGGTTTGTCATCTCGAGGGGAGACTGACACATCACTGTGAATATTCCTAGGATCAAGGAGTGCCAAGAGTAAAATATTTGGGAGGCAACTCTGCCACCTATATGTGCTCTGGGGTGTTCACATACATATGCATAAGGTCGCTTCCATACTATATATAAAGATCTCCAGTTATGGTCTTCCCCACCAGGTTCACAAATGTTAAGGATAACCTCTATCCCCAAGCCTTCCTACCTTTCTAACCTCCACTCCTGTGTCCCCAGTCCACTAAACTCCGTGTTCTTTCTGTCCCTCAAGCAGATCCAACTTAATGGAGTTTGTACATGCTGTTTCCTTTCCTTGGATTGTACTTGCCCTGATTATTTCTGTGGCAGGCTCCTTCTAGCTATTCAGACCTGAGCCTAGAAATCACCTCCTTTCCTAGACCTTAACCTCAGTCCTAATCATTTTCCTTCATTTTAGCCTGTTTTCCTTATAGGGCATTTTATAATCTGCAATGATCTTTTAAAGGCATTTACCTATGTAATGTTTACCTCTTCCTACTAGAATACAAACTCCCTGAGAACAGAGAGTTCGTCTTGCCTACTGTGGTCTCCTCGGGATTTAGCGGAGTATTGCTCAATAATATTTGGTTAGTGAATGATTGACTGAGTGACTGAGTGCATGAATATTTGCTGTCTCTCTGCCGTATTAAGTGAACTACACGTAAAGTTAAAAATAAAGTTTCCTTGCTAGTGTTAATCAGGCTAAGTTAAGTACAATAACTGTCTGGTTTAAGACAAGGTTTACTTATCAATGATGCTATACCACCACTGTGGGTTTTTGGGAGCTTGATACTACATTGTCCTCAATTCTTCCCTATCTGAGCAACAATGATCACCATGGCATAGGGAAAGAGAAAAAATATCAAAGTATTAGCTGGCTCTTAAAACATCTACTGGAAGTACCATCTGTCAGTTGTGCTCAGATTTTATTGGTCAGAGCAAGTCACAAGACGGTGCCTGACTTTAAAGGGGCTGCTTTGACGAGGACAAGAAACATGTGGTGAACAGCCCCAACCATGACCACATGTCTACTTGACAGATCCTTTCCTCCCACTTTGTATAGGATATTTAGGATGTTATATTTATAGTATATTTTTCTTAGCATAGACACAGCTTATGTTTGTGATACATGCCAACATCTCATTCATGAGTGGTCATTACTATTATAAAAATATATATTTTTTAAAAAGTTGAATCTTATTAAAAAAAAAGTAAAGGCTATTTTCATACATATTTATTTTTCCATATTGTAGTTTAAAAAGATGTTTATAACTCTTTAAAATTGGTCTTAACTTTGCATCTGATTCTTTTACCCTTTTAAATGTGATTGCTTCTGACATATCCACCAATACGTTTAAAATAAAATGACAGAAAATCAAGTGGGTTATTTCCCTGCATACATATGCTTCCATAATAAAATTATTCCTGCCGAGAAAAACAAGTTTGCATTTTTCAGTTGGTCACAATTGGTGAGAACAGAGGGTCTATACACTTTTAATGGAATGTTATTTCTCAAATTTTCTGACAAGTGCACTCTCTCCCACAATTAAGTCAGCAATCTTTGATTCCAAGCTTTCATTAAGAAGCCATGTGATACATGGCACACAGAAACAGCATCCTGCAGGTTGCTTTAATCTCTTATCTCTGGCTTCTCCTTTTTCTCTCTCTGCTTGCCTCTTCCTAACTTCCAATTATCTGCTCATCAGATTCTGTGTAAACAATTTGAGTGTATGCAAGAGATTTAGATAAATTTCATTCAAATTCCCGCATGGTTTGCAAACAAAAAGAATTAAATCAACATTTGAAAGTTTGCTCATTTGAGATCTTTATTTTCCTATCTTTATTATTCTTTTTTAAATTTAGGAGATAGTTTACCTATTTTTAAAGTTAATATAAGCCTTTGGGTCCAAGTAAATAAGAATTTTTTTTTTTTTTGAAAGAAGAGTCCTTTAATAAGAGTCTGTGTCATAGAAGATTGGCTCGACACGACAAACTGCCAAATGGTTCCAAGAAACATCCTAATTTTTGTCTTTAATCAAATAATTGGATGTGGTCTATTTTTACAAGAATAGTCAGTAGAGCCTAAAACTATTTTTAATCTAAATAAGAAGTTGGAAAGATAGACCATAATTTCATAGTTGTCATAAAATGTTCAAAGGGAGGTAATTCCTCATAATATTCTAAGGAATACTTGCTGTCCATGGCAAATTGAATATTTGTAAGTATGCCTCAGGGATTTCTATGGAACATTTTCTCATCTCTATAAAAAAGCAAGGAGGAAAGGATGATTAATATGTATTTGAGCCTCCATATATGCTAATCACCATACTATATACTTTACTTAATTCATCTCATTTAGTCCCTCGCCCAGTAAGCCATGAGATCTAGATTATTCTCATTTATCTTTTCTTTTTTTATTGAAGGGGTAAGTGTGTCACAGGTTTGCAGGATTAGGAAGCCAGTGGAAGCCCATCTCATAGTCTTAGACTTAAGAAGGTTGGTGCCAAAGCTGTTAGGTGTCAAAGCTGTTAGGTGTCAAAGCTGTTAGGACATGCTCTCTTGTGCCATTGTCTTCAAATATTAGATTGACCAAGGATTTCAGATATAATTTAAATTACTTTATCATGTATAAGTTCCACGGTGGTTGTATAAAATTGTAGCCTGGTAGAGACAAATATTTATTGTTCTGTTACCATATTCATTTATTTTTATTGATGACACTTTAAAATATTTAATTTAGAATAGTTAAAAATATGAAAATACAATAAACAAATATCAGTAATGACTGGCAGCCCCGGTGGCTCAGCGGTTTAGCGCCGCCTTCGGCCCAGGGTGTGATCCTGGAGACCCGGGTTCGAGTCCCATGTCGGGCTTCCCGCCCGGAGCCTGCTTCTCCCTCTGCTTGTGTCTCTGCCTCTCTCTCTCTTTCTCTGTGTCTCTCATGAATAAATAAATAAAATCTTAGGAAAAAAAAATCAGTAATGATGCTACCATAAGAAAGAACTGAGTTTTACATATTGATGTATTTGCTTCCAGTCTAATTTTATGTCTGATATATAACGTTGATACTATGCTTATTTTAGTTTTTACAAAAGATAGATTTTGCCATACATAGTTTTATGCTTTCCTTTGTTTATTTAAAATTTCATAGTTAAGATTTTTTTGGCATTATTAATCATACTCAAAAATGCAATTTTAATAGCTATATATTTTTTTGTTGTTGTTTATAGGTATGCAATGTGATACTAAATACAGCTTATTCCCCATTGTTTCAAAGATGCTATAGTGTATGGGTATGTGCGTTTTTGTGTTCTAGAGGGACAAAGAGAGAGAGGAGAGAGAGAATGTACCTGTTCTCTACTTATTCCTCCAGATTTTCTCAACTTCATTCCTATAACAAGTCAGATTATCAAACCACATATTTTAATTCCCCATGAAGGTGTCATTCCTGAATCATGGTTTAGTATTATCTCTGCAACAATGATTAGAATTCTACATTAAAAAACAGCAACATGAATAACATTGCTGTGTCCTCAATAAAACTCGCATCAAGGCATTATTCACTGCATGGACGAAGCCCTGAAATATATTCATGTTGGATACTGGGACTGCATAAGAGACTGCTTCTCCTGAATCACAAGGATGCTTTTTTTGACCAGTTAGTTGTGTTCAGTGCATCTTCCTTTTCCTCTTGGCTATTAGGAAATGAACCTAAATTTAATGCTCAACTATAGAAAATATTTATAGTCCAGATCTGCACTGTCTAATATGGTACCCACATGTGGCTATTTAAATTTAACTTAATAGAGATTAAATAAAATTTAAAATTCCATCCCTTAATCAAACTAACCACACGTCACTGTTGTTTACCATATGGAAAAGCACAGATCCAGAATATTTCCATCATCATAGAAAGTTCTATTGGACTGTACTGGTCTAGGTTAAGGATCAAAGCATACATTTCTAGCATGCCATACAGCTTGATATTTAATTTTAACTTATACGATGTAGATGATTAGCTGCTTTTTATTGCATGCTACCTTCTATTACTTTTAGAATTAGGTAAGGAAAAATAATGGGATTAAATCTGTCCTTTCAGAATATATTACCATCCTAACCTATATTCTTACAATGTTGACACCCAACCATTAGGATGACTGGATAGATTATCAGGCTTACAAAGGAACTTAAATACTTTAATTATATATAGGTGTTTTAGATTTATCTGACCACATTTGCACAGGCCTTGTCCACATATATTATTATGACCCTCCTATCCTTACCCCTCACCACCCAGGCTCATTTTCTACATTGTAATAAATATACTAGTACGGGCCTACGAAGGACCATTAGGATAATGCTGGTAATGATGAAGGTGAGTGATTCTGCGCTTCTCCTTCTGCCGTGCTACCTGTGTCATGGTCACCAATAGTGGACATACCTGTAGGAAGAAAGAATTCAGGGAAAAGCAGTGTCAGTTCTGGCTGGATGACATAGAATGTTTTGTATACAATTTGGGGCACTAATGAAAATCGGAAAACCACATTCATATTTAGGAATTTAAAATTACTCATAATTTCTACTGATTTGAGATGGCTCTAAAATAAATCAATAGCACATCTTCTTTAGGGCTGATGGTGGCACTTTGAAAATGCTTGGATATAAATAAAGCAAACATACATTTCCTTGGTCTGACTATGTAGTCACAGAATGCTTAGCCATAAATCAGCATAGGCCACTTTAATTTCATTCCTTGCCTACATAATCAAAACATGAAGCTCTCTTTTCTTTAACACATAATTCTCCTCAATCATTACATAAATTGCCATATATCTTTATAACAAAGTAAATGCCTAGGCTCAGCTATGATTTACAGATTGTGTAAATTATTAGCCATATGCTTGTTATATGCCATTCTGCTTATAAAATATGCATTTTAAGTAAATACACCTAGGACTACAAGAGAGAGGGTTATTCATTACTATTTAGATGTTTTAAATATCTTCTCCATCATAAGAGCAAGCAACTTCCAGCTGGGTTGTATTATTTGTCTCCAATACATTTTTTTTTCTTATGGTTTCATCATTATAATCTACAAAAGTGGATAAGGGTGGGCCTTTGTAAGGATAGCTTCCTACCGTAGCTATCATTCACTATGAAAAAAATCTACTGTTTTTTGGTTGCCACTTTTCACTTTCAGCAAAGTGTCATTTGACTGAATTATTCATTTGTTATACTTTCTGGGTGCCAAGATGCTTTTTATTATTTGATGCACCACTAATAATAATAATAACATTATTATTATTACTATTATTATTATTATTATTAATCATATTCATGAGGGTTGAGAAGGGATCAGTTTCAAAAGAGTAATGTTGATTGGTAATGAAGTGGCATTATTCAGTTATGAGCTGGTGCCAGAATTTTTCTGAGAGGCAGTGATGTTTTGGTTGGTAAACTACTTTGTAGAAGACTTCAAACCGTTGCTCAACAATTCAGTTTATATGGATTTCTCAGAAGGCACCAAACCTTCTGAGTAGACTCTGGGGCAGGGAGAAGTTAGGGTTGGGCATGGATGGCTAAGGAAGCTCTGCATAGAGACAAAAAAAAAAAAGAAAGAATTTGGACCTTGGGGTGGGACAATCTGGGGGACAGCAAAAAAGCAGGAAAAAGATGCTGAGAAGGGAATATTGAATGGGAATAGCCAAGGGCTTCTAGTCGGACTCCTTCATATTGCCCTAGAATCTTCAGCAACTTCTTCATGCTCTCAAAAATCCTAACGGGAAGAAATTTTTTTTGCGTGTGGAAATTGGTTGGAGAGGCCAAAGAGATTTTTATGGACATCAGTAGAAGTAGGGTACAACTGAATAGGGCGTAGAGATGCAAAAACCAGAGTCAGGAGAGCTACGGAGAATCAGCCCAAGAATCAGTCCATGTTGATACCCATAGATCTAATCCTCTCATTGCACGGATGCACCCGTTTACTTAGCCAGACCTCTACGGGGAGAACTCAGTTCTTGACAGTATTTCTCCAGTATAATCAGTGTTGCAAAGGACACCTACACATGTCTCCTTGACCACGCAGAGCTTCCCTAAAGAATGTAACTAGAAGTGCCAAAAATGGCAAAAATGATTCTTGAGAAATTCATGAGATACACTCAAATTGCCTTCCCAAGTAGCAGGGCATGGTGTGTTCCAACACACAGTATAAATTAATGTTTTGATTTTCAGTGTATGGGAATTCTCCTTTACCCTCACTTTTGTGAACAAATGATATTATTACTCTGATTGGGTAGGGAACGCTACCTTACTGTTTTATTTATTTGCTTACTTATTTATTTTTATTTTTATTTCTTTTGCTGATTACTAGTGAGATTGGGCCACTTTTAAAAAATGTATTGGTCATTAAGTTTTCTCTTCTGGGATCCCTGGGTGGCGCAGCGGTTTGGCGCCTGCCTTTGGCCCAGGGCGCGATCCTGGAGACCGGGGATCGAATCCCACGTTGGGCTCCCGGTGCATGGAGCCTGCTTCTCCCTCTGCCTGTGCCTCTGCTTCTCTCTCTATCTCTCTGTGACTATCATAAATAAATAAAAATTAAAAAAAAAAGTTTTCTGTGTTTTGCCTCAGTTGTTCTTTGGAAGGCACTTTAATTATCTCCTTCCTATCCATTTTCACATCTTTGCCAAGACTCCGATTGAGATCTCAATATATCCAGTTAAGCTTATTTTTTATTTTCCCGTGAGGCTGGAGGTAGTCATGTTACCTAACTTTGGCTAATGGGGAGTGAAAGTCACTGAGCCTTCCAGACAAATTTTTCAAAAGATGTATCGTTTACTTTTTGTCCCTGGAACTTCCCTTCTGTGTTTGTCTGGAATACAGGCTATGCCTGGAGAAGGAAAAATAGCCTGTGATATGTGAGAAGTAAGGCTACTGAACAATAAAGGAGCTGAGCCCTTAATGATTTCTTCAGGTGGCTATGCCCACCCAGACGACCTCCTTCTAGACCTCTGATTTTGTGAGGAAAACCAACCTATTTGGCTTAAACCTCTCTAACTAAATTTCTGTAATAAATAGCAGAATTTCATCTCATTAAAATAACTTTTTCCCATTTATAATTTGTTTTTTTTCTCACTGATTTCCAAGAGTTTTGTTTGTTGTTTGCCTCTTTCATGTATTCTTGATACAAGTCCATCATCAGTTATATCTGCCAAAATACTTTTTCCCAAACACTGTTTTTCATTCTGGCTCTTTCTCTAACTTTATTATGGGTTCTAGAAAAATCACTTTCCCTTTCTAGGCTATGGGGCCATCTTCTGTAAAACGAAGGGTAGAGAGTATCTAAGGATTTGTCTAGTCCTGATGTTCTGAGTCCAGGAATATGTGTCTAATAGACCTGTTGCCATCCAGGAGGACAGAACAGTGTGGTCTGCCACAGTCCTTCATCTTGATAAAGCCCTTTGTATCCTGCCAGATAGATCACACAATCCAGACTGATTACTTCGGAGAGCTTTCTAGTTAGCTTTAGAATGATCCATTTTTTGAGTATGTGCAGAAAATACTCTTATAGGCTTAGAATTGAAAAATTCCTTATGCTATCCAAGGGGGAAAAATGGGAAAACTTAAAAAAAAAACAATATTATAATATTGTAGAATATCTCCTTTTTAAACTAAATAAACACATATTGTCAATAGAACTTGAAAACAGCATATTCCATTGATAAGTAATAGAAGAAAATGGTGAGTGATTTTTTTATGTATTTCAGCGATACTCATTAAGTTATTATAAAGGGAGATTTATTGAAGTAAAATAGTTTGCTAGCTGTCAAGTTTGGATTTTATTTAAGAACATATTGTCTGGAGAAATCTTGAGAGACAAAA
The DNA here is from genome assembly GCF_018345385.1 of Vulpes lagopus. Taxonomy (NCBI): domain Eukaryota; kingdom Metazoa; phylum Chordata; class Mammalia; order Carnivora; family Canidae; genus Vulpes; species Vulpes lagopus. Next base: position 27,081,656 of record NC_054845.1, read on the forward strand.
CAACAACAACAAAATAGCGAAACACAGCAAGCAGGTAGATCATATTGAATGTTCTTTCAAGGTGACCTGTTTTCCATGATTACTATGAAGAGAAAATGTTGATTTTTAAACCTCCTCCTAAATTTCATTTTTTTTTTCCCCTTCATGCTTGCATAAAAGCTAAGGCAGAAAGGATCATGACAAATAGTTGAGATGAAACTAAGAGAACACCTTTGGATGGAGTCAAGGCCGTCTTGGACATTAGCCTGAGGATGTCCACACTGACATATTTGGTCTGTCAAAGGGCTTTATACTACTCATTTCTCAGGATGTGCTGTGGAAGGGGGAGGAGCCTGCCAAGCTGTCTGGAGCTACAACTCTGAGGTTGGTAATATTTATGTGAGAACCTCCTGCATAAATCTACTAACCCGATTCAAGCAAATGATATGTGTGACTAATGAAGTCTTGAATTTACTAAATGAGGAAAAATGACAACAAACAAGAAAACTCAGCTTGTTAATTATTCCTGTTCTTCCCTTACAACTCTGCCTATAAAAAATCTTCTAAGGAGTGCCTGCTTTATCTCATCCTTTATCCCTGGAGTCATTATTTTTCTTTTTTTGTAACACAGAGTTCCCCTGGACCCTAAAGTTTGCTGGAACCTAATTAAGGAATCACTAATATTGTTCCTAACAGAGCTGGGTAAGCAGTTCCTGATTTTCAAATGGTAAGACTTGGGCCTTCCTCTTTCCCTTGCCTCCCAATGAAACATAAAGGCTTCTTCTTGGCAGACTGCAGCCCCTGCCCCTGCCTTCTCCCTGGTTGTGGCAATGCTGTACCTCAAGCCATGTCCAAACTTGGCCCTGCCCCTCTAGCACTAACCATGAACAGCAGCCACATGACTGAGGCACCTCTTGGGATATCTTATCTCTCCACTGTGGCCACTTGAGTCTGGATTTCATACACTTACAATTCTCTTCTGCTGCTGGTAAAATGGCTTTTCTTATCTAGGCACACCTCACTTCTTTGTTTTGTTGAGAGGCAGCAGTAGGTGGAAGAGACCTGATGTTTATTTGTGTCTCTGATAATGCAGTTAAATCCAGCCCTTTCTTCCACAGGCCTATCTGGGGAGTAGTTGGACAGAGCGGAGCAACCTTCCCTGCAAGGTCTCAGGCCCTAGTGCTACTCTGGCCCTCATCCCAGGCTCCTTCCTCACTGATGAAAAGGACTGTCTCTGTACACTTCCACCCACTGCATCCTTCCAAGAATCTTTCATCCTCTCCCCTTTCTTCCTATTGTCTATCAAATACGAATATATTTATCTGAACTACAGTTTGGGGCAGGACTCACTGATTTCTTCTTCTGTGTATGTTTTTGTTTGTCTAGTAGAGTAGTAATGATTTCCATACCGGCTCATAAGAGGTCTTTGAATGAGTTTTTGAAGATAATGATTCCTTTTACTCTAGGAACGGTACAATAGACACCACTGGTGCCTCGCCCTATATCCTTGAACCACCTCAATTTACGAGGAGGAGTGCTGGTGAAGTGTTCTCAGTCCACTGGAAATTTAATTGATATAAGTTCTGAGATGGCATCTCACATGATAGAAACCAAACAAAGCAACATACACAAAAAAACTGCTTAGTCTACTTTGTTGGAATAATTTGCTGAGTAATTAATCCTTTCGTTCCTTCTCCAAGAGTTAACAACTTATAGATGCTAGCTTTGGTTTCTATGCTATCTGTTCTGTTCACTTATGGAAAAACAAACAAACACCTGTCCATCATTCAAATTGTCCATCATTCAAATGTCCATCATTGTATGTCCGTCATTCAAATTGTGCACCCAAAGAACATGTTTCCATCATAGTATTTTTATTGTCTTTTTTTATGTCTGGTAAGATACACAAATTCTTTTATTTATTTATTTATTTATTTATTTATTTATTTATTTGAGAGATAGAATGAGCAAGAGCAAGAGAGAGCACAAGCAGGGGGATCTGGCAGGCAGAGGGAGAGGGAGAAGCAGACTCCCCACTGATCAGGGAGCCCAACGTAGGGCTCGGTTCCAGAACCCTGAGATCATGAACTGAGCTTAAGGCAGAGAGTTAACTGACTGAGCCACCCAGGCGCACCCCAAGACGTTCAAATTCTTAATCTTTATTCAAATGATCCTAAATAGCCTTACCTGTTGAATTTTAAATATGCATTTAGAATAGTTTTGCTTTCAGAGCCATCACAACAAGATATTACTGAGAACTAAGTTGAAGCCATTGTATTAGAGTGATCACTTGTAAAGTTTTATCTTTTCATTCTGGTACATGTACGTATTTGTCTTCATTTATTCAAGCGTCTTAGTAAAATATATTAGTCAGAGTTATCCAGAGAAACAGAATCAATAAGATATGTATATATGTAGAAAGAGATTTATTTTAAGGCATTGGCTCACAGGATTTTGGAGGCTAGCAAGTCCAAATCTGCAGTGTCAGCCAGCGGGCTAGAGACCCGGGGGGTGGGGGGGGGGCTGTGGTGCAGATAAAGTCTGAAGGCAGCTCTGCAGAAGAATTCTCTCTTACTCAGAAAGACCAGTCTTTTTGTTCGAGTCAAGATTTCTTCTGATAGGATGAGAGGCCCACAGACATAGCGAAGGGCAATCTTCTCACTCAAACAATGTTAGTCTCACCCAAATACATTCTCTAAATTGACACATAAAATTAACCACCACAGTAAACTTTTTCTAGTTTTCTTCAAATCTTGTGCATGATTTTAAAATTCATTTCTTATTGTTTTATATTTTTGTTTGCTATTATAAATTGGGATTTCCTTCTCACATTTTGTTTTTAAATAAGACATTCTGGCTTAAGTAATGTATATAAAACTTGTAGCAGAATGCTTGACACATGGGAAGTACTTAATGAAACCTCCTAGTACGTACATTTATTTTGCATTTGGCACCTAGGTACTCATGTACTAGTTTAAAATTTTTTTTTGTTAAATTTTTTTTTTTACATTCATAAACATTATAATCTACAAATAATTTTACTTTTCACTCATCCTTTCAATAAATGCATTATTTCCAACTTTTCACATGTTGCTTTGGTTGAATCCTCACAAACACATTTCAATAATATTAATTAGGGAAGGCAATTTAGTCATATTCCCAAGAATAAAGGGGATCTCACATAGTCAAATGTTCTTTTCCCCCCAAATTATCTTTGTTTTTTAAAGAACAGTTTTTCTTTTTTGTTTGTCTTTGCCCTTTTTATATTCATATTTTTCCTATTATCAGGTGATCCTTAGTTGTCTATTTTTAGGAATGTGACAATAAAAAGCTCCGTGGCAACTTTTTGTAAATAGATGAGGTTTTTTGATTGATGGACTTCATTGTAGAGTGAGGAGGATATGAAATTTTCATGATGTTATGGGATCGATCTTTGAATGTCAGAAATGAGGGCCTTTTAATTTAACCAATTTTCTGTTCTTTTTGATCACTTAGCTTAGAAACATTAGCCAGCCTTCTAGGAGTTTTGTATAAAGAGAACATGTGGAATTAACTGTGCAAATTTTCAACTCCTCCCTTTTGCTGTCATTTTCATGTCTTTTTCTTTTCTTCCAATATACCTGTAGAGTTTCTGAGTCTCCACTTTCTGAGATTCTGGAGGGTAGAATAACAGTTTCTCACTATAAATTTCTAATTGAAGTATTTTCAGCATCACATTCCTTTGCCTTACTTCTTAGATCTATTTCTCCATCTCCATGATTTGATTCATCTAGAAATATTAATTTCTAGAAAAACATCTTTTGCCTTTAAACTTCCTTCAAAAATTGGTTTCATTTCAGTATGATCTCAGGAGGTAAGGTAATAAATCATATGGAATCAGGATTATCATATTAATTGCTTTTTTTAAATTGAGTATTGTTAGTTGTCTATTTAAAAGAGAATATTTTAAGATGTGACAACGTCCTTTTGTTTCTAATTTTCTAAAAGTTTTTATTAGGAATGTCAGCATCTTTTGGAAAATCTTTTGGAATACTTTGTTTTATTATTTTTCATACTACTTTGATATACCAAATCATTAGATTTCCTTCCTCATTTTCTTAAACTCTTTAGAGCTAATTGAATATTTGCTATGTTCTAGATCCTTCTTAGATAATACAAAAATAAATAGAAGACATCTAAGGCTATCATAAAGCTCCTAATGTCATTGAGAACCTTTTTCAACAACAAAGTTATAATGGAACAAGTGGAAAATAAATGTACAGGGAAATTGGGATCACAAGAATGAATTAAAACTGAGAATAATAGGGCTTTTACAGAACTGTTGCCATTGGAGTTGGAATTTGAGGGCTGAAAATGCATTTTCCATAATGGAGAGCAATGATGGGCTTGCAATGATATTCTTGGCTAAAGGAACAGCAAACGAAAAACAGAAGTTTGAGAAAAAAAAAAGCAGGATCCACGGAAAATAGCAAATAATCTCTAATTGTTTTCTAAGGTGTATGGAAGAAGAGATGTATTACAAAGTTGAATTGGGGTCAGACAATGAAAGCCTTAAAAATTTTTGTCTTTATACCATGGGCACAGACATTTAGACTTGTGAAATAGTTTAAAAAATAGTAACATGATCAAAACTCTGGTTTACAAAGATAAACCTGGGGAAAGTGTAAAGGATGGCTTGACAAAGTGACAGATCAGAGGCAGGGGCCTGTTAAAAGTCATTGCAAGAGTTCAGAAGGAGATCAAAAGAGTCCAACCTAAGGCATCAGATGTAGTAATTGGAGGGAAGGAATAGAGCAGAGAGTCACTCTGAATGTACAAACGATAGGAATCATAAACTAATTGGATATAAGGATTGAGAAAAATGTAGAAATGAGAAATACATCAAATTTTTCAGCAGAGTAACTTGGAGAGGGCTGTAGAGTTATTTCCTGGGAAAGCAAACATATGAAGTGAACAGAAAATAATACAGAAAAGGCAATAGGGTGCTTACAGCAAATACAACGTCAGGAAATTCCACTGAAAGCTTCTCCGCTCACCGGGAGGGACACCTTTCCTATTCTTTGGAATAGTCAAAAATGTCCCAAGTGAAGTAGAGTTCTAGCTTCATTTTATTGCACTATGCCTAGGAGGTTCTAGAATTTGATGTAGAACAGCTGAGATTGACCTAGGCTAGAGCGAGAAACCATATTGTAGAAACACAAATAGTGAATGTGATCAGAAACAGTGGCTCTTCAACAGAGGTGGTGAAGCCTGAAGATAAGATCTGTACATGCACACACACACACACACACACACACACCAGGCACACACCATGCACACAAGAGTAGTATGCATGAGTAGTATGCAGTTTTATTAAAAACTGAATTAATAAGAATCTGGATATTTTTCAACCCAGGACTGAAGATGTGCAATTGCCTTTGCCTTGGAATCACCACTGCTTTAAAATGATGCTGAGGGCACCTGGGTGACTCAGGTGAGCAGCTGCCTTCAGCTCAGGTCATGATCCAGGGGTCCTGAGATCAAGTCCCACATCAGGCTCCCTGTGGAGCCTGCTTCTGCCTCTCCCTCTCCCTCTACCTGCCACTCCTCTAGCTTGTGCTGTCAAATACATAAATAAAATCTTTAATAAAATAAAATAAAATATAAAATAAAATGTGATGCAACTGTGTCTGATTATGCAAGTTAGGTTTGGACTAAACAAAGGCAACTCAAGCTTCTTTTTTTCCATCTACTCACAACAGAGACTTCTTTGGAAATCTTAGGTTTTGTTTTTTGTGTTTTTTTTGTTGTTGTTGTTGTTAAAAAACCATTTTATTTATTTGATAGAGAGAGAAAGAAAGAGAGAGTGGGGTATGGGGTGAGGGGCAGAGGGAGTGGGACAAGCAGACTTCATGCTGAACGTGGAGCCTGATGCAGGGCTCATGATCATCATGACCTAAACTGAAATCAAGAGTCAGATGCTTAACCGACTGAGTGACCCAGATATCCCTCTTTGGATGTTTTAATAATGATTATAGATCAGTCCACTGTTCTGGGCTACTGTAGAGTGAGTGACCCTCTCTGGCTGACCCTGGTCAGTAGAACAAACTCCTCAAGCAACAGAAGGCTGCCTTGTCCCATCAACGGCTGGTTCTTCCCAGAGGCATTGGTGCCTGGTAAAACAAGGGCAAGTGAGGCTCTTCTTGTGACTGGAATTTCTGTAGAAATTAAGCTTTGTCACTCTGATTCCTAAAAACCCTATTTCCTCAGGGCAGTAATGTGGCTCCTAGAGAAAATAAACAAGGGCAGGAATGCATTCTTTCCAAAAGAAAAATTTCTAACTCTCCGTTCCACTTTAAGTATCTGTTTTCACCAAATGATCCACTCACCCTATCTAGATTGAGCTAACATAACTGTAGCCATAATTTGCTAATTTCCCTTTATTTAATTCCTGACCAGAGTGACCATCCCCCTTTCCCTAAAAACCCTCAAGCCACATGTTGTTCTTTAGATATATCAACTTTCCTTTCTTCTACTTTCCATCTACTACTCTTCTTGAAATTTTCAATCTCTAATTAGATTAATTAGTGAAGAATTTCCTTGATGTTAATTTTATAACCACACTATAACTTTGTTAAAACATTCTTGTTCGATATAATTCCCCTTGGGTCCTACAGTGGCCTGGAGAAGACCCTGGAATAAAGAGATTCTGAGTAAGGATAACAACAGAATTTTGCTAGTCAGTCCAAAGACTTATGGGTGAGAAGCTTCAGGAAATATTTGTGGTTACCCCTGTGGTGTTAAGCAAAACCTGTGTTCTCCAGAGCTCTGTGATCTTTATAGGGTGACTATCTGGGCCAGACAGATATTATACAGTCACTTGGTGTTGAAGCCAGAGTTTTGCATGAGGCTCTTCCCTCCCTTAGGTCCTTGACATATTTTAGATGAAGGCTTCGAGAACAAGTGTCCCAGTTGGTGTGGCATCATGAGAAAATAATATGCTTGTTGTGTAACAGATCACAGAGTTTCCTTAATGATATCCAATTTAATTTTCACCAGAAAGTACTTTATATACTGGAAGAATTAGTCACTGTAATCTTTTATAATCCTTTACTTTTGTATATTACTTTTCAATTCATAAATCTTGGCACACACCTGATCTCATTTAATCCTCCTATGGCCCTAGGCTTTATTAACCTCACTTTGCAGATGTGGAAGTTCAGAACCACCGAGATTAAAGCAACCTCCCCAGGTCTTCTTCTCAAGTACTTTGTCCATTCAGCCACAATTACCATGTGATCGAGGACCTACAGAGTTGGTACAAGCCACAGGTTTGGCTTCAAAAAAAAAAAAAAACATTATTAGATTGAGGAGCTCTTAGTATTTCTTTAGAACTCTGCTGTATGTTCCTCAGTCATGATGTTCTTATATCATGCATACACATCCTTTCCCTCCTTGCCTCAGTTAGAAACTGCTTACCCTTCCCGTCTCAAGTGGGTTGTTGGTACCTCTCAGAAGATTTCTCTGACTTCACTGACCCCATCTCAATCTACACTCTCCTAGTATGATGGAAGCCACTGTATATCCATTGAGCAAGGGAAATGTGTTTTTACTTATTATTATGTCCTAGTCCCCAGCACTTTTGAGCCCATAGTAAATGCTTAATATATATTTGTTGAATGGATGAATTAATAATTAATAATTAAGTCTTACTTGAATAAGTTGACCTGTTTGTGATAAAAGCACTAATTTTATAATCCAGAGCTGGAAATGTCTTTAAAGCCTTTTTCCCCTACGAAGCACATTTTCTTATTGTGAAACAGACCATGAATCCAATTCCCCTGGTACTTACACTATTCCATGGAAGTAAATGGAGCTACATAAAATTAGTTAAGTCAAGCAGAGGAGTATTTAAGATATTTCTGTTTGAGCACATAAAACTAGTTTCATCCAGAATGAATTAATGAATCTATCAAACATGTCAAGTTTTTTTTTTTTTTTTCCCCAAGAAGGTTAGCCAGAGAAAGAATCTCATACGAGGATCAAATTCATTTCCAAGTATACATTTCAGCTCAAGTTAAGGGTAAATATATCTCAGCTGGCCCAAAACATAAATGTCAGCTTGTGAGGCATTTATATGACATGCATAAACTTCTCTCATGAGGATGCTAAATTATGAACTGACAATCTGATTTTTCAATTTTGTCTTTGATGCTAATGCTGTAACAGAAAAGTACACATATATTGTTATTTACAGGCAATCTGTCACAAAGCAGTTTGAGCGGTGAGACTGAATTTATCGTGGTCCATTCTTTTGATAATGCTAATAGACCAACCGATGAAAGCCAGTTCTAGTCCCACTCGGCAGACAGAATGAATGAGGCAGAGAACACTGATGAATTAGATGAGCTAACAAAACGTCTCTTGTGAAATGACTTTCTTGCATTGGCCTGCGATATAGGCTCTTCTGTGAAATTTTGTCCTCATGACAGTGGATTTGCAGCGATAGAGTCCTTGTGGAATCAGGGAAGAGCTGTAGGAGGCTGCACGTAGATTGCTGCATACAAGCCCCATTGTTCTAGCATAGGCAGCCTCCAGGCAGGGAAGAGCTAGAATTTGGGAGAGCTGGGTTCCAGTTCTGGTTTGCAGCAGGTTTCTGCATGAGCATCTGAAAATTACTCTACTACTCTCAGTCTCAGCTTTTACGAGGAGGATAGATTCTGAGTGATTCCAAATGTGAATTTGTTGCTGGGTTGCATCAGGATGATCTGGGACACTAAAAGGCAGGTTCCTGGATCTTATCCAAGACTTAACAAATCAGAACCTTTGGGAGACGAGTCAGAACCTGGGAATCCATATTTTTAATAGCTCCATAGATGATTCTTAGAAATTAATGAAATACAGATGGAATAATTTCAGCCACAATGATAAGCTTTGGCTCCCATATTCAGCAACCTAATCACAATCCATGTCCCCAGGGCAGCAACAGGGATGGCTGGAGGTATCCCTGGGTTTGATACAATACAACTGTTCTCAGGATGTACTGCCTGGATTTTCTAGGCAATGTATGATTTGAAGGATACTGAAATATACTGTTATTAGTCTCTTCAAGGTCCATAAATTCCGCAAAATGGAGATGGGACATAATTCTGCCAACAAAGGTAACCCCTGGAAAGCTTCTGAGGAGAGGGCCCCCCAAAGTAACTTGAGTCTTAGGAGGTTATCTCTTGTAGCAGACTGGTGGCCCAGCTGGAGGGAAGAAAGACCAGAGGCTGTTGCTACTGTCCAGGTTACCAGGTGATAAGCACCAGAACCACAGCAGGGACCTACTATGTAAACTGACCCAGAGTCTGTTAAACAAATATTGCCATTTAGAATGAATATTGGTGCAGCAGAGGCACCATTTGTTTTTCTACACATCTTTATATTCTTCTATACCACTGGGTTTCTTATTTATACATTTAAAAAATATATGTGCTCTCTTAATATACCCAGGTGTGGTGTGTGCCTGTACATGTGTTTAAGTAGTTTTACCGGTGTTTTAGGAAGAAGAATCCAGAACTGGCAGGAATTTTAATGGGAATTTAGGATTGGAAAAGTGACACTTTGAAGACTTGCATTTCTTCCATTTAAACAACAGATTCATGGTTAAGACATACTTTTCAGCATACTGTGTATAATTAGCTTTGTTTCCTCTGACAAGCTTTAAATATAGAACCAAGATAATGCTTTTTAGTTAATACCTTTAGGCACAGCATTTAAAAAATCAAAATAATTTTCCATTTAAAATCTTTAAAATTACAAAGCTTCAGGAGGCTAGAACTTTAAAAAGTCAATTAGGTTTGGATATTTAGCTCAATTTGGCTTTTTTCTCTTTGTATCTCTAATTGATAGCTTCTGATTAAAAAAAGAACAGTTATACAGGCTGATGCTAATCTGCATATTTATACCTCAATTTATTCTCCCAAAATCTCATTTTAAAAAATTTGTAAGTAGTGGAAATCTCTGTGAGATAGCTTTAGCCTAACCTACTTGGCCACCAAGATGCTAGTTCAACTGGTAACAGTCTGTATTTATGATTATACCTTTTGCGGTCAATAGAATCCTAGCTATGGTTTCTTCAAGATGTTCCAAAGCGTAGCCTTTTAGGGAGTATTGCTCACTCTGTTAGAATGTCAATCAAAGAAGCTCCTGCTTTTACTCTTTGGTTCTGTGGCCATTTATTGAGATACCATTGTGAACTCACTTCTATACCCAGTGGTTTCAGACAAAGATCTATGAGCTGCTTGGAAACACAAAGCCAGGAGCAGGGTTCATTTGAAATTTTCTAGTTGAAACATGTGGTATATTAAAGTTCACTTTGCAGGTCGTGAGCATTCGGATCGCCAGCACTGTGACCTCGCTGTGTGGAAGAGAGATGCTACAGGAAGGAAGCTGACAAATGAGCAGCATGGATCCCACATTCTGTTAAAATCAAATAGGACCTTTCCCCTTTGTTGGATGCCTTAATACATGAGAAATAAGCCAGCAGGATGCCCACGTCTGAGTTACTCATCCATTTCACCTGGCTCAAAGAGAATCAGTTCTCATCACTTTTATTCAACAAGAAAAAATTCACCACGAGGCAGCTCATTTTTCCAAGAGAAAGCAAAATCTTACATAACTTATGAGACTAAAAAGTAAAGTTTTTTATGAATTTTAATGAAGGATTTCTCTTAAAAACCCTTGCTTTTTGCCAGCAGGTGTCCCAGTATAAGAGAAATAATGTGGGCCATGCCATCAAACAGACTTCAGTTTTAATCTCTAATCTACCACTTACTAGCTTTTGACTGCACATTACTTATATTCTGACCTTCAATTTTCTCATTTATTAAATGGAGATAATGATAGCACCTCACAGGCTGTTTGGAGGATTAAATGAAGAAAGTACCCATGCTTAGGTTGTGTAAGCCTGTGAGTAGCCCCTAACAAATCCCTGAATTGTCTCAGAAACACGTGTGTGTGTGTGTGTGTGTGTGTGCGTGCACATGCACACATGCATGCACACATGAACTTTCTGTCGTAGGGAAGTATGAGCTGGCAGTTGAGGACCTCGTTTTGTGTTGTCTCAACCTCTTTTTCTTTTTATGACTTTCAGCAGAATTTTTACATTCATTCTCTTTTTCTCTAAGCCAGTTTCCTTATTAAAATGGACATAAGACCTCCTACCCCAGGTGGATGCTATGATAACTAATTGAAATAATCTATGTAGAGTGCCTAGGCAGCTACTCTGAGAATGCTTGTTTCCTTCCCCTTTTCCCTTTAGGCCTTTTTTTTTTTTTAAGATTTTATTTATTTATTTACACACACACACACACACACAGAGAGAGAGAGAGAGAGAGAGAGACAGAGAGACAGAGATGCAGGCAGAGGGAGAAGCAGGCTCCATGCAGGGAGCCCAACGTGGGACTCGATCCCAGGTCTCCAGGATCATGCCCTGGCTGCAGGCGGCGCTAAACCACTGCACCACCGGGGCTGCCCCCGTTTAGGCCTTTGAACATAAGAGAGAAAGGGACAATGGAAGATTAAATGTAATATGTTTCATGCTTGCAAAATTATTCCCTGGTCATACCAATGATGATTATATTGAATACTTATTGATTATTTGGTCTGAATACTTCAAAGCACTTAGATGTATATCCTCATGTAATCCTCACTGCATCCCTTTCTGAGAGATACTATTATTATCCCCATTTGAGGGATAGAAAGATCCAGAGATTAGGTTGCCCTCCTAAAATCAAACATAGCTCTCCTGGATTCCAAAATCAATGTATTCAATCACTTGCCCTTCTACTTCCCTAACCAAGCATATTTGTCCCTTCATCATGAGTACCATTTTTTTCTCTCATTTTTATCAATCTCTGGATTTAGATCAGAAGAAATACTAACTTATAAAATATACAAAACTTAAAGTAAAATGTCTTCAGACTTATTCTAGTCAAGGAGGTATCATTTTTCAGCCTGAGTATTTGGTTGTTACTTATGTAGTACATACTTGAGATGCACTTAGGAAAAAAAAAGAGAATTACACCCTTATTTGCTTTGCAGTAAAGGTATATGGTTTGAAGAAGACTTACCCTTAAATGATTAGACAGCTTGTGCGACTAATAAGAACATTGTCCCTTTAGAAGAGTGGGACATCTTACAAATACAAGAACGCTCAATTAGAGTTTTAAATTAGAATGTAATTATGTACTTGGATTTCTCTTTTCTTTCTTTCTTTCCTTCCTTTTTTCTTTTTTTCTTCCTCTTTAGGAAGAAAATGAGAGAGATTTTAATCTTTCAGGTGGCCTCATTTTGGTGAAAAAACAATTTTAGGAAGTCCTTAATTTTAAGAAGCTGCTCTGCATCTTACTTAATTTTGGACCTAGTCCAATCCCTGAAGGACTAAGAGTGGATAAGTTTGCTTATACCTGGATTTATAAATAACTGCATTTTATAATTCAAAACAGGGATGAGTTGTTGATATGGATTATTGCACTCAGTAAAATGAAATTGTCAATATGCTTAAATATGCAAGGCATGTAATCAGGCATGTCGGGAAATAGCCCATTCAACCTCTGAAACAAAGGATTTGCCTTTGAGACCATGACAGTACAAAAGCAACCATGCTCTTTATTTAGGAAATAAACTGGAATATGGATAGTTGTCTTAACATGGAACCAAGGGTACCCTTTGTCCCTAAACACTCTCTTTTATAGAGAAGAACAACATGGACGGTACAGAACAATGGGGCTGTCTGTCAATGTATTTGTTTTGAAGTTCTCCATTCCACCACTTGGAATGGCATGAAAACAACTACTTGGGGTCAGATCATGTGAACAGTGATGCAAGTTTTAGCACATTTCAACAACAATTTAGTCTGAAGAGGACATGAATAGCCATTTGTTCAACTTGGGCCAGTTCTCTCCTCTTGGTAAGTCTTTATTCCCATGACATGGGTTATTTGTTGGCTCTAGTCTATCATTTGACTTTAGACACTTTCTGATAAGAACACTAGTAAAAGCTAGAAGTTAGGTTCTGCAGTGTTCTGCATATGGTTGCAAATACTAGAAGTTTGTTTCAATCTAATGCTGTCAATATTATTAGGGTAGGTCTTTTCTCTATACTATGGATGATTGAGGAGATAAAGTGACTTTTAGACCCCACAGCTATTATGTGGTAGAAGAGGGGCTTGTCTATCTGAACTCTTGGTCACACAGGTATATTGACTCACTAATAAAGGTGTAGCCTCACATACTCTGTCAGTCTTCCTTTGCAGTCAGACTCATTGTAAAGCTCTAGCGGAGTTTTTCTAAAGCCAGTTACACCAAGGTATGTTTAGTCAGGATAAGTTTCCTGGAATCCTAAAAATTCAGAGTTTGGAAAAATGCTAGAGGACCCACCCAATACCTAATTCTCTAAATGTACACGTAAAAAACAGAGGACCAGGAAGGCAACAAACAAACAAATATACCACCGCCACCAACAACAAAACCTTTGCCGAGATTGACTCAGAGAGTTAGCAGCAGAACTGAAATTAATGCTCACTCCTTCCCACTGTCTTTGAAACACTCTATCTCCATATTCCTCGTGATGTATTTGCATCTTACTGGTTTCTAAGGACACATCACAGAATTTTCCAGAAAGGGAAAGAGAAATCACATTTTTCAAAAGCTGTTTTTTTTTTTTTCTTTAAAAACTACTTAGGGATTTTAAAAATCCTTGTTGAGAAAATAATTATAGATGAAAACACAAATAACTGGGATGCTATTTAGAGACATCTGAAACCATAGGAGGAGGCTGAAAGTAACAGAATAAACAAGTCACTAAATGCAGGAGCTAAAAATGGTATTTAAAATCATACTGTTTAATGTTTTCCAAGAAATGACAAACATAATGCTCAGGTAGTGTGATGGTTTTGGTGACATAAATAAGATTTTAAAATTTGTTTTACTGGTATTAGTATATATGTATGCATATGTGTGTAGCCAACTATGTATATTCCTGTGTGCATATTTTCTGAGCTCTTACTGTATATCAGGTACTGTCCTGAGAAATATGCGTGAACAGAAAGGACAAAGATTCCTGCCTTCAGGGAGCTGACATTGGACTGTAAGGATTGTCCATATAGCTTAGAGGCTGTTGTAAGCTTGAAATCTTCTGGTCCCCGAACACGCTGGCTCATCTCACTGTTGCCTTTAACTATAAAAGCCAGGCTCTCTCCACAGGCGTGAGTGGCTACAGCCCTTAGCTAGGAAGAGAGAAAAAGCCTTTCAGCATAACCCAGGTTCTATTACAATAGATGGGCCTCATTAGCCATTCTCAGCTTCATAGATAATGCAGTCGTGGATGGCATCGTTTGGTCTAGTGAAGAATTGCCCAGGAGATTGTGTTGACATCTGAGATTTATTTTAATCCTTTTTTTGCAGATTTTATAATGAGCATTGTAACAAACTACACCAAAGAATCATTACATGTCTTATAAAATCTTAATAATACAAAAATTAGAAATGTTTTTCATGCATATGTTCAATTTGTTCAGAATCCACAGATTTCACTTGGCTGATTAGCACATAGTACCCTGTTAGGGGACACTGCCTTTAAGAGGTCACAATTTCTGAATTGCTATGCATATTTGTGTTATGAATATTTACTTATGTTTACAGGCTGTTACTGTCGAATTTTACAGTTTGCACAAAGGAGATATAGAATGTACATATACCTGTGTATGAGGGTTCTTTTATTCTCATGTATTCACTAATGTTTACTGATTGATTTCTTCAAGCATAGTATTAAATATAAAGAAAGTAAACAAAACAAAACAAAACAAAAGGCCTTAAAAATGAAGAGGTTTTCCTGATTACACGAACCAAAAAAATAATGTTAAAAATATCCTAGAATCTCCCAAAATTCTTATTATGATTATATCAAGACTCTATTATATTTATGGGTATTATTATTATTATATTTTACCCCCACCTCTCTCCATATAGTCCAGAGGATGTGCACAAACTTTATACTCCTTCGGACATTCAGGATTTTGTTTCCTAACATTAAAGTCACTAAAAATTTATATTAAGGGAAAGTGAGAGAGGCAAGTGCCTTAGGAACATGCCAGGTATAACGGGAGCACAGTGAATGAGAAGAAAAAGTTATAGAAGTGCACTGTCCCCTGGCCACATGTGGCTGTTAAACACTTGGAATGCAGCTAGTCTGAATTGAGATGAATTGTATGCATAACACACTTCGGGTTTCAGAGCTTGCATGAAAAAGGAAACGTAAAATATCTCATAGATAACTTTTTATTGATTACCTGTTGAAAAGATAATATTTTGGATATATTGTATCAAATAAAAGAGATTATTAAAATTAATTATATCTGCTTCTTTTAACTTTTTTCCAGAAATTTTTAAATTGCACTTCTGGCTTTCATGCGGCTCAATTATATTCTGCTGGAAGCACTGCTATAGAAGATAAGATATGAAAGGTGATAGAAGGCCCCATCTTTTAAGGCTTTGTAGGCCACTGGAAGGACATTTGCATTTGCTCTAAGTGAGAGGGAAGCCATTAAAGGATTTGAGCACAAAATGGGCATTCTCTGCCATTTTTCTAACAGGACTGCTCTGACTACTCTTATATGGGCTGTCGCAGAACAAGGGCAAAATCAAGGGGATCCCTTGAGGGGCATCGCAGTAACCCAGGATAGAGATTTTCCTGGCCTGGATAGCAACATAGAAGGTGAGAAATGGTCAGATACAGAGAGTTTTCTGATATGTTCAAAGTAGAATGTGAGAGAAAGCGAGAAACTGAGTATTAGTTCTCAGAGTGTTTGTCCTGAGGATTCAGTTGTCATTCACTGAGATGGAGACGATGGGACAGAGTGGATTTGGACAGAAGCTCAAGCATTTAGTCTGGACATACCAAGTTTGAGATGTGCTTTGGGCATCCAATTGGAAGACTAATGAGGTAGTTTGATATAAGAGTAAGGGAGAGGCCTTGATAAAAGATAAACTTTGGAAAATCTTGAATATAAAATTGGTTTTAGTGCCATGATTTTTGGATGGTATCACCAAGGGGTTGAGTAGAGACAAAGAAGAGCAGAATTTAGAGGAATGAACATGAGGTCACTCAGAATTTATGAGCAGAATCATTGATACTACTCTGCAGCATAATCTTTCATGGGCCCATTTGTGGTGCTCACTGGAATAGGAGAGAGACACCATTATAACTTTTAAATCTCCTGTTTATTTTGAGCAGAATAGCTATAGCGAGAAGTACGTTATTCGATGTGAGGAAGTCATATTTAAGGTGTACTCCTCCATATACAGATATGAGTTAACGTTTAAGTAGACAACTTACATTGCAATTAATTCTGAAAGATGTTCTGATTTTGAGAAATAATTTGAAATTCCAGTGATCCCAAAACCATAGGGTGTCATCAATTATCTCAAAAGTTACCATCCTCTGATTTCTTAGTAAAATTCTTAGTTTTATGTCACTTTACTTTTTTAAAAAGGTTGTACAGTGCTCTGAGATTCAAATAAAATGACAGGGTCTTACAATTCTAAAATAGTGACATAGACTTTCTGAATATGCATTTTAAAGTGATTTTCAGGGACTCTTGACCTTGTCTTCTAGAAGACAGACTTCTTTATGTCCACTTGCTGCTGAAGTTTGAATCATCACTTCTGAGGTTTCTTTTTCTTTTTTTTTTTTTTTAGATGTTATTTATTTATTCCTGAGAGACACAGAGAGAGACAGAGACACAGGCAGAGGGAGAAGCAGACTCCATGCAGGGAGCCCGACATGGGACTAGATCCTGAAACTCCGGGATCACGCCCTGAGCCAAAGGTAGACGCCAAACCGCTGAGCCACCCGGGCGTCCCCACTTCTGAGGTTTCTGAGCTTTTTTCTCACTCTGAACCTGATCAACATGTCTGTTTCTTAAAAGTGAAGATTCCATAAAGGGATAAGGAGAAGCTAAGACCAAAAGCAGAACAATGCTATCATACTACAGAATAGCCAGGATGTGATGTGGAAAGTTAGCTGCTTCTCCCAGACATAGAAGTTGTGTGTTTTAATTTTTTCTCTGTTCATCTAGCTAGAAAGTGGATAGAGTGTGGGGAGGCTAAGAATCGAGGCTCTGGAACTCTGCTGGAGTTCAGATGGGGTTCTTCTATACACAAGTCATGTGAATGGGGACAGAATTTTAATCTTCTCTGCAGTTTAGGTTTCTCATATATACAATGGAAATAATATTAGTTCCTATATCACAGGGTTGTTGAAAAGATTAAAAGAGGTAATATATGTTAAACAGTAATAATTCTCAGCTAAGAACTCTATAAATGTTAACTATTTTATCTATCATCTATCAGCAGCAGCAGCATCTATCACGCTTAATACTATAAAAGTGCTATCATCAAGAAGCATTTGTTCTTATTTTGCACAAAGAAACCTGTATTTATTTATTTATTTATTTATTTATTTATTTATTTATTTATTATTTATGTATTTTTAAAGATTTATTTACTTATTTTTGAGACAGGGAGAATGAGCAGGAGAAGGGCAGAAGGAGAGAGAGAATCCTGAAGCAGTCTCCATACTGAGTGGGGAGCCCGACACAAAGCTTGATCCAAGGACCCAGAGATCATGACCTCAGTTAAAATCAAGAGTCACCTGCTTAACCAACTGAGCCACCCAGGTGCCCGAGGAAACCTATTTTAGACTGTAAGCCCCATCCCTCTAGGATTCCAGAAAATTGAGATGTCCTTAAATTCCAGACTTTGTGGTTTTCCCCACTTAGACTCCTCAAGCCATTAGTCATACAACTATATGACTTTAATTCAAAGCCACCCTTTTCACAGTCCTTTTGATTTCTTTATATCCCCATCTTCTGCTGTTCTTGTGCTGTGAACCACAGTGTCATTCCCTCCGGGAACTTCCATGATTTCCAGATACCATGAAACACATAATTTAATAGCTCAAGATAGAGTAACCATGATCACATTTAATTTCCTGCCTGAAACAACAACAAAAAGATGGATAACATACATAAAACAATGCTTTGTGGGATGCTGGACATCAGGCAGTGAAGTTAAGTGGTTCTTGAGAGGAAGCAATATGAGTCCTATGCTTGCTCCAGCTTATTGTCAGGAGAGAGGTTCTAGTTCCAGATGGAAGGAGGATCAAGGCAGAGCCTGATGTACTCCCTAGGTTGAGGAGATAGGTCTGAGAGTCTGAGAAAACCAAAACAGCTAGTTTGCAGGGCAGAACTCTGGAAAGGAGAGAATGCCACAGGGGGGAAAAAAAACTGCAGGTGGTTCTCTAGAATTTAACTGAATACTGATATGCATATACATGTAAGGAACTCTCCAAAGCTGAGAAAAGAGCCACTTGAAAGGATTAGACATAACAGTGTTCAGCAGTCAAACGTGACTGGACTAGTGCTTGTTCTCATCAGCCATACTAGAAAACCTGAAGATTCATAGGTGATGGGTAGAGTACTTAGTGAGATCTTGCCTTAGCAGTGGGAAAAATTAGTCCTAGACTGAACGTTGCTCTGATCTCATATAAGAAATCTTAAATGCAAGACACAAAGGACCAAACTACTGCAAAATAACTTAGTTGCATTCCAAAACAAAGCTTCCAAATATTTATAAAAATATAGAATTATCTAGCACCAACAGTGTAACATTCACAATATTTGTCATTCAATAAAAAATTACTAATTCTGAAAGAAACAAGAATATTAATCAGTCTAAACCCCCTCAGTGTTGACATGGGTGGAAAAATTAGCAGGGAAGAACATAAACATAATTATTATATCTGTATTCCATATATGAAAAAAGTTAACACATGAGAAGTATGAAAAAGAGCAAAATAAGATGCTTGCTGTTGAAAACTATAATGTCTGAGATGAAAAATATACTCGATGGTATTAATGGCAGATAGACATTGTAAAGAAAGATCAATGAACTTGAAAGCATAACAATTAAAAACAATTCAAATGAAACAAAAAAGAAGAAAAAGAAAAGAACATTTGTAAGCTACGGGGCAACTTTTAGTGGTTCGATATATATGTAATTGGAGTCTCTGAAGGAGTGAAGGGCAGAAAATACATTTGAAGTAATGACTGAAAAATTCCCAAGTTTGGTAAAAACTAGAAGTCCACAGATTTAAGAAGCTTGGCAAATCCCAACCACAAGATACACGAAGAAAGCTACATTAATGTGCATAATAGTGAAATGGCTCAAAACCAATGATAAAGAGAAAAATCTTATAAGTAGCTGGGGGGATAAATTACACAATGTACAGAGGAACAAAGGTAAGGATTATAGGAGATTTATCATCTGAAAGAGTGAAAGCAAGAAGATTATAGAACATTTTTTAAAGTACTGAAAGAAAAAAAACACTGTCAATTTAGAATTCAAGACTGAGTGAAATATCTTTAAAAACAACATTGAAATGAAGACATATATATATATGTATATATAGTTAAAAAATCTCTATTACCAGCAGATCTGCAGTATGAGTGTTAAAAGGAATCCTTAGAAAAAAAGAAAGTTTTACTAGATGTAAATATGGATATATGCAAAGTAAAGGAAAGAACCAAAACCAGTAATTCCATAGGAAAAAAATAATAAAAGTTTCTCATTTAAATCTCTTTAAAGATAATTAGTGCAGGACACCTGGATGGCTCAGTGGTTAAGCATCTGCCTTTGGCTCAGGGAGTGATCCTGGAGTCTCCGGATCGAGTCCCACATCAGGCTCCCTGTGTGGAGACTGCTTCTCCCTCTGCCTATGTCTCTGCCTCTCTCTCTTTCTCTGTGTTTCTCATGAATAAATAAATAAAATCTTTTTAAAAATAAATATAATTAAAGCTTTAAAAAGTAATTATAAAAGTGTAATGTCAGTTGTATAGCATATGTGAAAGTAAAAATATGACAATAATAGCATAAAGGTAAGAAGGGAGATATGGATGTTACTGTAAAGTTCTTATATAAGATGTGAAGTGGTAATAATAACACATGAAGATAGATTGTGACAAGTTAAACTGTATAGTATAGACTAAAGCAACCAGTGATTGATTGATTGAATACACCATTTTTTGAGTATATACATATGTATGTATGTATGTATGTATGTATGCTCTATACCCAACATGGGGCTTGAACTCACTACCCTAGGATGAAGAGTCAAAAGACATAAACAGAAATTTCACCAAAGAAGACAGACATGGCCAACAAGCACATGAGAAAATGCACGCGTATCACTTGCCATCAGGGAAATACAAATCAAAACCACAATGAAATACCACCTCACACCAATGAGAATGGTGAAAAGAGTCACGTGTTCTTCTGACTGACCAAGCCAGGGGCCCTGCAACCACTAATTTAAAGAAAGAGTCATAGCAAACAATCCAACAAGAGATAAAAACAGAATCATAAAGAAAAATGTAGTGTTTAATGCATATTTTGCTTTGAATGAAAATCATAGGATTGCACATTAGACTTCTGGAGATCTATTCCTGTATGAACAGAAGAGTTAATTTTGAAGCGAGAACATAAAAGCGCTTCAAAAAGCTTGAACTTACACTGGTCTCCATCATCTTTGTACTGCAAGTAACCTGAAAACACAAAACACAATACTTACCTCAAGACTGTTGTAGGAATTAGTTGGAATTTCAACAGGAAGTAGAAGACTTGAATCAGGAAGCAGCCCATTTCCTTCGCTGCATATGGCGGATTGCAGACTTAAGTGTTGGGGCTCATTTTCCAACATTCGTCACCTATATGAAGGCCCCTTCATCCTACAGGAAGTTGATGTACGGAAGGAGGTTATACCTGAAGCAGAACCAGTCTTAATGTCTAGCCTATGTCCATTAAAATAAATGTAAGTTTTATAAAATGCTAAGAACAAGAAGTGGGTACTACCTACCTACTTAGAGATTGCTGTGGTCAGGACAGGAGATGGACCGACCTGCCTATCAGAGAACCAAGACCAGCAGGGAGTTGAGAAGTAGGTCAAGAATCAGAGATATAAATAACATGTCTGCATACGGGGTGGCTAACAGACCCTTTCTCATACCTCTTTGAAAAATACCTGACTCACTTGATGGGATGAGCACTGGGTGTTATACTGTATGTTGGCAAATTTAATTTAAATTTTAAAAATGTAAAAAAAACAACCACCACCACAAACAAACAAACAAACAAACAAAAAACGTGACTGTTAAATATTTACTCCCTAGTCAAAATAACAGCAAATGAAATGCAGGTTTTGGTCTTTATTTTCCAGTAGAACTGGAAGGTATTATTTGAAGAAAATAATGTAAATAGTGACCAGTGCCAGTGACCTAGAGAAAAACCCTTCACATTCCACCACCTAAGGGAGCGTGCCTCCAGTATCATGGTGAACTCAGACCCTTTTGTGCTAAATTAAAGCATTCAGCAAATAAACTCCACCCAAGCCTACCTAGTCCTCAGTAAGCCTTTCTCTTGCCAAATTTTAAATGTGAAAAGATAACAAAGGATCATCGGGGCTTTGAGGAAATAATCTGTACAAATAGAAAAAACTTATCAAAAGGGAAATGAGGTGATTCAGGAACAGAGGACAAAAAACAGTCTAGGCAATATTTATAAAACTTGAAGGAAATTTTACACGTATGAAGTAAAATACACTTTTTATTTACTGTGTTTTAATATGTTATTAAAAATGAGTCATCAGAAAACAAGAAAGAGCTCTTGGATTTTTAAAATATATTTGTCAAAATAGAAAGAAGCCAATAGAAAGGTTAGAAGAAAATGTTTAAAAACAAACAAAAACCCCAAAATGTAGAACATATAGAGTCAGAAAATACGAAAGAAAAGTTGAGCCCTAAAATGAAGATTAGTTAGATCGTTCCAGAAGAAGACAATGAAGAAAAAGGAAAAGGAGAAACTGTCCATGTGCCTGAAGTGTCTGTCAACATTTGAAGAATGGGAAAATGGGTGAATCTTGACTATTTAGGAGCAATGTGAGCTCGGGCAAGTTGCTTATTCTGTATATTTTATAATTTTTTTACATTTGTCATAAGTGCCCTTTTAAATTAAAGGATTGTTATAAAATAAGACACAGTATACTATAAAACATTATCATCCCTATAGCGATTAGTATGAATTTTTAAAATGGTGGGAAACTCATACGCAGTCTCTTATACCCATCATAAATGCAAGCAGATGGTCCTAAGTCCTATTGAAGGGAATGTGCTTTCTAATTAAAAAGAAAACTACTTCATGAAAAGGGCTCTCTGCAAGGACATAGGCTACGCTACTCAGGCCACGTAAAATTATGACAGAGTAGATACATGGTTGAAATTCTCTTTTCTTGTCAATCATTCTCTTCTCTGGCTGCTTCACTTCTGGCATCATTTAGGAACAAACGAGATGTACTATATTCCAAACTACTGAACCTTGGGGAGCTTTGATGAACATACAGTATAATTCATCTAAAACGATAAAGCCGTAAGTGCAGATAGATAATTTCATAATGTTGATCTCTACATTTTCTTTCTTCAGCGTTAAATAGAAGCTGATTGAAGGCAGGATCAAATTATAGTATCCAAGGAGCTTTTCCCAGAAACATGTATTTTTAACAGCTAGGAGAGACCTAGAGATCATATAATGTAATTCAATTCAGCATCTTCATTTTTGAGATCAGGGTATTAATTAAGGCATTCGTTGATGACATTCATTCTTAATGGCAGGGCCAACCCTTCTAAACACCTGCAAGAGTGTTTTTTCTGATAATTTTTTTTCTTAATTTTGAGTGTCCTATATATTCTGAAAGGAAAAAAAACCCATAAGTTTATAGCAAAAAATAGGTATTTCAAGAGAAATACAGTCTTAGGGGGTGAATAATGTGTACAAAAGGTGTTGGGTACAGCAAACGAGCAATTAATGGAATTGAAATGTATTCTTTAGTTATTTAAATAAAGTGACTAAGGGGGCACCTGGGTGGCTCAGTGAGTTAAGCATCTACCTTCAGCTCAGGGCAAGAGTCCCGGGTTGGGCTCACATCGGGCTCCCTCCTCAGTGGAGTCTGCTTCTCCCTCTCCCACGGACCCTCCCTCCTTCTCCTGCTCTCTCTCTCTCTCTCTCAGATGAATAAATAAAATATTTTAAAAAGTAAAATAAAAAGATAAATCAAGTGAGTGAGGACATATGTTCTTATATGATATCAGGAAGGCATTCTATTTGCTCATCTTGTTATAGCATCACCAAAGGATCTTTTATTTTCTATCTTTCTTTCCACTTTTCTTGGTTTAATAATCCTTTTAAAGGAAAAAAAAATCTTGCTAAAATTGAAGTGAATACATTTAATGTAGCATAATCAGCTTCTAAATCTACTTAACTGGAGCCCCATCATGCATTTAGTACATTGAATGAATGGCACAAATGGGAAACATATTATAATGAGGACCGGGTGAATTTCGTGAGACTAAACTTCACTCTCCTGAAATGTTCTTAAGCATCTGATTTTGTAGTCAAGTATAGCTCAATTTGCATACTTCTTTATTTGCATTTGACCTAGACACCTGCATTACTTTTTGGAGATTTCTACTTTTATGGTGCTTTTGAACACTTCACTGCCACCCCACTATGACAAAATGCATTCTGCTTGCTGTGGCTTGTTGAGGGGAGCACAGCGGGATCATGTCTAACCTTTTACTTTTTTCATTTAAATTAGAACAAGTTGTTTACTATATTACAAAGGTATTTTGCCTTTCATGGGTTTGCTTTCTCATCCAGTTTTTAAAAACTTCACGCAGTTTTAGAGACATGGGCATTTTCTGAAAATAGAAAGCAAATAATACCTGTTGATACCACGATTGTTCACGTGACTATCAATGGGTCCCCACTTCTGCTGTACTAATATTAGATCACATTTTTCTGTCTTCACTGGCCTGGAGGAAATAGACATCCAACACTCGCATGCCCCAAGTAGAACCTACCAACTTCCCACTTTACTTTGCGGCCAAACAACGCATCGCTTCAAATCCCTCTGTTGCTCCCCGTTCTGTCCAAATTGAAAACCTGCCAGTTACCCTTGATTCTTTGCTTTCTCACTCTCCTGTGTCACATCAATCACAAAGTGTGTTTGAGTCTACCACCTTTAGATGTGCTCCTGGCTCTAATGCCATCCCCATAGCCATTGCCTTAATTCAGGCTCCCACCAGCTCTTCGCTGGACCATTTCAACACCTGTACTACTCTACTTCCTGCATCCAATGTCCCTCCTTCCCAATGCAGCAGCTTTTCCAAATTTAAATTTAAATATCACACTGCCTTGCTCAGAATGCAAAATCCAAAATATCCCAACTGCCTGTAGGGTAAAAACCAAACATTTTTCATGCCATACATCACATTTGCAAAATCTGGCTCCTGATCGCCCCTTCAGTCCCCTAACTCCCACTGACTCCTCCTCAGATATTACTCGTTGGCCATATGGAATTTCTTCTTGTTGCACCAGGCTTTCATGTTCTTCTGAATTCATGCATGCGCTGTGCCTAGAGTTTCCATTTCCTGACGGCATGGCTGGCGGAGTATGTCAAGAAGATTAATGGGTTTCAGAGTCCAGGCAGCAACATAGGGTCTGCATTGCAGTGTTCCCGCCTGTTAGCTCTGGGACCTTGGCCATATTACTTAGCTTCCTCAAGTCTCAGTTTTCTCATCTGCACAAAAGTAAGAGTAATACTGTCTGCCTCCCTGGATTCTTGTGAGGCTTATGCGTGCAAATGGCGAAGTAAGGTGTCTAGCACATGGTGATCTGTGAATGCCAGCTATTATCATTGCTAATAATTAGGAATAATTGTTTCATTATCATCAAAGGAAACAAAGCTATTAAGGACATCATGTTGCTCCTATGAACTGCCTACAGCCATACTTGATAGCTATAGTAAAAAGAAAAAGAAGCTATGCCTTTTCTCTACTATGCTTTAAATAATCATCTAATTTGTAAGTCAGATCTGTGGGATAATAAACACCATAGTTATCTTCTACGGATGTCCCTGGATAGGGCTGAGAATTTGCAGTCACCCAGAAAATATCGACTGCTAGATATTAAGGATTTGATTAATAAATTGTCAACTTCTGAGACTCACTGTCTTCTTTTACAGGACAACCTCTACAAAGGTGGATTTCAGAGAGTATCTCCTGAGAGGTAGAAGGTGCAATCATAGCTTTAGTCTAGAAAACTCTGGTCCACACTCTGCCTTTTGTATCCTGGCTTGTCGTTTTTGTTATTCTTACTTTGCCTCTGGGTTCAGACCTCAGAGCCTGCCTGGAGGGTAGTGGGGGTGGCCAAGAGGTGCCCCTGATTTTACAAGTTCTTTAAACCCTTCCTCCAGGGCTTGCCCAAAGGGCTGCATGGCTTCATTCCACTCCTTCTCTCTCTTTCTGACAACCTGACAGCTCATGTTTTCACTTTCTTTGTGGTCACAGTTACCTCTGCTATTGAAGTGACCCTTTTACCCCCCCATTCCCAGAACAGCCATCAGCACCTTCTCACCAGGCCAGAGGGCAGGCGAAGGTCTCCGTTCACTATTGTTTGAAATAAATAATTATTGTAGTTCTTGGAAGTAGATGGTCAATAGTAGATGTAAGTCAAGCAGGAGGCTGTACTGAGCCAGAATCCTAGCTGGAGTTCCTCTGATCTAAGAAGTTATGATTCTAGGTTTAGAGGTCTTTTACTTTAAGATCTCCCACTGAATAATAATAATAATAATAATAATAATAATAATAATAATAATAAATGGAAATAAATGGCACATATACTCTATCTCTTGTTTATAGTAGTAAGTAGGCTGTCTGCCATAATGAAAAGCAAGAGTTAGACTCTAGTCCTTCAACATGACCCCTAGGAATCTTCCTGGTGTAGCCCAGTCCCCAGGCTCTGCATCTTCTTTTCCTCAGAGCTGGCAGCTATGTTGAAGACCTGCCTCAAAGAACAATCATGATTTTAAGAGGGAAGTGAAATTAAGAAGCTCTTGTCATATGCCCTAAGACAGTTTCTAAGAGTCCTGGGATCCCACTAAGATGCCTCAGTGTCCACAGAAAGGTAGTGTGGAAGAAGGGAAGAGGGCTGAGTCTTTGGCATGGAAGTTTCCATCAGAGCTCCACATTACCATTCATTCATCTAACAAATGTTTGCTGAGCCCCTTCATGAGCTGGAACTGTGCTACATGCTGGTGGTGCTGGAAGTGACAGGCATGATCTCTACCCTTTTGGAACAGGGGTTGGGGAGTGCAGGTGGAGGGTGCGGGTGGGGGCAAATATTAGCAAAATATTTTAGTAAGTGATAATTCTATGAAAATATTAATAAAGCACTTATAAACAGCGATTTGAAAAGGTGCTTCAGTTATGGTGCTATACCGGGGAGGGGCAAGGCTCTGCTAGAAAGATCCGGAAGAGAGCTTTCCAGGTAGAGTGTAGACCACTACCATCTGACCACTATAGGGGGCTAAGCCAAAAGGTGAAACAGCATATTCAGAAACCAAGGGAAGGGGAGTATGTGTTGGAAGGAAAGGAGGCATCTAGGTCGCATGGGCTTTGTAGATGACCATTTAGAGTTTGAGTGTTGTTCTAATCTATTGAGTTTTAGGTCAAATTTCATAAAGACGAAGGGACTACAGCAGAATGGGTCCAGTGAGGAGAGAGAAACCCTACAGTGGTTTGAACCGAAGAAGTTTAGTATAAAGAGTTATTAACTATGACCTAAGAGTAACCGTAAGATCCCAGGATCTGTAGCCGGGCCAGGTTCTACTGGATCTTCTTCCATCTACATGCCTCACTGTCCAGCCAGCACCCCATAAACTGTAGGGAGCTTCTTCCTCTTGTGTGTCTCTCCAGCACCACTTACTAAGATTACCATCATGCTCACTTTAAAGACCCATTTAAAGGAATTTCACTGTTTATCTCACAGCATATGTCAAAGGGTTGAGAGGCAATAAATTAATAGCTAACACCCAGGTTCAGCGGCTGAAAGTAAGATAAAATAAAAACCCTACTCAGTGGTATCCAGTTAGCTTGCTAATGTTCCTTGCTAATATTCGGGGCTCTCAGTTCTGACATCTGTGCTTCGCAGAAGATGCGTTGCCCCCTGCCCTTGTACCTTGCTGTTTTCCCCAGATTTCTGTATGGTTTCCCGAGTCTGAGTGCCTGTTTTAACTTTCTTCCTAGTCCTCTTGGGATGACGGTCATGTTCTTCTGTTTTTGCATTCCTCTCCTGTTGCCTCCCCTGAGCTCCAGCTTAATGTCTGACATCTCACTCTCATTGATGGATTTTTGAGAGCGAGGCCTCCTCCTGCTGCCAGCCTAGGTTCCTGGGAATCACTGCTCTGGTGTTTCTGGCACATTAAGCCACTGCAGGAAAGACCATCCTCTTAGCAGCGCCTGACCCAGTGTAGTGGAAGCTGCCCTGTTTGGAGGAAAGAGCCTGGGCTCAGTCATTAGCTCTGGTTGCTCCCTTGCAAAGTTATTGTGAGGAACATGTGGGAAAAGAATTTAAAATTTAAAATATAACAGTACTTAGCACAGTGCCACCCGTAGCAAGAACTCAAGTTCATTTCCTTCTATCACAAAGTGCAGCTCTCAATTCTGCTCTGAGCCTTTCCCAGCTCATTCTGTCTTTTGGTAGTTACCCAGATCCTGGCCAATGTTTCCAAAAATAAGCCTAACAACTACGACAATGGGAGCTGTTTATTGAGCCTGTTTTATTTTCCAGGGGTTTATAAGAATTAATTCATTCCAACATTAAAACAGCATTTTAAGGAAATGCATCAACACCTTTGAATCCGTGAGGAAATGGGATCTCGGACAAGTTAAGTAACTCATGCAAGGTCATCCAGCGAGTAAAGAATGAACCTGGGACTCCAGGTCATGTGTTCCTGATTCTGCTGTTTATACTCTCAATTAGAGTGGCCTCCTAAGATATAATATCAAGAGCTGATCAGCAATCCTGTCTCTAAGGATGTACTCGGGTCTCACATTGAGCATCTTTTGTGAAAGGCCCTAAATCCTGGTATTTCAAAATCTTATTTGTGGATAATGATACTTAGCAGTGTTTACACAATGACATAAAGAGTAATTAGTAGATGTTGTTAGAGGAATGTTGACAAGGAGTCTACTTAGGCATAATCACAAGCCATGATCTTTACATCCTTTTTATTTGGCATTGACCTTACATTATTGACCAGCTTCATGGCCATTAATTCGGCTGGCTCAGGTTTTACCATTTCCAACTACATTTTTGCAAGTTGGTGGTATAAGTTATGTTCGTCATAATGAAACTATGCTTCCAACTGTCATTTTAACTGAGAATTTGAAAGGTTAAATTAATTCAACCTTCGATGACACCTTTTTCATACTTTTATTATAGCCATTAATACATGGTATCATGATTTATTGCGTATGTGACATCTTAGGTATCTCCATTTGAACTCTTTGGAGTAAGGATTATAATTTTTTAGTTATCTCCAAATGAAATGGCTCTGGTCAGTGCCAAACATGATATCTAACATCATCAGTGGAATGTAAGAGATTATGCCAAAGTGTTTCATGTACTCTGGATAGACCATTGAGATTAGGTTTTGAGGGAGATGCTTAAAAACCATGAGAAGCTATTTTGAGCTTTTAGGAGTTAAGCTACCGAATTTCACTTCTCATTCTACCCTTTCTCCACTCTACTAGGCCCATAGCTATCACGGCCGTCTTTTCAATCAAATCACTTCAGTTCTCACACCTTGGCTTCATGCTAGCCCCTGTATAGCCACAGCACAAAAGAAGAATTCTGAAAGAGTTGTTCTTTCCTTTTCAGGAGGGAAGAGGTGATGTGAGGAGTCAGTACACATAGTTTGCATACTCATGCTAGGCACAGAACTCTGCAGAACAGTTATGGGGAAGCTATTAGTACCCCACCCAGCATTGCAAGCGAGGCAACTAAAGCTCACAGATTGATTGAGTACCTTTCCTAGGTCACGTGGCTGGTAAATAGAAGGTTCTGGATTTGAAACCAGGTTTTGACTGGCTCCAAGTCCTTTTGGTTTCAGCCACAACAAAACTCCTTCCATGGTTGGTAATCAATCATCCTTTCCCTTTCTCATCAGAAAAAAATGTTCCAGTAAACATTTAATTGATACTAACAGTATTGGCATCTCTTTAAGTAACAGCACAATTTTAATTGCATTTCATTTTGTAACTTTGTCATCAACAAAAATTGAGCAAGTGGAGGACTGCTGCATTGGTGCTAGGAGCAGCTCCTGATGGGCATCAGAGGCTGAACAAAACTGGGTGATGGGAAGCAGATACTGAATGGGCCAAACATGGTAGCCCCATCTACATGTTTAGGAAGGTGATAAGACAGAATTAGGCCAATCCCAGAAAAAATTCATAGAGGAGCTGGGACTTGGCTCATGTTTTGAAGAAAGAGACATAGCTTCTCCTCCTTATATAGTGGGGCTGTTGAAGGGAAGTCTTTATGTTGCTGTTGAAACCAACTTTGCAGTAAATATAGTGTAACACGAGGGGCTACGTCACTGCAGTGATAGCAGAGAATGGGAGAGTTTTTCCGTGAATGGAATCATCCTGTCTGGTACTTGGGAGCTTGTGGTCATCTGGGAAAAACTTGCTCATCTTTCTCCTTCCCTTTCTTTCTTTCACTACCTTTCACCCCTGCACACTCCACCATCCTTTCTTGCCTACAAATACCTATGAAGGAAGCAGAATCACAGAATACGGAAAATTTAGGATGCTCAGAGGTGCAAGGAGCCCAACCCATGATTCATCAGGTGAGGAAACTGAGGAGCATTGAGTTGCCTAAGATCACACATTCAGTGTTGGGGCAATTAATTCACCATTCAATTTGTTCATTCTTCATGTATTTTTAAGTACCTGTGACATACCAACAACTGCATTATGTGGAATGAATGAATGAATAAATGAATGAAGTGTTGAGCAATCCAGATTCAGGTCTTATCCTCCAGGAGTTTGCACTTCAGTGGAAAGGAAAAGTGAAGATTTGAGCTCCTGGCCAACTCCTGTCCCCCAGCCCCCACCTTGCTTACATTAATCAGGACTTGAAACCATTCTCGCATCTTCTCTTTGGTGGACACTCTGGACTTAGATCTCCCCAGAAAGCCCAAAAACTCAGAGACTTTCCACTTTCTTGGTTAAGATTTCAAATTTGAGGGAGAGAATATACCTGGTTACTTCACAGTGGGAAAAACTCGAGGGAAAGTATTTCTGCAATAGGATGAATCCCCTGGTCCCCATTTGCCCTGCAGCGCTTCACTGGAGATGTGTTCAGCAGGAGAGCAGCCCATCACTCCCTGGCAGGGTCCTGAACCTCCTGGGCTTGTCCTGCTTTTATCTTGTCTCATTGTTTGTGCCCCCCCCCCTTTTTTTTAGGTCTGCAAATGTGGCTGATTAAGCTATAGTTAGTCATTATTCCAATGGACCTGGAGAATTTCTGTTGCTTCCTATTATGAACTCCTATCACTAGTCCAACTTTATTAAAACCTATAAGATATTTAAAATGAATACATCAGTAATACTATATAAAAAGAGTTATCAACTCATGAGAAATTCCTCCTGTGTTCATACAGGTGTGGCAGATACATGTGAAAAATTTCCTCTTACGCTTAAAAAAAAAAAAAGCATACATTTTATGATCCACCCTCAGAATTACAAATTCTTCAGAGATTCTAAGACAAGGACCTCCTCCCTTCTTAAAAAGGAAGTCACAATTGGGTAGGGGAAGAAAGAGCGAATGGAACTGGAGAAATCTTGGCTTTCAAGTTCCAAAATGGCCCTCAAGAAGTTAACAATATTTTGGCATCTCTTTATGTTGCTAATGTACGAACCTGCAAATGTGAATGGGGCTGATACACTCTGTTCCTACTTCGATTAACAGAAACTTAGATTGTCCTAAGTTACGCCATTGTGTCTTGGGCTCTAAAAAGATAATCCAAACTGATGATAGTACCAGAATTATTTGGAATAAAGATTTACTTTAAACCACTGCCAACCAGATTAAATAACGTAGATATTACTTTTCTCTATTTTATTTTTCATGACTTGAACTGTTACAAGTGTACCCCATCCAGCTCCATAATTGCCTAGCAGATTGTTAAAGGGTGATTTTAGATTGGCGCAGATGGTGCCACCTACAGCCAGTTCCTCAGTCCTTGTTTACTCTGCCAGTGGCCTTGGTCATGATCTTCTAATAGCTCATTTAGAAGAGAAGAGGGAACCGCGGAGGCTTTCTGTTCACAGTTCACTCACATCCAGCAGCCAATATTATATTGCCATGGATACAATGGTGCAAGGGGGTGGGCAACTCCTGATTATGCCAATCCCATTTCCAAATTATGACTCAGGCTACATTGTGAAAAGTGGAGATATCCTGTACACGTGGCAGAAAATAAAGTACTAAAATGATCACAGCAAATACCTGTGTATCAAATATTCAAGGCTGCAATCATTATTGCTGCATAGCTTAGCTTAATACTATAGAAAAACCTGTTAAGATAATGTCACCGCTGAATTCACTGAAATGTGTAAAAGTGACTGTTATGTTTCTAGGCTATTGTTATACCCATATGTGCTATGAATGGGTTATCAGCTCTCTGGCACTTTTCCTTTACCTCTTCACATAACATGTAAGTCTCAAAAATTTCTTGAAGGGTCCATGGGGTACTCTGTTTGAAAGCCCTTTAAATATAATCAAGAGATACTCAAATACTCTTTATCTTAATGATCACAATTGTTCTCTTCTCCTCCTCCTCTACCTCTTCATCCTCTTTCCCTCCTCCTCCTCCTCCTCCTCCTCCTCCTCCTTCCCCTCCGCTAGAGACAATAGAAGCATATTTTGGAAGAACCACATGGAGACAGTAGCAAAAAACCACTATCATTTGCAACCTACTTTCCACACACACAAAAAAAATGTTTGATATTTTAGAGAAAAAAAATGTTTGAATGTTTAGATATTAAATATAATCAGTGTCAATCTCCATCAAATCGTAGGTTGTACCCTTTGCATGTCTACACTAACAACATAGTGGGCATTTTATACAACTGCTAAGATGATCCAAGCCTCTGTCTGATTTTTCCAGATAATTAGAGAAAAAAACATACATAGAATATGACATAATTACTGGATAATTATGGATGCCTTCACACATGATTTCATCCTGAGAGAACAATCCTGGCTTATATTTTCAACTATGAACTCTGTTAAATGGTTCTAAAATTATTGAAAGTGAGAAAGTGAGTTTGAGACAGAGAGAGAGGGGAGAGAAACACAGAGAAAGAGGGAGTCAAGAAAGAGAGAAATGGGAGCAAGAGAGAGAAAGAAATACCCAGGAACATGTCAAAAAGAACAATAAAAAAAAATGCATTGTTGCTTCTGGTTCCCCTTTGAGAAACCACCAGAGGACAAGAGAAACCACCGGATATTTGGTACAGTGTTTTGGTCATGTTATTATCAGAAATATACTCCTTATGAAAACTTTGCTCATGACAAATGAGCACCTAAGAAACTCATTCACAACCTAGAATTTAGCCCCACTTTGGGAGCTAACAGAGGGGAAAAAACACAAAAAAGATTTAATAAAGAGAACAGAGTTAAATAAGGTTTAAGTATTTTCAGTGAAGATGTTAAATACTCTATGTAAGATGTAATAAATTTGACGTTATATTTAAGAATTGCTTAGTACAGAATATCAAATAAATACCTAAAAATTATAATTAATAAATAAGTGTAGGGATACCTGGATGCCTACAGTGGGTTAAGCATCTGCACTCAGCTCAGGTCATGATCCTAGGGTCCTGCCATCGAGACCTATGTCCTGCCTATGACCTATGTACCTATGTCTCCTTGCTCAACAGGGAGTCTGCTTCTGTTTTTACTTTTTCCTCTGCCTCTTCTCTCTCTCTCTCTAAAACAAATAAAATAAAATATTTTTAAAAAATTAATAAATAAGTATAACACCTGAAATAAAAATCTAAGAGAAGATATCTTTTTTAAGGAGAAAGTATCTGTATTAAAATCACCTTCAAAGGTGTATTAAATTATCATATAAGACAGAGAAAATCTATGATACAGAGAAATTTATATTCTTTATTTTTAAACAACACAATCGAAATCCTAAAGTGGCTCTGGCACTTGTAGCTGATAAATCATAAAAGTTAATCAGAGAAATAAAATTAGGCCAAAATTTTGTCCATCAAACACAATGTCTCTGACATTGTAATGAATGGCCATGAAGCTGGCCAAGTTCGAATTTCCCTTTTCATATTTTTCTTCTTGTTCTGCAGGATGTTTCTAGAACCTTTGTCCAAGTTTGTTGTTGTTATTGTTGTTTTAAATAGTATTTATTTGGAGAAAAATAAAATAAAAATAAAAGCATAAAAATGAATCAACTTCAGATAATTTTTAAGATTAAAAGAGAAAAGAAGGAGTAATGGTCTGCATTCTCCTGAAAAACAAAATTTTTTTTAATGTGACATGCTTTTTATATATACCATTTCTGCCTAAGGTAAAGTGAGAGAAATGACAATGACAGCTCTAGGTCATGATAAGAAGGTCAATTGCTTGTCTAGACACTGTCTTTGATAACAGTAAGCATTTTCAGATAGCCAGGGAAAGCATCTCCCTTTCAGAAAGGTAACTGGATAGGTAATGTGATCTTATATTACCAATAATTGACCCTGGAATTAAAAGTAGACGTTTTTTTCCCTTCCCTAACTGGCTTAAACAATGAACCAGATATCAGCTGCTCTTTCATAAATGGAATTCAGGAAAAGGAAAATAATTCTGGCTTTAATCAAGGTGACGCATTGTTATGGACCATCTGAATATGTTGCAGAGTCATTATCACGTTAGATACTATGTGAATTTTTATAATGACCTCTTTTAATCCATTATACGAATCTATATGGACTAAACAGGATTCACACTCAGTTTTATCTCTCGTTCCTTAATATCTTCCCTTCATTCATGGTTATGATTTCTTATGGGATCTGCTGTCATTTATTTGTTTCTACCCACATTTTCATTATCAAGGATATATATATATACACACACACACACATATGTATATATTTTTATATGTGTCTATATATGCTAAGACACACATATATGTATATATATGTATAGACGTATATAAAAAGATGCTAAACAGGCAGCTTGGGTGGCTCAAGCGGTTTAACACCGCCCTCAGCCCAGGGTGTGATCTTGGAGTCCCGGGATCGAGTCCCACATCAGGCTCCCTGCATGGAGCCTGCTTCTCCCTCTGCCTGTGTCTCTGCCTCTCTCTCTGTGTCTTTCATGAATAAATAAATAAAATCTTTTAAAAAAATGTTAAGCATATATTATATATAATTATATTTATACATATTTATATACAATCATATTTATATATATTTATATACAATTATGCTATTTTATATATATATAATTTTTATATATAGTATATATATATATATAAAGGTACTAAGCATTTCTCTCCCACTCAGTTTCTTCTTCTTGCAAAGGTGAGCCTTGCTGATACTGAGAGAAGAATTCAGCCTGCAGAAGCATGCTGGAGCTAGCTGAATTTAAACTTCATCAGGTTACAATGCAAAAATATCATGACAAAAGAGTGTGTTTCATCTTGTCTTTTGATGAGCACAGCACAAAGTAGAAAATGTTCCCTTTTAACACAGACTGCCAAATTTCTAAACTGGCGCCCTAATTACACCCTTGCAACGTGAAGGCTTGTCCATTTGCACATCAGTGGAGAGGAAACACTGCAGCACTCCGGAGGGCTGGTGCTGTCAAATGAACTAGGAGAGTGGGGAAATGACACTTTTCCTTTGAATGTCTTTTTTCCCCATTTTATTCTGAACATTTCCAAACGTATAGCCAAGTTTGAATTTTTTCAAGTGAACATCTGAATACCGTCCACCTAGATTCTACTGTTAACATTTTTACCACATTTTCTTTTTCACATATCTATCTCTCTGTCCATTCTTCTATCTGTACATCAATCCATCTTATTTTTGTGATGCATTTCAAAGTGAATTGCAGTACTGTTCCCTAAATACTTCAGCCTGCTATAATGGCTTTGATGAAGAAAATGGATGCATTTCTCTCGGCCAACTTTGAAAGAGCAATTTTAGAGAGGCGAATAAAGGTAGAGGAAATTATTTTCCAGGAACAAAGATATGAAGAGAAATAAGTTTTGAGACACCACACAGGGTCATTTTATAGACCACTGTTCTAGTCCTGCTGGAATTTAAATCAATATGCTCTTTTTTTTCCCCCTTCTCAGTAGCAAGAGAGAATTGTTCACCATCAGATTTATGTGACACTCTTTAGAATCAGCAACACATTGGTATTAACTTGGTACCAAGTCATGCTTAAAATATGAGAATTGCTAGTGGATTTTGTTTTTATACCACCAAGCAGATGTAGGACAATTTTGTCCATCTATGCTGTTGAACACAAAGAATATAGATAAGACGACCTGAGTTTAGAGTGAGATAAAAGTTATCCTTTCATTAGATCATAGGTCTGCTAAAACGAAGAGCATTAAATAAGGAACAAAATAATTGAGACACTCAGTCCTCTCTGCAAATTATTATGTTGCTCTTCAGTGTGTAATGACTTAAGCTTAATTGGTAGGAGATAGTTGACTAAGGTACAAGCAATGTAGGGGTGTGGAAAAGGAGTGAAACAAGGAGTTTCACATGGGAGATGCTAGAATCATCCACTGAACAAGAATTCTTGAATTGGAAACAAAGGTAAATTATACAGGTCTCAGTCTGCCATATACACGGAATGAGAGACGATTTAACTGGAGGATACTTCTTGTCCCAGTAATTCAGGAACTGATACCATGGGGCAAGACAGTGCATAATGTAAGATGATTATAATGTGCAGCTCGTGTAGCAAAAAGAACAGACTCCTAGTGCCTGGGGGTAAAGGATGATTGGAAAACAACCATAGAAGCATCAGAGAGGCGGATGGGGCCAGTTCCAAGGCTGAGCTGAAGAAGAAAGACTTGAAAATCCACCAGGTTTAAATAAGATGGGAGAGGATTTTGGAGGATGGCAAAGGAGAGAAAACTGACGTGATAATTGAAAGGAGGGGAGAAAATGCTGAGGAGTTAGAGTAACAAAATACAAGATAATCCACCCCTTTCTAAGAAGCACCATGGGACGTGGTCTCCACTAGCCCCCAGAACTGGGAGCTCTCATTCTTGTTTGCCCAGAAACTGCTGCACATATTTATTGCTGAATAGATCAGCTCTCTTATCCCCCAGACAATGTTCCTTAGTTCCTCTGTTCAGATAGATCTGCCTCTAGAGCTACACCACATCCACCAGGGGACGCTCACACGGAGGGGCATCTGGAAAGAAGAGAAATGTCATAGACAGAGAAATATCACCTGGACAAATGCCAGTCTTCTAATTTATAGAAAGAGTCAGTGATTCACCCAAGTTTACACAGCAAGTTAATGGAAAGCAATGGACTCAATCTTGAAAGCTTCTAGTCCAAATTGTTCAGGGGAAATAAGAGAAAGAGAGAAAGTGTGGAAGGAGAGTGTTGGGAGGGGGGAGCAGAGGGGGGCAGGAAGAAAGGAGGGACGGAAAGAGGGAAGAAAAAAAGAAAGATAAAACATTTCATAGCACCCCCCCCCCAAATATTTGTTTTCTTTCCTCTGTACAAATTAAAGGGGCACCTGAGTGGTTCAGTCGCTTAAGGGTCTGCCCTTGGGCTCAGGTCATGATCCTGGGATTCTGGGATCCAGCCCCTTGTTGGGGGGGGGGGCTTCCTGCTGAGCGGGGAGTCTGCTTCTCCATCTCCCACTGCTCCTCCCCACCTACTTGCACTCTCTCTCACTCTCTCTCGAATAAATGACTGAATAAAAATCTTTTAAAAGCTACATATAAAAAAAAATATAAAAAAAATATAAAAAAAAAATAAAAAATAAAAGCTACATATAAATAAAAACAAATATAAATAAATCAAAAGCAATTTGTCTTAAAATATATCTGTACGAGCTAAGTATTCCCCCTTATGAGCAAACTATATTGCATGTAAGGCTCTCTAATTCTCTCAGGCTAACCAAATGACTTGATTTGTAATTTCTGTAGATGTCCTTGATTTCTCCAACATTCTCATTAAAAAGAAAAAGATAAAAAAAAAAAAAACAAGCAAGATTTCAAAATGTCCACAAATTCTAGCATTGTATCTTTATTTTCCCCCATCCAGTTTCAGCTGCAGACATTCCACCGTCCTCCAGACTGAAAGCTATGGCAGGGGATGAGTGAGCTCACCTTGCGGAGGCTGGAAGCTGCCCATGGCAAGTTGCACAGAGTGGAACCACACAGATACTTCTACCACCTTCTTCCTCTCTCT
Organism: Vulpes lagopus; assembly: GCF_018345385.1. NCBI lineage: Eukaryota > Metazoa > Chordata > Mammalia > Carnivora > Canidae > Vulpes > Vulpes lagopus. Next base: position 27,119,076 of record NC_054845.1, read on the forward strand.
CCTACTCTCTCTTCTTCCCTATATACAATTATTATAACATGCATACGTATTTTAATAAAGAAAACATCAATCCCTGAGGAATTAGCTCATTTAGGTAACTTCCCTTGCAATTTTTGTCGGAGGGAAAAGGGACGGTCACTTGAAATTTCCTGGAAGGTTCTTCAGGGATGTGTAACATAATAGCTCTGCTTTCCCACTCGAGGACCATCCCCTCAACCAGCCCCTTAGTCTCCCTCCTTTTTTACCATCCCGTGACGCCCACTGCAACTCCTTGCTCCCAGAGTGTTCTCTATTTTTTAGAAATGGTTTTAAATTCATTATATGAGAATGCATTTCTTCTGCTCTTCTTCTTCTTTTTTTTTTTTTTCTCCCAAACTGGAAGTCAATGATAGTCTGTTTTATACTCACCTTTTGCTGGAAGCCATCTATTGTCTACTTGATAATGGAAGAAATTTGAATTTTAGCAAAGGCCATAGTTTAGAATAGATATAATCAATGAACAGCAAATACAGCCCCTAGAGATTTTGAGAACAAAAAAATATTTCCTACATTATTTATGTTTAAAACAAAAAGTCTCCTTTTAATACCCAGAGAGAGATTAGTGAGGTAACTCAGATTTAGAAGTTTTGTATTGGGTCTTTGCCAAAAAGGGTCATATGAATGTGCTCTTTATTTTCACACTATATATGAGATTTTCCTATCTATGTCAACAGAGGTTGCCAGGTTGTGTAAAAGATAGAGGGACCATAAGGTTAATTATAGAATATTTTTTTGGAAATATAAATGATAGACAAATACAGTTTTTTTTTCTTTGCTCTGCATATTCCCTAGTCTTTATACAATTCATTCATCCATCCCTCCATCTGCCAGTCCATCTATCCATACTTGGCTGTGCTTGCGTTACAAAGAGGAATAATGAAACATTTCCTGCCCCAAGCATGTGGATAGTGTAATAAAATGCCCTGGGATCCCTGGGTGGCGCAGCGGTTTAGCACCTGCCTTTGGCCCAGGGCGCGATCCTGGAGACCTGGGATCGAATCCCACGTCGGGCTCCCGGTGCATGGAGCCTGCTTCTCCCTCTGCCTATGTCTCTACCTCTCTCTCTCTGTGTGACTATCATAAATAAATTTAAAAAAATTAAAAAAAAAAAGAAGAAAAATGGCCTGTCTCTCAATTTAGGGCTCGCTCCCATAGGCTTTGGTAGGGCAGTCCCCCAAACCAGAGGATAAACATGGCACCTTTCTGGGCCTTGAATTTCACTCTAAGCCTAAACCCTTGAGAAAATAAATGTATAGTTTATTTGAACATTTTGGTGGATTCAAAAAAAAATATATGGGATAAAGACAATATTTGTGTAGATTTCAAAATGTTTAAGAGTCAAGAAAGACCCTGAAGGACGTTCTGGGAAATGGGGTAGCTCTGGGCAGGTGGAGCCAGCTTGGGAAGGGCCTTGAAGGCTATGCAGATGAGCCTGGACTTGATCCCAGAGGCTCCAGGAAGTCACCGATAGTGAATCAATGCAGTGAAACTCCCAGAGTGGTTTCACTCTCCTCTGTAAGCTGATAGCAGGCATTGTTTAAAGCTCGCTGAGGCAGCAAAATAAATTGGATATTGTGCTCTGGTCTGTGAGTCAGAAGACCTTTCTGGTTCCACTAACCACCGATTACGTGAGTGAACTTGTGCAAGTGCCCTGGCCTGTCTGAGACTCTCTACCCTACTGGAGACAGAGGCAACCATCTGCCCTTTTACCCCCACAGAGACATTTTGTGTCCCAAGAGGGACCACATCCATGAAAGCCCTATATAAATAAAGGGTGAAGCGCTGAAGAATACGTGAAATGCTTATTAATGCATCACCTCCACTCTAGGGAATAAAAGCAGTCAAAAAATATTTTCATAACTCTTTATAAGTGAGTTTACAAATCCTGCCTTTTTTTTTTTTTTTTCTTAACTCACTTAGCAGGCCTTAGTCGGGGGGTTAAGGGTTCATGTCCCTTCAAGGCTATTTTTACAGGATCTAAGCACAGGCTCCCGTGTGGTAGTTTGGTAAGAGCTCAATAAACGTCTCTCCTCCTTCTGTTCCTGTGGCCACATGCCTGCCATCTATCCCTGTTTATCTCCCACCCTCCTTCTCTCCCTTTTTCTTGCCATTTCTCAACTCCACATCCAAAAATGATACTTTGATCCTGCACAGTATCCACTCTTTGGATTGAAGACTATCTAGATGTTTCTGCAGAGCCATTTGTCTTGAGGGTTCCTGACCACTATCCTCTTAGTATTTTTTCACCCCATTCCCAGATCTCTCAACAGCCAAGTTAATCCAAATGTCTTTCGTCTTTTCATAATTCATTTATTTGTTTATACACCAAACATTAAACGTGTCCTTCCACACCAGCACTAGACTCTGGAAGAACAACAGAGAAATCAAAACTTTTTGTCCTTGACTTAAATGCTGCTGAAGAAATGGGATAAACAAACCTGAAGGAGCTTACTTGTAGAGTAACTAGACTAAGGGTATGAACAAAGAGTTCTGGGAATTCCGAGCAGCACCGAGTAACGGCCTAGAAGCATCTGAGCAGGCTTCATAGAAGGGGTGGCATTAAAGAATCCTTGTTTGTTTATTCATCTAGTCATTTGTACTCCAAGCTGTCCCCAAAATGACTTCAGATGGGTGGCAAAATTACAAGCAATCTGTATAAAAGTGAGAAAATCAGGGTATTGAGAAAATAGAAGAATAAAATAAAATGAAGGCAGGGCGAGATTGGTCCACAGCAGGAATGGAGATGAGGTCCTGACACTAGAGTTGTGTCACAGATCTGAGCTAGAGCAAAGCCAAGGAACATCTGAAATGAATCAGAGGGTCCTTCAGATAAACACGCATCGGCTCCGAAGACCTCAACTAGTCCTGATTCTAGGAGACATTTCCTCGGTGCCCTCGTAAAGAGAACCTTCCTGAAACATGACAAACAATACTTCTGAACGACATCACTACAGTCCACAGAACAGCAAGGTTCTCGGGTCTATTGTCGCAACAGCCCTCGATGGGGGCTGAAGGCATCCCGTCCATGCCAAGTTCAATAAGAGTAATTCTGTGTTGTCATGCACACAACGGAGAACAATGAATGCAATTTTGCCAGGTCGGGCTGGCATTTGGAACTGAAGAAACAAGAGGAACAATAGCACAAAGTTGTGAAAGTGCACGCAGCGGCTGTGGAGCCACGCAGAGCTGGGCAGGGTGGCGGCCTAGGGTGAGTCGGGAGCTCTGCTGTCTATAGGATGATCATCCAAATTCCTCAGCATGACAAACAAGGTCCTTGATGAGCTGGTTGCCTGCCTACATTTCTTGCCACACCTCATCTCCACCCTTGAACCATAAGATTCCATCTTTGTGAACTTTTCTTTCTTTTTTTTTTTTTCCTGGATATTCCATGCTCTTTCATGCCCACATACCTTTGTTCGGGCAGTTCCCTCAGCCTGGAATGTTCTACTCCTCCACACAGCTAATTTCTCTTTCCAGGTCTATTTCTCTTTCTCTGTCAAAGCTGACTTCTCCTGTCAGCTCTGCAAGGAACCTCTCAGGCTGAGTCTAACGCTCCTCCTTTGGATTACGTGATGCTTTTGCTCTATTCTCTTTTTGCCTCTATGCTCCTCTTGACCTTTGTAATTCTATGTGGATATCTTTGCTTCTTCTCTGGTCTGCAGCATAATAAGATTCTTTCTGGTTCGTTTTTATTTTTTTAAAGTTTCGTTTGTTTATTTGAGAGAGAGATGGAGAGAAAGGGAGTGCAGAAGGGAAAGGAAGAGGGAGAGAGAGTCCCAAGCAGACTCTGCACCTAGTGTGGAGCTCAAGCCCATGACCCTGAGATCATGACCTGAGTCCGATGCTGAACTGTGCTACCCAGAAGCCGCATCATTTTTATTTCTCCACCCTCTGGCAGGATGACTTACCTAGGTAGGCACTTAACAACTATTTCTGGAAGAAAGGAAAGAAGGTGAATGGGTGATAGGCAGGAAATGATCCTGGCAATATCACCGAAGACCCCATATCCATGCTAATGATCATGGACTGGATTTTATAGGAGATGGAGAACCACTGAAGCTGTTTACATAAAGAAGCAAGGGGGGCAAGTCAGTATTCAGGAGGATAACTGGCAGCACTGCATGGCTGGACTGGGGGATCGGCAGACCAGTTGGCTGATGCTCATTGCAGTTACCCTGGTATGAGTTAGCTCAGCCCTGAGCTGACACAGGACCATGAGCACAAGGAACCACTGGGGGTTAAATTATCAAAACCTTATGATCGGGTTTTTTTTTTTTTTTTTTTCCCCTGAATCTGCTTTAAAGACCTTGCCTGACATGGACTTCACTATTTGGGCAAATTCTTTCCCACCCATCATTTATTATTTTTAAATTGTGATACAACACACATAAAGGGCATCGATCTTAAATACACAATTCAATGCATTTTATATATTTACACAGCTGTAACCATCACCCTGATCATGAGAGAGTACATTCTAGCACATCAGAGGACTCTTCATGTCTCCTCCTGCCATTATCACACCCCAAAATGAGCTATTCTGACTTTTCTCACTATCTATGAGCACTGTTTGTCCTTTACTTTTATGTGCAGTGGTTACTCCTTTGTTGTCTGCCTTCCATGTTGTTGCACGTGACTATAGTTCATTAATTTTCACTGATGCATAATATTCCATTTTGTGAATACATCAGAAGCTTTTAATCTATTCTGTTGATGGATGTTTGGGTTAGTTCCAGTTTGAGACTTATTATGAATGAAATTTCATTATTTTAATATCTTAAATTGTTCCATGAGACCTACTCTGGCTATAAAAGGCAGTTTATATATTGGAAAAAAAAAAAAGTCTTAAATTTGGAGTCCAGCCCTGGCTCTGACAGTTAGTAGCTTTATAACATTGGCAATTTACCTCACAACCCTGTCTCGATTTTATTTTCTGCAAAATTGGAGTAACTCTCTGAATTCAGTTGATTTGAGAAACCAAGCTGGGCCAGACCTCATAAGGGGGATGGATGTGTGCATGAGATACCAGGAGATGAATCTGATTCACTCACTATTGTGGCTGCTGAGGCTGGCACGCATTAGACGCCCCCAATTATTGAATTAGTAAATGAAAGTTAATAATAGTTGGCAATTTCACCTTTAGTCTTCCCTGTCTAAACAAAAAACCTTTCCTGTAGACTTTTGAGTCATATAGCAAACCATTATAGGACTCATGGGTAAGTGATTAAGATATTCATAATACACAGACCTGTTTTAGAGGCTTCTACATTTATTTTAGCTGGAATTTGCAATGTGGCCGTTGCTCTATTTTTACTGTTTTCTTGGTCATTGTTTCCTTAACGTGACATTCTGCAAATAGAGGAACTGTTGACAGGCTTTGTGCCCGGAGCAGGCTCACCGCTGACTCATGATTGAGAGCAGATGTTCCTTCTCCGTTTCTTTGCCTTTAAGGACCTGTTCAATCTCCATTCGACCAAATGCACTTAGCTCTTCTTACTCACTGTAAATACTAATAATATTTACCTAACATAGGAGTTGATTTAATATTAGCTGCTTTGCGATCATGTCTTTCAGAGATACACTGTTACTGCTATTTTTGCCTAGAAGCTTCTGGGTAAGGCCTCTGTTATTGGTCACGTACATAGCGAGAAAACAACTATTGAATGAGTCAACAACTCAATCAACCCATTGTTTTGGCTATAAGGCGCCGAAGCGATTGGTTTGGGTCCTGTCGAAATATTGACAGTTTTTTGTTTGTTTGTTTGAGGAGGAAGCTCACTCTGAATGCAACTAATTTTTATACATTGTATTAGCTAAAAGAGGGATATTTAGGGAGACAAACAATGAAAATTTGTTAATTTTGGATACTCTTTCCTCTATCTCTTAATTTGGGCCTCTAATACGACTTCTAAGAAATACAGTCTAAGGAACTGTGAGGTTAATGAATGGTTAGAGGGGCATTCAGCTCTCTCTACTAAGCACCAGACTCTTCTCTCCAGATGCCAGCTGGGCAGCCCCCCTTTGGATGTGCCATAGGACGTAAAAATTCAGCCCATCAAAAACAAGCTCTTGTCTTTTTTCCATACTTGTTCCATCCATTTCCTCTTCTTGGGGACTGACAACAGTTAGTTATACAATCTCGAGAGTCCTCTCTTCTATCCCCCACCCAACTATACCCCTGGGAGCCACACTCACCCGTCACTCAGTTCTGCGGCCCCAACCTCTATACCCACCTTATTTGTTCCCTTGTCTCTAGATCCCCTTCCACTGTAATAACTCAGTCCTTAGCAATATTCTCCTGGGTTATTGTCGTTTGGTTTCTCTACTTCCAACATCAACCCCCTCCTGCTTTTCCCATGTTTTTTTCAAAGTGGTTTTACTAAAAATAATATTAAGTAATGCCATCCCTCTTTAAAATCTTCCACTGCCTTTTGTATGCCTTCTGAAACAATTTAATGACTCCTTTGTTGGCATGGAAGGTCTCTTTGCATGAGGCGGCCCTGGCTTGGTGTTCCAGACTCTGCCCCACGCCTCTCTGATACAGGTTTGTCACTCCAGTAATAACAAACTTCCTCAATTGTGCCATGCAGTTGCTGTTTTGTGTGATTGTGTTTTGTTTTTTCCTTTTAATACTTACACAACTTATATATGATTGCATTCTCATCATACAAGATCCAAGCATCCTAAACTATACAAGGAACAATATATAAAATCTTTTTTTTAAAGATTTTATTTATTTATTCATGAGAAACACACAGAGAAAGAGAGAGAGGCAGAGACATAGGCAGAGGGAGAAACAGGCTCCATCCAGGGAGCCCAATGTGGGACTCGATCCTGGGACTCCAGGATCATGCCCTGGGCCAAAGGCAGGCACTAAACCACTGAGCCACCCAGGGATCCCCACAATATGTAAAATCTTATTCCTCTCTACTGCACTGCCTTCCCCCAGCACCTCTGTATCTACACATGCTCCCCTCTTTCTCTCTGAGGCTGTCCTTCCATATCTTCTTGAAGATGCCTTCCCATCCTCCCATAGTCAAGTGGAACACTGGCTGCTCTGAGACGCCCCTTTCTAAAAGAAGTGTGCCTCTCTAGACTTTCATTTTAGCCTTTATAATCCTGATTAGTAGCATTTACACTTGTCCTATAATTACTGATCTCCTTGTCTTTCTCCCCAGCTAGAAGGTAGCTCCTCAACGGAAGGGAAAGTTGTTTTATTTGACTTCGTGCCCCAAAATCATGCTCAGTAAATGTTTGTTGAAAGAATGAATGAGCAAATTGTTTAACTTGTCATAGGGTGCTTTTGAAGTATGAGGCAGGAAATAGCCACAGAGAAAAGGACTTTTGAGTAATGGAAAACAATCTTCTCTGCACTGATAAGCTCAGAACATTTTCTTTCTAACTTGAAGTCATTGAAATATAAAAACCTTTTCCATAGCAGAAGTGCAGAACAGGAGACATTTACAGGGATTTACAGGATGTCAGGCAGTAGTGGGTATTCGGTGTGGATTAATGAACTAGTAACTTGGAAAAAAAGATTTGAAACAACAAATTCTTTAATTATATGTATGGTGGCTTCTATGCAGGTAGCTTATATATCAAGGCTTAACCTCTGAGGCTTGCATATGGAGAGTCTGATTGCCCTTTAATGAGAATATCACATTAAATGCCAGATGCAATCAGTTTTGGTTTAGACGGGCCTGGGACACTAGGGATCAGACACATCAAGAAAGCAAGGCCTAGGGGCAGCCCTGGAAAGCAGTATAAGCCCTCCCACCTGTGAGTTTTCACAACAACCTCAAATAACTCTGGTAAACAGTACAGTCAGGAGATGCTCACTTGTGATTATTCTTTGTAAGCTGCTGAACCCATTTATGTTTAAGTTGACTTGGTTATATGTGCACAACTCATTCCAGAGTGTGAAGCTATAATTCTTTGGTTGTTCCGATCAGGTTTCAAGTCAATGAAATCCAAAACTATTATCAGAATGGAATCTGAAGCAAATAGGTGTAAATCATATTGCTCTGCTGGTAATCTGATTGGGTAAGGGCAACGGACTAGTTCCAGCACAGGCCCGTTTCATGCCTTTATAGTACACAGTTAAAAATGAAAAGTTACAATAATAAAATGCTGTCTGGTTCTACATGCCAATGGTCTTTTATTTTCAAGGTATATTATTTTTTCTAACTGACCTAAATCAGCTGATTATGTATAATGTATTAATATATTATAATGTCCTTAGGGGGGAAAAAAAAGAGTGCAGAAACAAAAAGTCCTGGGAAGAAGTGATCCACAGGCTGGGATGGATTGTTACATGGATTGCATTAAAATTAGGGCCAGGGAGGGTACCTGAGTGGCTCAGTCAGTGAAGCATCCTGCTTGATTTCAGCTCAGGTCATGATCTCAGGGTCAAGATAGAGACTGCCTCTGACTCCACGCTGGGTGTGGAGCCTGCTTAAGATTCTCTATCTTTCCCTCTTCCCTTCAGCCTACTATCCTGCTCATGTTCTCTCCATCTCTCACAAAACAAAACAAACAAAACAAAACAAAAAAACAAAAGCAAAAAACCATAAAGCCAGGGCTGGCTCCAGGGGCAGAGGCATCAAACAAGATTGGACAATGGTAACAATGATGTTTCACAAACAAGTTAGAACCAGAAAAGCTTTTAGAGTCCAAAATGCAGCATAGTGGCTACTAAGGCCAGCTAAATATCCAGAGATCAATGACCGTGAGAGAACTTAAAGGATAAATAGAAGTATTGCCTAAATTACCTGCGTGTTTAGTCTCGGAGCGTGCTATTTTCAAAGCACATGCACTGAAAATTGAATACAAGCTAATCAACTGCAATGAAAATGTATTAACAAGATGAAATTATTGAAATCCAGCATAAATGATGTAGTCCACTGACTGGTGACAGACACATGGGAAATGTAAATGTGAAGCCTGTGCAAATGGAAGCATCTGAGATTGCTTTCCAAGTGGAAGAAGTAGCCTCCATATGTTTGCCTTCCCATCTCCTTTCCTTCCCTCCAGGCCTTAAGTTGGTGTCAGTTTTTCTTTGCGCTCCCAGACCCAGGGCAATAATTTTCCTCACAGGCATCAGGGGACTGACTCCAATGTAGCCCTCCCACTCTCTGTATCAGCTGGCCTCTCAGGACTCGGACTCAACTGACCATCTCAACTTGAATATTTCTCTTCTCTTGTCTTATCTGAGGTCATTCCTTGTTGTTTTCTTCATTCTTTGGTTTTCTTTGGTCGTTTTCTCAACTACTCATTTCTAGTCCCTTGTCGGCTTCTTTCCCTCAGACCAGCCCTGTGTTTTCATGTGTCCTGGCCTTGTTATGAGCCCTCTTCCACTGTCACCCTACAGGCTGGCTGAGAACTTCGCCATTTCCAAGGTGTGAGCCATCAGTCACAGAGAAGTGACACACAGAACTCTGTCTTTTGCTCCTACCTCCTCTTCTGTTCTTTTCTGACTCTTCTGTCCCCTCTCAGATTCTCTACAGGGGCACTTCATTGTCTTCTTCCAGTGGAAGCATTTTCTCCAGCCAAATTCTTCTCTTTCTTATTCATTTCCCAGCAGAAATAGCTCTTTACTCTGCACAGTTGCATAAGTAAGCCAACTTGGGTTCATCTTTGATTCTTCATTCTCTTCATTCCACCCACCATACTAAAGTGTTCACCAAGTTCTATTTCACATTCTAAGGCCTTCTCCTCCTCCTCCTCCTCTTCCTCCTCCTCCTTCTCCTCCTCCTCCTCCTCCTCCTCCTTCTTCTTCTTCTTCTTCTTATTCTTCTTCTTCTTCTTCTTCTCCTTCTTAGATTTTATTTATTATTTCACAGAGAGAGAGAGTGAGACAGCACAAGCAGGGGGAGAGGCAGAGGGGGAAACAGGCTTCTTGCTGAGTAGGGACATGGGGCTCCATCCCAGGACCCTCAGGGATCAGGACCTGAGCCAAAGGCAGCTGCTTAATCGACTGAGCCACCTAGGTGCCCTAAGGCTTTCTTCTTAAATCCATCCCCTCTTGAAGTGCCTGAGTGGCTCAGTTGGTTAAGCCTGGGACCCTTGATTTCAACTCAGGTCATAATCTCAGGGTCCCCGGTGTCTGGCTCTGTGCTAAGTGTGGAGCCTGCTTGAGATTCTCTCTCTCTCCTTCTCCCTCTGCCCCTGCCCCACCCTCCTGCATGTGTGCTCCTTCTCTCTCTCTCTTAAAAGAAAAAAAAAATGAATCTCCTCTTTATCTCCTTGTCACTATTTTGGCTCACACCTGCATTTTCTCTCACCTTCCCTAATTTCTGCTGGTCACTCAGAATTACCGCCTCCTTTGTGATTTTCCTTCTTCTCTCTCTTCCTCTCTCTCATTCATCCTTCATCCTCTGTCCGTAGTAATTCTGCAGAAATGCAATTAGGATCACATCCCTCTCCAGATTTAAATGTTTATGTGGTTCCCATTCACTCTGTAGGTTAAAATCCAAACCACTCAGCTGGACAACACCAGACAATAACCATGCACCTCTAAGTGTCCCCAATCCCACCTTACTACACACGTTACTACTCCCTGCCCCTGTCCCTCCCCAACCACTGCCACAGCACATTTCTCCTCTTGTACGTCTCCCTCTGTCACGTTGCTTTTCCATCCATTCTCTACCTGGTGACCTCTTCTTCTCCCTCTAAAACACAATTCAAGCACTTCCTCCTTTAAGAAAACTTTCCTGTGGGTAACTCTTATCTTGGCTGTCTCATGATCTTATGCACATGCTCCCATCATAACACTTACCAGACAGACGGCATTGTGACCATCTGTTTACCCACCCGTTTTTCCCATTAGGCAGAGATCTTACCATTTTTTTCAGATATGACACATTTCACAGATGACATTCAATAGTGCAACACATTTCCACCGGTATTCCCCACAAGGTGGCTATAACTTCACCATTTTTTTTCTCTCTCCCAGTCAGGAAAGCACATTATAATAGGAGTGATAGTAACAGATGATAATGACCTTGGATCTGTCTGTCTACACATACATATGAACTTATTTATATTTCAAATGTCATTTAGAGCTCTCATGCTGGAGTCAGACTGCCTAGGTTTAAAATCCTGGTTTCTCCAATTACTACCCAAAACCCAAAATGAATTATTTAACCTTGATAAGCCCCGGTTTCTTTCTCTGTTAAGCAAGAATTATCCTAGTATAAAGGACTCGAGTAGATTAAAAAAAAAAAAAGTTAAATGAACTAATTCACATATAGCAGTGGGTATGTGAAGTGTTCCCAGTAAATCTTCTCTATTAGTATTAGAATTATTATCACTGCCACTCAATATGAGTTGATCGATTACTCCTGCAGTGGATCATACTAACTCTTATTTTCCTGGCCCAGAATCTGACTTCACATGAGTGCTTTTGTGAAGAGACAGAAATAGTTATCCCTGAGACTTCTCTGAACTTCAGTTACTCATGAAATTGGAAAAATTATGCCCACGACATTAGGCAATATAGAAAAATAGCACCACTTGGAGCATCAAAGACATATGGTTCATACAGTAGGCACTCACATGCTCCTTCCCTTCCCCTGGCCAAATCTGCCAGCCAGGGGTCAAGGAAAGGGCAGAGCTCTTCAGATTTCCTGAGGCAGAACTGTGTGTGGAGGCTATGATGAAATCAGCTTTGTTCGGCTTCACAAAGAGAAAAGTAGGTCACCAGAAGAAGGTCCATCAACTTGAACACTGAAGAGAAAGAAACATGCCTGATGATTGGAAAGGAAATTCTTTAAGTGTGAATTGCTCCGAGTACAATATAAACCTTGTCAGTTATGGGATTCCAGCTGTTGTTTTATTGCCTTTAATTTCCCATTAGTGGCTCAATGTCTGGGAAAGGTATCCGGCCTCCAGGAGAGGAACTGAGGTCGGAACTGTTGTTCCTGCCTCTGCCAACATTTTGAATAGTGTTTAAATGAAGCCATTCAAAAGATCATCTTCTTCTAGAAGGAGAGTTTGTGACTAAAATAAGCTCTTTAAGTGCCCTCTTTCCCTCTCTAATCTCTCTTCCTCTGTTTCACCTCCTACCCTCACCAGGAGAAGAGAAGCTGAGATAATACTACAGAGTCATTACAATGTAGTACCAAGTAGGTGGGTGTTCCTACCCGGGAGGCAGGTCTTGCAGTGTTTGGGTAGTGGAGGGTAGGCTTTATCATCCGATTTTATCTGTTCTGCTCCATGGATTAAATACCTTGTAAGTGCAGTGCATATTGCCAACCCACTGGGGTTGGGTGCACACTTAGTCTACCACTTACCCAACAGATTACTGGGTGGGATTCAGTTATGTTTACTGGCCCCTGAGGGTAAGAGATTCCTATAGTAAGCATTATGAAGCCAACCGGGGTCTAGACTTCATCTTAGCTGTAGAGGGAAGAATAATGAAATAATAATAATAAGAAGAATGACAACTAGCATAGATAGATAGATAGATAGATAGATAGATAGATAGATAGATAGATATTTTTGGACCCATAGTTAAATATTTTTAATTTATGTCATCACATAAATTCTCACAGTATCAAAGTGGGGCAGATCACTACGTCCACTTGAGATCAGGATTCGAAAATTCTGCGAAGTGGAGAGCATATAAGCTATAAGTGGAAGAGAGAACTTGAACCCACATTTAATTAAATCACATTTTTTTTTTTTTTACATCGTGCTTTTGCATTCATCCAACTCTTCCTTTAGAAAGAGGGAAGTAGATTCCTTTCCTTCTAACACTAAGAACTTGTGCTGCAGGGGAAACTGAGGTAGTAACAGGAAGAGCTATACACTGTTCCTGACTTTTACGTTGCTGGGTCTTCAAATCTGAATTTTCCACTACCAAGTGTGTGTGTCCAGAGGCAGTCATTTCTGGAGCTTTGTAGGAGCAAGGATTCCTTTTTATTTGTACCTTCCAAAGACATTGCGATTTCTATAGAAAAGATCCAAAGACTCTCTGTCTTCCTCAAATGCCTGATTTTCAAATCTGACTGTGGGGTTTCTGAGGGTCAGGTAATCAAATACAGGTGCATTCCTCTGACAACCAGAATGTGAAGGTTACAAACATTTGGTTAGAGTATTCAGCACTTATAAATGCTAACCTTGTAATAGCGGCGTTCTTATTATTCCAAACCCCAGAGTCAGGATTTCCTGGTCCAGAGCACTAATACGAGCCATATTTTTTCTGTTTAACCACAGACACGATGGTCACCTTAAAAGGCCTGAGGGTTAAATCGATTGCCGTAGGTTGATAAAACATGTACATAAAAACACACAACAGCAGTTAGTACCTAAAAGGCTAAACGAATTCCACGAACATTTTTGTTAGAATCTGTGGTTAAAAAGTGATCACTTTGTCAGCTTCTGGTCATGGCTTATGATTGAGAGAAGCAATCAGCAACTATTAGTTGGGGCATATTGTTTTCTATTAAACAATTCATGAATATTGTTTATCTTGTAGATACCACTTGTCCCTGCCTAACTCTACGCATTTCAACTATTTCCAGTTAATAGATGGTTTATTGTGGTGTTTCGTTTTTAATCTTGCAATTTATACTAATGACATTCCCATTATAAACTCATTCCCCAGCTGGCTTTAAAAAATAATATACAAACAGTTACATTTCTGGCAATATTTTCCCCATACCATTACAGAGCAGATATCAAAAGTCAAAATACTGCAATATTTTAGAGATTACTGTCACGTATGGCTCCCATAGCAGAGTTGAGGCAGATGGTGGTACAGAAGGGGTGGGAGACCTCGCCTCCCATGTTCTCAAAAAGCAGAATGAAGCAGACATGACTCTGCCAAAGCCTTGCAATATTTGGCCCCAAATAAAGTTGGACCTTGTCCTTCTGTTTCTCCATCCTTTTCCCACCTTCTGTGTGGAAACCGTGTCTGTCTCAGTCACCATGCTGTTGTGTACACTCTGCCAACACAGGCATGTGTGCATGGCCCAAATCATAGAATCCAGGCATGGGATGAACCACCATGGCTTTCTTTCTCTATACGTCAGAGCAGAAGTGATTGACAGCACCTCGAGATTAGGGCCTACGGAATTTTTTCCCAGGATGGAACTCTAAAATTCTACTCACCAGTAATTTTTGCCAATTGATGAGCTGAGGATTTTCTTTTATGTCTATGAGATAAGTGATTCCTGAGTTATATAAAAATTAACTGATAAAAATTGATTCCTCCAAATGGTTGGCTCCTGTGGTGCCAATCATCCTGAGAGAAGAGTTTTAAGGGCATGATAAAACTTCTATTATCAGCTCTAAACCTTGATTTGCTTAAAATAAAGTCTCTATCCTAATGATAGTCATTGATACCTTCATACCTATAATCCAGACACAGCATTTCATGATAGCAAGCTTCATGGTGTGTGAGCCTTAGAACAGAAATATGTAGAGAAACTTTATTTTTTTTTTATTTTTTTATTTTTTTGTAGAGAAACTTTAATTTTGTCATGTTTTAGTGACATTGTCCTGGCAGCAAGAATTAGCCTGTGTTTTGCCTTTTGTTAATTTTATGCTTTTGCTTCTTTTCAAAAACTCAAAGCATGTAACTCAAGAAAAGGGATAGTTTGACATTTTTCACTTAATTCAGTCATTTTGGACAGCCAGTTTGGGTAAGATGTACAGGTTCCTTAGTCCTTTGACTATAATTAAGGAGTGATGGAGAAGTGAACAACAGCCATGCTTAACTCTCCCTTGGCAAAATTTTGAAATCATTGAAAAGTACATGACCTCAGTCCTTTTCCTCATTGTGTCCCTTTTCTTCTACATTTTTCTCCTTTACTCCTCAGTAATGCCGTGTTCATTATGTATTTCGTCCCTATGGAAATTTATTCTTAAGATGCTGTCCACATCGAACTTGAGTTATACATTTTTCACTTGGTTTATTTTAAATCAAAGTCAATGTATCACCTCTCTTGGGAGAATTGCATTTTGTTCCTTATCTATAAATATTAAGAGAGAAGCTTTGAACATTGATTTAGAATCAGCAAATGAAGAACCATAACAAATCTTTAAAATGTCTGGTACATTCTTACAATTCATTTATTCATTTGTTTTCATTCTTTTAAAAATATTTTTGAATGTCTATATGTTCTCAGTGCCATAGCAGGTGTTAGAAATCAATAAGATATAGTTCTTTCTGAAAGTGATTTACTCTAACAATCTAGTAAATAAGGAAGTAAATTAAATAATGTAATGGAAGTAAAGAATTATAATGCAAAGGTACTGTCTTTATAGGGTGTGATGCTGATGAAAGAGAGAGGACTCTAGTGTATCTGATGAAATAAGTCAGACAAGGCTTTACGAAGGGAGTTATATTTAAGCAAAGTGCTAAAGGAAGTGTGTGTGTGTGTGCCAGGGAAGCAGAGCGGAAAAAGCATTCAAGGCAAAAGTGTTGGAAGGATGAGGGAGAAAGGGTGTTCTAGGGATAGAAAAGCCACAGCAGCATGAGGTAGTATTACACACTCACAGATCTGCAAGAAATTCACACACTTGGCATATGAAGGGCACAGAAAAGGCTTATGGCAAATGATGCAGCTGGAAAGAAGTTAAGGGCCATTTATGATACATGGTGCTGTTTACTCTGGATTTATTTGTGACCTTTGTGCAACCCTAGATATATCCATTTGACGATGGCTGTTATGGTGGGTATTTTTGTTTTATTGTAGTTCAGACATAATGACATTTTCATTTTCCTGGTCTACCATGGCAAGAAGCTGGAGCTCCTTGTGGCCAATGCATGGGAAACCACTGAAGGACCTTAGACAGAGATGGGATGTGACCAGAATTGCTTTCTCAGCAGCAAGATGGATAACAGATTGGATAGAACAAGGCTGGTGGCACAGAGCATCAATTGTACATACTTGAAATATCCTGCCCAACAGAGGCTGGATATAGTCAGTAATAATAAGGTTGTTTGAGAACTTGAGTAAATAGAATTAACTGGATTTGGTCACCAATTGAATGCGGGACACGAAGAAACAGTTCAGAGGAAATTCCAGGTTTCCGGTGACGATGATTGTCATTTCAATGACACAGAGAACACAGCAGGAGGAAAAATTCTGTGGGAAAAGATGAGCTTAAGCTGAGGGCATGTTGAATTAGGGGGATGAGTGAGATATCGCAGGCAAACGCTTTGTAGACATTCCATTACAGGGATCTGGTGCTCCGGAGACGAGCTCAGGCCAGAGACACAAAATGCGGAAGTTAACCAGCATCAAAGTGTCAAGTCATTGCACAGGACTGGTTACCCAACAAGCATTTAAAGGGCCAATGAAAAGAGAAGAAGGCCAATGTTGAAACACTGTCTAATGCAGACACTTAAGGAGAGAGAAGAATTATCACCAGAAGAGATTGAGAAGGAATAGTCAATGGCGTGGAAGGAGAACTAAGGCGGGGAAAGGAAGAACTCTAGAAGATTCAGAAGAGAGACTAGAAACTATAAAATTGTTAAATCAGAGTTGTAATGCACAGGGGAAAACTTATGTAGAAATAGAGTAAGAAAGGGCGGTGGCGGGAGGGAGGGTGGAGACAGCAAAAACAGACTTTCTTCTTTATTGGCTTTTTTCACTGAAAGTGCAGGACGGATGCATATGTTGAAGTGACCATGACAGGAAGGGGTTGCCTGAGCAGGGATGGAGAGGCTAGAAGGGACACAATCATATTTGGATTTGGGACTTGATGTGTTGAAAGAAAGTGTCAAGAGATGTAGTCAGCATCCAGGGAATGCTAAGGAGCTTGAACTTAATCTTAGAGGCAACATCAAAGCACTTTAGGCAGGGCAGAGATAATTCCAGGGTTGTGTTTTAGAAAGAACATTCTGACAGCTGCATAGAAAAAGGTTGGATTTGAGCCAGCCCAGGAAAGGAGATCAGTCAAGAGGTTGGTGAAATCCTGGCAGAGACAATGAGGACCTTCAGGAGGGTATGCAAAGTGGGCACCAACCCTCTGACCACACTCAGAGATTTTGTTATCTGTCTTTGATAGAATGTTTCTCTCCATTGGATCCTCGTGTTCCTAAAATAGCCACCCGCGTGAGCAACCAACCACTTGTCTAAGAGAGCTCAGAAGGTGGCTCTCCACTGGGGCAGCTTTGTATGATGATCCTTAGCCTTCCAGGGGACATTTCTCTTTTCCACTTCCCTAAGGCTATGACTCAAGTCTTGAAGGAGGGCTGTGGTTCCAGAGGCAGAACTTTAACTCAGCTCCAGGAGTTCATCTACGTCTGAGCCCCCTGGAGGCCTGGGGTACACAGCATCTAGACCCAAAAGACAGGTTCTGTCTTTCCCCCATCCTTCACATCAGAGAATTACTGACAGGTGTCTTGCATCCTCCTTCCTTCTCCAGTCATGGGTTCAAACAGGATGACCTGTATTTAAGGCAGTGGTTTCCAACTAAGGACAGTTTCCTGTACCCCAGGGACATTTGCCAATGTCTGGAAACATTATGATTATCACCTCTAGGAGGAGGGGGGTGACTCACTACTGGAATTTCTGAGTAGAGGCCAGGGGTGCTGCTAAATATCCTATGATGCACAGGATAAACCCTTACCCCTTCAAAAACAAGGAATTATCTACCCTCCAAAGTCATTAGTGCTTTAGATTTTGCTTTGAAGGACTAGGGTATTCTTTTCTCAAGGATAAGTTTGTTTTGTTTTTTGTTGTTTTGTTTTGTTTCACCACCTATTATAAAAATATACTTTTCAGGCTATTTCCACCCATGCATGCATCTCCTATAAAGTGAAATGGAGGATTTAATAAATTGTTTGGTTATGTCAGAGCAAAATTCTAAAAGAATTTTTACTCAATTACTTATCTAATCTTTTTTAATGATTTAAACTATGCCTATACATGCTAAAATCCCCACTATAGTTGCATCTTGGGCCATGCATAGATTAAAAATGAAATCATGCAGGTAGGTTATCTTATCAGATTTTGACCAAAAATATTTTCAAGTACCCTGTAAATTTTTTGACTATGTACTCAAACTCTGCTGAATCATAGAAAGTAAATATTCCCTCTTGGAATAGAATCTAAAAAGCATATGTCCCAACCTTTGTCTTTGTCCATTGAAATTTAGGCAATAGGTATAGGACACTATCTTTAAAAATAGCCATTATCCAACAGTTTCTCCCAAAAATATTATCTTCACTTCCTTTTATTTACTGAGGAAAAGACTGTATGTTACAATCTTCTCTTCTAAGATATTTTGAGAAAAGAACAAATTCTGGTAAAATGCAATAGATCTGGTAAAAGGTAGGAGACAATTCACACATCTCACAATTGACTAAAAATGAGCTAGGTTTATATAGGAAATACGATCTGCCTTCTTAGAAAAACTTCACTTAATTTTTACCTCATTCTTACTTCCATTTTTTCCACTTATTATTTACAATGTTAAAAAACAAAGTTCTAAGAAAATACTGCACTTATCATCAACAAAAGATATGTCAACAGTCAGATATTTAAGCATCTAACAATTCAAGCAAATGGTTAAAAAGAAAAAAGGGATTCTCTGAATTAGGCGTCTACACTGAAATAAGCTAACTCCTTCGGAATTGCTCATGGAGAGCAATCAGTCACATGGGGAGCCTAGAAATGGATTCTGGGTTGCAGTCAGCTGTGTCCAACCACTTGGCAGGATGTTGATCAGAACTCCTTTTTTAAAATGTATCTAAACCTGATTTTAAATTTCATCTCACAATTTCTAGAAGGGCACACTACTGGCACCATATTTTTTCCTTTTGACCTTGAGGAGGATTACCAACGAGAGGCAAATCCTACAAAGTACAAAAATTCAGTTCTTCTAGGGTTATGATTTTTTTTTTAAATAAAGTAAAAATCCAGTATTATTGTAGAGAAACCTGTTACTGTTTTTTTGTTTTAGAACACATTTTTAATCTTTGCTGGTTATAGAAATTCAAAATAAGGGGCCATTAATCATTTGTTTTATTAAATGCCCTATTCTCTGAGTTTCTTTCATCATATACCTATCTGTCATTGCATTTATCATGTTGAATTTGAATTATCTCTTTATGTGACTATCTCTCCCAGGAGAGTATAGAACCTTGACCTAAGGAGTCCTTTTATTGTCTTATTTTTTATTCCCAACATCTAGTCCAACTATAAAAAAATGAATGAATGAATGAATGAATGAATGAATGAATGGAATCGGATAAGTGAGTGGATGGCGATGGGCCACTGAGAGGGTACGTGGAGAAGAGGTTAAAAGCAGTATTAACTTGGATCCAGAGGCACCTGAAACATAGATTATTAATAGTTTTCAGTCTTTAAAAAATAAACAGCTTCAGGGCAAATGATGCTTAGGAAATTCTGAGTTTATTTTTTATGAACCGAAGGACTCAGAGCTTGTACAAGGCCCGTGTGCATTGTGAAATTTTGGTAAAGAATAGAGTGTATATCATTTGATGATGTTTGTTAGTTGACTATGGAGCACCTAGTATCTTTTCTGAAAGTAATATTCAGGGAAACACATTTTGGAAAATCGCTAGCTTACAGCCAAAGGTCTTTGGTGCATAATATTTAAAAGGAAGTTAGAGAGCCATTTATGAGAAAGAAAAGAAGGAAATAGAAATTTGGTAGGGAGATTTTTGGAATCTTATCTTCAGAGTAAGTAGTATGGATTTGTGAAAAAGAAAGGTTTTTTTAGAGAACTGGGAAATGGGTTGAGTTCATTGTCATAGCAAAGTGAAAAAAACTAAAAAAACAAAACAAACAAAACAAAAACAAAAAACCAACCCCCCAAAAAAAAAACAAAACAAAAAACAAACCCCCAAAAACAACGTAAAAAGATTTAGAGTGGAGTTCCCAAGCTAACCTACAGGCAAATTATCCAATTGTACCTGTTTTCACCATTTTAACTTCTTCACAGTTATATGTGAAGATGGATTTAACTACTTTTGTGTTGCTTAATCAATGCCCTAAATAATATGTGTACTCTTGCAAATATTCCCACTGTGCAATCAGCACCCAAGGCTCTTTGCCTCATTCCATTCCAGCCACAGGAGTCCTTGCTGGCCTTCCAACATGCAGAACACACTCGTGTCTACCATCTTTTCCTTGTGTCTGGAGAACTCTTCCTTAAATACTCTCCTGATGTTGCTCTTCCAAGTGGGTACCTCCTCAAGGATTCCTCTTCTATCTAAAATATCCTGCAGCTGCTCCTCTTGATCTTTATTTTTCTTCCTAATGCTTACCACTGCCTGCCATGTCGCTTACTTATACGTGGTTCATTTTCCTTCACTGGAACATAACCTTGGTAAGGCCCCAGGAGTTAAGGGTCAGGAGTTAAAGATATAATGGTGAATAGAGATGATCCTTGCCCTCAGGGTACTACCGGACTCGGGTGAATTTAGGTCTCTCTCTCTCCTCTGCTCCCAATGGAGAGTTCTTAGCACCTTTGGAACTAAGAAAACCAAGAATGATGGAGTCATACTAAATCTTCTCCAAATTTGCCAAAGGTGTGAGAAAAATCCTGGTCACAAAGCTTTTCACAATGTTATTGTGAGCTTAATGCGATGATGTGTCTGGACCAGCTCTTTGTAAAAGCTGAAATGCTGTAGAATCACACACATATCATTACTAGTGTTTAACCAGCACTTACTTTTCATTTAAGCTTCTATTTCTGATCCAAATTAACAACGAAAAAAGCACCCATCTTTCAAATGAATAAATTGTCCCTAGGCATATATTTAGTACATTTAGAAACACATTAGCAATTTCAGGTCCACCAACTTCTAGAATTCTAATGCAGGAAGGGACCTTAGAGATCACCTAGTGCAACCCCCTCATTTTCGTATTTATGCTTATGGCACTAATTATTACAATCCATTGCAACGAACTGTGATTGAGAGGCACTAACAGACCCAGAGGAGTGCTCCATGTATTTGGCCTTTAATTGGTGGTTACAACTCAATTTTGGCATAAGAGATTTTTTTTTCTTTTCTTCCTTTTACCCCCTTTCTATAAACACATAACCTTGGTCTTTATTATAAAGAGTGAGATAAGTAGTTCTATCTTATAAATTGGTTGAATTTGTCTTTCTTGGCTGAAGTACATTTTGCTATTTGAAGGAAAATAATCTGGATTGAAAATTGCTCCTTCCAATGTTCTGAACCATTCCGATGTCAATATTTGGTGTCAAAATTCAATGGGCTTCATAATCTAGTTGAATATCAAATGGAAAACAGTGCAATGATCCCACCAGAGAAAGACGAATGTATTCTTGTTTTAAACTGCATTTCAAGAACTGGTACAGTGGTCTTCTCGAGCCACTTCAAAAGTGAACTTGTAGAATCATGTGCAGGCTTTTGTTTGTGATGCCAAAGACTTTAAGAAATCCTTATGCTATTCTTATAAATCCACTGACAATTTTTAAAAATCCATTACCATAATTAATAGTCCATTATCATGGAAATGGTCATGTAAAAGAGTAAAGAGTCATCTTGTTTTTTGAAGTTTTTTTAGGGGGTGGGGGTAAGGAGACAACTTGTCCCCTTTTCAAACCTTTTTATTCTTGATCAAGAATAGTTTCTTTAATGCAATTCAAGATGGCTGCAATAGTGTTTTAGCCAAAATTGTCACACAAAATTTGCAGGCTTGACCTACGTTTTTGTTATAATTGTTTTAACAAAGTTTCATGATACATTGACAAGAGCAAAATTAATAGATTGAACGTATTAGGAACAGCAAAATAATACTCTTTACTTGGATATAAACTATATTGTATGTCGTAGTTAATATATATTTGTATATACTATACTCTTTTTTTTTTTTTTTAAAGATGTTATTTACTTCTTTGAGAGAGAAAGAGAGTGAGAGAGAGAGAGACAGAGCAGGCATGCACACAAGCAGCAGGGAGGGGCAGAAGGAGAGGGAGAAGCAGGCTCCTCCCTAAGCAGGAGCCTGACTCAGGGCTCAATCCCAGGATCCTGAGGATCATGACCTGAGCCAAAGGCAGATGCTTAACCTACTGAGGCACGAGGCATCCCATATTTATATCCCATCTTAAACCTCTTAATACCATGCCCTCATACTATATACTCTCAAAAATTGTATTGTATTTAAATGGCTTTTTAATTCCTCAATTCCCAACATCTGGTTTAACTAACTCTTCTACATGTGTTCACTCATCACTTTGGGACTGTAGACATAGACTAGGCTGTTTACCAAATGGATTTTCAGGCAAAGCTCCATAGGTAGAATCGAATGAGGATAACAATACTCACGCATCATACCAGCGTATGACTAATAACTCCAAGCAATAAACTGCTTTAGATAGAGATCTGTGTTTAGTAATAAAAATATAATCATAAAAGTGTAACTCGCACTGGAGTTTCTGTCCTGCCAAGCCAAGTTACCATCAGCAAACATGTTAATGCTTGACAGCATATTTCAGCACCTTGATGTCAGAAAATAAGGAAATGCCAATTTTATTCAGAACTCAACAGATTCCACCTACTTAGGCATCTCCCAACTTGTGGGCTGAATGCAATTTTAAAATTCTGATTGCTCAATAACTGATAATCATCTTTTAGAGATTGTGTCTCTTTTTTAAGAGGCAAGCAGTAATTTGTAGTAAAAGTGGTTCTTAAAATGAAATGTTTCTAATGTCCTGTAGTTTTTTAATACCCTGTAACTTTTTTTAACAAGGATATTTTATGGCAGATTCATTCGTTTCTTTCTCATTCCCTATGTCGTACCTTATCCCACATGTCAAGACAAATGTTTCCTATCATCAAGACTACTTTATTTTTTTTTTAATGATTTTTCTTAAGTCATTCATTTCACAGACATGTGTTGTGTTTCTTTTTTCAGACAGGCAACCCTGTATTAGGAGCTAAGGATACAAAACTGAATGAAACAGAGTCCCTCCCCACCAGGAGCATACAGAGTGGCAGGATAGGCTTCACATAATTAGATACTCAATAATATAATTGAGTTATGAACAAAAACAGTGAAAATTCAGGTAATAGGGCAACTCACGGCAGAGGAAGAAACACCTATAAAGAAAAACATTAGCTTTAAATCTAGAGAAGAAATAGAAATTTTCCCGAAAATAAGACAGAAAAATCTATGTTTGATACGGAGAATAGCGCAACTAATGCACAGAATGGCTTGTGAAGGGACATTCATGTCTAAGAAATGATGCAAAGTTGAGAGCACCTGGTCTGGAGAGGCCAGTTAGGAATGATGCAGGCGGAAATAGGTGGGCAATATTTGAATGGGCTTCTTATAGGCAATGACAAGGCATTTGGGTTTTATCCCAATAACATAAAATATTACATGGAATTAAAATACTAATTTAGACTTAAAAGAGGGTCTCTTGTCTTTTCACCTGTCCGTTAGAATCAGCATTCTGGTTGGCTTCACTGACATCACCTGCATACCCAAGAAGTGCTTTAACACCAGAATTGCACAGTTGTGGAGAACAGTCTGAGCACAAGACTATAACGCAGATTCATGAGTTTACCCTGAATGGCAGCATCCAAGAGATGCTCACACCAAGCCCTGGCGAGTAGGTCCACAAAGGGATCAATATCCAGAGCAAGGCTGGAGGATTGATTTCGGAACTTTAGGACCAAACCATGAAGCCTATCTCTGTGGCTGTGGCCATGGTCCTACACATGGGTAGAGGAGGTAGTTGGCTGCATGTTGAAATTTAAGACACGTTAAAATAAATAAGTGGCCCAAGGTATCTAACATCTACCATTGGAGCCATCCCGCTGGGGAAGGCATTGTCCCCTGAAATTGCCATTAAAACCCAAGCATGGGCCCGAAGCTATTCCATGGGCATTTTAAGTGTCAATAGTTCTGGCTTCCTGAAGGACACCATGTGTTCAATGACTTCTCAATTTGAAGGAGATAGTCAGTAAACTGGGACCTGAAATATTGTCTCTTCCACCCCAGCTAAAATAAGAGAAAAGTGGAAAGTTAGAAGGAGGCAGAATGAGAGACTGGATAGGATTAGGGACAGCTGTAGAAGGGCTTTGGTTTCTCCTGACCTACCTATTATACCACTATTCTGAAGGCTTAAAAGCCTGCTCCACTAAAAGTCATGGAAACTGAAGGGGAAAACAAAAACTAAATAAATAAATAAATAAATAAATAAATAAATAAATAAATAAACAAAAAACACTTGTGGCTGCCTAGTTACAGGTGTCTGTGTGCTACCAGGCGTTATATTTGAGTTAAGTCCTCTTCTGAGACAGAGAATCCTCAGCCCTCTCTAGATTCTTGCCATTTGGTTCAGGTGCCATCAGTCTTCTGACATCACCTTGGTTCTACTTGTCTCCCTGGAGTGGAAACATCTTTCTTATATGAACCCAATAACGTATCTCCCTGAATTTAGACTGACTTTGCAGTTGCCTCCTTCTCCAATGTCCTAGAGAATTCCAGGGTCCCAAACAGAGTGGACTAGTCCTTGGCATCTTTTATTATGTGCTGGTTGTGTGTCTGATAACGGTCATTAGCCAGAAAGTGGCCTGACCTTTACCTTAGTGGTGACCTCTTCGCATCTTGAACTCAACTGTGCTGTGTCATGCCTCTAATTGCTTAAGACAGAGTCCTCCTCCTCTCCTATACCAAAGCCCCTTGTACCCTTCTTTCTACCTGATAAGCTGCTGCTTTGTATTCGAAAACTCCTCCTTTGTTTTACTTGCATGTACAGAGCATTAAGTACTGGCCTCATTAACTAATCAAGTATTTGATCCCAATTATTCCATCCATTAATTCCCCTGAAGTGTATGTGAGGGAGCAGGATTGGGGGGGGGTGTAGTAGGAGTGTTCCAAAGCCCCATCATCACTTTGCTTGTTAACACACATGAACTAAAGTAGTAATTATTATAAATAGATAATATTTACTGGATACTTACTGGTGTCAAGCATGTATATGTGTTTTACATTTTACGGTTTTAGCTTTGAGCACAACATCACAGCCAGCACCATAGAGCAAGTTGGGGCTAGTACTCCACATTTTCTAGGTGAGCTGGGAGTTTAAAAAGTGCATTCTCAATAAAACAAAAAGGTACACGAGCTCTTATGAGCCAGAGGGTGAAGCTTTTGAGCAATGTTATAAAATAAGCATTTTTCTTCAGCATTTCTTTCTTAAAACAGCAAAGTTGGAATATAAAGACAAATTTCATAAGCCTCCTAGAAAGCTTAGTATCTAAGGAATGTGAAAAGAAGCATACCTCCAACCAGTGCTTTTTTTTTTTTTTTAAAGATTTTATTTATTTATTTATTTGATGAGAAAGAGAGAGAGAGCGCGCGCGCACAGCAGGGGCAGAGGGAGAAGATGCAGGGCTCTGTCCCAGGACCCCGGGGATCAAAACCTGAGCCAAAGGCAGATGCTTAGCCACCTGAACCACCCACGTGCCCTCAACCTGTGCTTTGACCCACTTTTCAGGATAATAACCTAGAGATTGTTCCTTAGCTCCTGCCCCACAAAAATGCGGTGAGGGATTCTTCATTATCATTTCCACAATTCGTCAATATCCTATTTTCAATTCTCCCATAGAGAGGGAATTTCTGGCCAGTAGAAAAGAATATGAAAGAGCTCTCTGTGTATATTATATTCCACTAAATACCCATGATTTCATAAGAAAGCACTCAATTTAAACAGCCGTCCTCCAGGCTCTGATCAGGATATTTCCTCTTAAAACTCAACAGTCTCTTTTCTTTTTCACAGAGAAGTGCCAACTCTTAGACACAACAGCCTGTTTTCAGAAATTCAGAGGATTTCCTGAGTGACAGGACATCAAGTCTGTAATACGTCATCTTGCCAAAGTAGTGTTTCGGTTTGTCCTCAGAACCCACGTTATGTGTTAGATCATTATCAGCAAGCACATTGCTAAAGATCTCTGAAGAGTTAAAAAAAGAATCATATAATATTGTAGACAACGTTGGCATATTTTCCTTTGTATATATTTAACCGTATTTAGAATAACCACAGAGCTAAGGCTTTTGCTAATTGTCTTTATTGGGGAGCAAGTCAAATATTCTTGTTACCTTAATGATATTCTTTTATTAGAGAGAAATTTTAAAGAACCTCATATCATAAAATGTCCAAGTGTATAAATATTTGAGACGTCAGAAAGCTGTTACTCTATAAATATGTCATTATTCCGACTATATCTACTTTCTTTATCTGAACGGTTGAAATGTAGACTCCACCCTAACAACGATTATTGGATAGCCATATCTACCAATTTGGTATTCTCTTTTTGCTATTTACCCCTTTCCATTAATGCAACTTTTAATGCCTGGTGCCTCCACCTTATGAAGAGCGCCTTAGTGCATGTCTTAGGGTGGATTGTTATTAAAATGTAATGACTAACGATCCCCAAATCACAGGGGCTTAAAATGACAAAGGTTTATTTCTCACTCATACTACACCTCCATCCTTTTTTTATTACATTTTAATTTTTATTCATTTTTTATTGGAGCTCAATTTGCCAACATATAGCATAACACCCAGTGCTCATCCCATCAAGCGCCCCCCTCAGTGCCCATCACCCAGTCACCCCCACCCCCCACCCACCTCCCTTTCTACCACTCCTTGCTCGTTTCCCAGAGTTAGGAGTCTCTCATGTTCTGTCTCCCTCTCTATTTCCCACTCATTTTTTCTCCTTTCCCCTTTATTCCCTTTCACTATTGTTTATATTCCCCCAAATGAATGAGACCATATAATGTTTGTCCTTCTCCAATTGACTTACTTCACTCAGCATAATTCCCTCCAGTTCCATCCACGTGGAAGCAAATGGTGGGTATTCATGGTTTCTAGTGGCTGAGGAATATTCCATTGTATACATAGACCACAGCTTCTTTATCCATCATCTGCCGATGGACACCGAGGCTCCTTCCACAGTTTGGCTATTGTGGCCATTGCTGATAGAAACATTGGGGTGCAGGTGTCCCGGCGTTTCATTGCATCTGTATCTTTGGGGTAAATTCCCAGCAGTGCAATTGCTGGGTCGTAGGGCAGGTCTATTTTTAACTCTTTGAGGAACCTCCACACAGTTTCCCAGAGTGGCTGCACCAGTTCACATTCCCACCAACAGTGCAAGAGGGTTCCCCTTTCTCCACATCCTCTCCAACATTTGTGATTTCCCACCTTGTTACTGTTCCCCATTCTCACTGGGGTGAGGTGGGATCTCATCGTGGTTTTGATTTGTGTTTCCCTGATGGCAAGTGATGCAGAGCATTGTCTCATGTGCGTGTTGGCCATGTCCATGTCTTCCTCTGTGAGATTTCTCTTCATGTCTTTTGCCCATTTCATGATTGGATTGTTTGTTTCTTTGCTGTTGAGTTTAATAAGTTCTTTATAGATCTTGGAAACTAGCCCTTTATCTGATACGTCATTTGCAAATCTCTTCTCCCGTTCTGTAGGTTGTCTTTTAGTTTTGTTGACTGTATCCTTTGCTGTGCAAAAGCTTCTTATCTTGATGACGTCCCAATAATTCACTTTTGCTTTTGTTTCTCTTGCCTTCATGGATGTATCTTGCAAGAAGTTACCATGGCCAAGTTCAAAAACGGTGTTGCCTGTGTTCTCCTCTAGGATTTTGATGGAATCTTGTCTCACATTTAGATCTTTCATCCATTTTGAGTTTATCTTTGTGTCTGGTGTAAGAGAATTACACCTCCATCCTGAGGAGGCTCTGCTGTGCACTGTCCTCACTTAGGGACCCAGGCCACCCAGGACCGGACAATCTGATATATTACACATGGCGGTGATCAAGGAGGGGACATGGTAAGTGACACACCGATTCTTAAAGGTTTCCATATTTAATCACTTTTGTTCACCTCCTAAAAGCCAAGAACAAGTCTTATCGCAAAGAAATGGGGAAGTATGTGCTTGGAAGAAGGAGACCTAGATGTAACAGAGAAGAGCACTAGAAGCCCAGATGGTCCTAGTTAACTCTCCATTCCACATGCCCAGTCACCTTCCTTGTGAGACAACAAACTGCCATTCAGTCATGGCATCAAGCTCAAAGTGCTGGCTCTCTGGGCGACAGAATGGACCAGAGATCTCTACCACAGGAGGTCTGTATGTCTGGGCCTGCTTTGCTCCACACACCCAGGACCCAACAGTGGGACAAAGACAAGATTAATGATGATGAACAGCTGCCTTCAGACAGAAGAATAGGAGACACACAGCAGACATGCACTGGCTGTAGCAATTCTAAAATCCTATCCCTCAACTATATTTTTTAAAGATTTTTATTTATTTGTTCATGAATGACAGAGAGAGAGAGTGAGGGAGAGAGGCAGAGGGAGAAGCAGGCCCCTTGCAGGGAGCCGAACGTGGGACTCGATCCCGGGTCTCCAGGATCAGGCCCTGGGCCGAAGGCAGGTGCTATACCACTAAGCCACCCAGGGATCCCCTACTACTCAACTATTTTGAGGACTCACTTGATTAGGCACCAGTTTCACTTCCTGGGAGCAGCTCCTTATCTTTCATTCTCTGTGGCCTCTGGTTCAGCCCTCCAGCAGATTCTTCCTCTGCTATGATCCTTCTTCACATCTGAGGTGAGCCCCCAAAGAATATGCTCTTCTTGATGACTGAGCAGCCCTCCCTCAACTCATGTCCTTTCCCCAGACAGCCAGATGTCCACAGGCCATTTTTAAAAATTCTTTACTAAAATTCAATTTAATTAACCTATAATGTATTATTAGTTTCAGGGGTAGAATTTAGTGATTCATCAGTGCATATAACACCCAATGTCCGCTACATCAAGTGCCCTCCTTAATGCCCATTACCCAGCGACCCCATCACCCCCCAGCGACCCTCAGTTTGTTTCCTAGAGTTAAGAGTCTTTCATGGTTTGCTTCTCTCTCTTTTTTTTTATCTTATTTTATTTTTCCTTCCCTTCCCTTATGTTAAACTGTTTCGTTTCTTAAACTCCACAAGTGAAATCATGTGGTATTTGTCTTTTTGTAAATTTATTTCACTTAGCCTAATACCATCGAGTTCCATCCACGTCATTACAAATGGCAAGATTTCATTCTTTTGGATGACTGAGTAATATTCCATTATATATACACAGGCATATGTATATATTTAAAGTTTAAAGCCATTTAAAGTTTTAAGTAGTCTTTCAATCCAGGTTGATGGGCCTTTTGAAAGTACAACTTCCTTGAAAACTTAACTGATTTTTTTATCTACTTCTGTGTGAGCCCTATTTTCAAATAGCCAAACTTACTGATCTTTTGAGATATAGTTTTCTTATGTTCTAATAATCTGCCTTGGCTTTCTCATCCCCCTGCCTTTGAGCCAATGTAGCTGCTTTGAGACAATCAAACTTTGGTAGAGGAACCATAAACTTAGTGTCCTTTTTCTGAGTGATTTCCTTCAACTTGGTGGATTTAATGAACACCACATTTTCACTGAGACCTTTACTCTGAAACTTTGTAATTCTTTCAGTGAGTTTAAGCATTGGCATGGTGGCCACACCCTCAAGTTTGTCTTTGTGGAAACTATACACTTGATTGGCCTTTGAGTACTCTCAGGTTTTTTAAGGTTAGTTTTTACATGCTGAGTTGAGGACTTTGGTCAATATAATGGTTCCATTATTACAGATTTAAAGTTGATTTTTTAATTATTTAGGCCCTAAATGCATCAAAACCAAAACTTGGAAAATTCATTTGATGTAGAATTAAAAAACAAAATTATGCTTATTCATAGGGTATGAAACTGTCATTAAATCCCCAAGTTCCAAAAATTTCTGGTAACCCTGAATCTTTGATGAAGAATGTCCAGGGGCTAGGTCAATGTTTTTGGATATAAAAATTACATACTTTTATAATATACTCATTTTTATTTCATTTAAGAAACTAATATGACATTGCCTGAAATATTTCTATGACTTTTCCCAATCCTGTATCTAATTGTTTTTAGCAGAGTGGGGGAGGATTAAAGGCTTGCCCCGCGTCCCATAGAACAAGGAGATCTATGTCCCCTCCCCTGCATATGGGCTATCAGATAGACTATCCAATAAAATGTAGCAGGAGTGACGTTCTGTAACTTTAGAACTGGACCTTGAGAAATCTGCAACTTCTGCTTTTGCTCTTCCAGAACACTGCTTCTTGAATGTGCCCCCCCTCCCCTCCGTGTAAGAAGTCTATGTGCAATCACCAAAGATGTCCCTTTACGCCACGAGCCTTGCCTTTCAGCATGCAGGCCCTTGTGAAGTTCCATTTGCTGGAATCTGGGCTGCCCAGTGATTTTGCTCTTGACCAATGGAAAGTGGCTAAAAACTGCTCTATCACTTGAGGTGCGGTCATAAGAAGTCTAGAGACATTTTGTCTGGGCTTCTTGAAACTCTCATTCTTGGAATGTTCTGTATAAAAACTCAGATGCCAGGATGTGAAAAGTTAAGGTCACACAGAGAGGACACATAGAAGCACTTAATACCAGTGGACAGTCACAGTGGAGCCTCTAGCAACAGCTGGCATCAACTGCCAGTCAGGGGTCTAAGCTTTTAGAGCATCTAGCCCAGTCAAACTTTAGGATAACTACCCTCATCTGGTATATGATGGCTGTGCCATGAGAGATCCCAATGCCATGATGAATAATAATAAATTATTATCTTGTTACACAGCAATTGGAAACCTGGAATCGAGTTTAACTATTCTGAGACCTTCATGCGGTGAGGAAGCCCAAGCTAGCCACATAGGGAGAGGAGGCCATGTACGGAAACATAAAGAAGTAGATACGTAAGTGACATCTTTTTGGGCTCTCCAGACTGGCTAAGCCTCCAGCTGAATGAAGATGACACCAGCTATTAACCACGTGGAGCAGAGGAACTGTGTCACTGAAGCCTACCTTAGTTCCTGAGACCCCAAATCATTAGAGAATAAGTTGCTTTCAACCACAACATTTGGGGGTAATTTTATTGCCCCATGAGGTAACCAAAACACAGACTCTTTAGAATTAGGTCAATATATTTGCTAACTAAATCTTTTAAAGTCGTGTTTTTAAGATATATCTATACATTAACAGGAATGACAGACAGAAGTCTCAGGATACTTTGGAATATGTGCCTGCATGCACAGGGAAGAAATTAGATAATTTACATACTTATGGCCAAAGGGTTGGGTGGGAACGTTGATGGAAATGGGTAGGGGAAGAGACTTGGTTTATCTGTATTGGTAGAGGACAGGGGCAAGAGGTGATGTAGAGGACGCAGGTCACCTGAGACTCCCAGCTATCTGCCACAGCACACAGAGTAGCGCATTTGTGGGCTGCTGCTTCTCCCACCTCTTTCCCTTTGACACACTTCTTCCTTCACTCCTCCATCTCCCTATACACAGTATATCCTCTCTCTTCACTGAGATGCTCACCAGCATACCAAAAGATCACCCTCACTTGAATATTAGGAGAAAACCAAAGAGCACAACCCATGCATGAGTCCACCTCTGATTGATCACACTTTCCCCAGTTACCCTTTTTTCTTCCAGTTACTCTCCAGGTCCACACTCCTCCTCCAGATAACAGGTGCTGCCAGGACCAAGATATCCGCTCACTCACCCATAGCCCCCTGTGCTAGATCCACTGCAGCTCATATGTACAGCAGGAAAGAAATGAGTTCATGATATTAGTTGCTCCCCTAAAATCATGCCCGTGTTACATCTTTTTACATTATCATCCTGGTTTGAAACCCACTCCTTTCCAGAAAGTTCCATCTTCAGAAGTTGCTTGGTTACTTATGAACAGTATATTCTTGGATCCAAAAATCCCAGAGGTAATTTTATCTGAACAACTGCTAACTGAACAGTGTAACTGAACAGATAATACAGTAGCAGGCTCTGCAATCATGGGTGGATGACAGCCCGGGTGCCCAGGGGCGCTGCTGTATTTGCTGAGAGTCCTACACTCCCAGAGCACTGACACCATCCCCTTCAGTCCCACCTCCAGAGACAGAATGCTTTTCTAGCACACTTCCTTGTCTCCAACCATGCTCAGGTCAGCTCTGCAGAACGTGGCCTGAGATTTCTCATTTCTTCCATTAAAAAAAAAATCTAAAGTATACAAATGTTTAGCCCAGAGGAAGAGCTGGCACTTTCATCTTCCAGAATGTAAAGGAAGCAGTGGTGAGAACTGCTAGTCCGGATTTAATTCTAACCTACGAGGAAGGACACTTCGGGGGGCAGGCGCTCCGAATAACAGGAAATTTAGAAAAAAGAAGTGACCTCATCTCAGAGTTGCTAATTATCAAATAAGAATATAATGAGTATATCAGATTCAAAGCCGGGCTTTACAAAAGCAGATTTCAAGTTTCCATGGGGAAAAAAAAAAAAAATATATATATATATTTATATACACACACATATAGAAATACATGTCTCAATTGGCTAGAGAGTCTAAAGTAACGGGGAGGGGGATGAAAATTTTCAAAATAAACAAACCAGGAACAAAGGGACAGAAAAGGGCACAGGACGGCAACTGCAAATGTTTCCAAAGAGGAAGACATCTGCGGGAGCCTGGAGCGGAAGGTGTTAGCGAAAGAAATTAATGTGGCTGCACGAGTCATCTGCAGCCACTCACATTTGAAAACATGGATAGAAAAGCCGAGGAAGACTGTGTGGGCCACAGCAAACAAACAAAACCACACTCAGCAAGCAGAGTGGCAAGGAAGTTAAGGTGTTAGTGTAAATTAGGGCTTTCAGAAATGCTCCTAAGGATTAAAGGCCTTTGAATGAACTTGGATAGTGAGAGACCATTGAGAAGGGTCCTTAAGGGGGCAGCCCGGGGGGCTCAGCAGCTTAGAGCCGCCTTCGGCCCAGGGCGTGACCCCAGGGTCTCGAGATCGAGTCCCACGTCGGGCTCCCTGCATGGAGCCTGCTTCTCCCTCTGCCTGTGTCTCTGCCTCTCTCTCTCCCTCTCTCTCTCTCTCTCTCTCTGTATCTATCATGAATAAATAAATAAAATCTTAAAAGAAGAAGAAGAAGAAGAAGAAGAAGAAGAAGAAGAAGAAGAAGAATCATTAGGAAGGGCATCATTAAATGCCCACGTGTGGAGGCCAGCACAAGAGCAGAGATGGGGGACGACAGCTGTAAGGATAAGGAAGGGGCATAGACACTGGGCAGGGAAAAGGGACAGAAATCCAATGAGGCTATAACCACAGTCTTGAAAAGACCTTAATAAAGTGGGTCTTTTCAGAAGAAGAAGAAATGACAGACAACAAAATAACAGAATTAGTAAACAGACGTGTTGCCTCCAGAATTCCTAGAAGTAAAAAGGAATCCAAATGGTGAAGAGCTAACAAACTGTATTTAACTAAAACCAGTGTCTGGGCTAGATAAACAGTTTAGGACAAAACAGCCCGAAACTGCTGTCCTCTCTGAGTGCAGGCAGAGAGCGGCCCGAGGAGAGACGTGGCCAACGTGGGAAAAGCCGGAGAAGAAGAGCTTCTGGCCCTCACCATCCCGGGTGTGCTCTCCGGCCGGCGGTGTGGACCTGACTCGGGAATCCTGGTGGGACTACAGGTTGCCCGGCTCTGCCTCCCACCTGCAGAATCAGCATTTTAACCAGATTCCCCGGGATGGGCCTACATGTTGATGGCTGAGGAGCTCTGTTCTGGAAAAATACAGATGGGCGAATCCTTTGGTTTTCAACACATGCCAGTTCTGTAGGCTGAAGCCTTCTGAGTTTCGATGCTAGTGTCCGCCGGGCTGCAGAAGGATTTCTTCAAGAGCTGGTTGATGCACACACTGAAGGGCTGTGGGAACCTCCAGGAGCCGCAGGAGACCTCCGAAAACCAAGCATGCAAACCAAACCTACCTCAGAACTTAAGAGCTTGGGGTGGGATAGCAGAGAGAGGCAGCCAGGTACTCTGTGGTTTTGTTTTGTTGTGTAAGGGGCAGCACAACAGAAATGTTAAGGACAAAGGCTCTGGGGGAGCCTGGGTGGCTCAGTTGGTTAAGGGGCTGCCTTTGCCTCAGACCATGATCCCAGGGTCCTGGGATCAAGCCCTGCATTGGGTCTATGCTTAGTGGGGAGCCTGCTTCTCCCTCTCCCTCTGTCCCTACCCCTGCCCCATTCGAGCTCTCTCTTTCTCTCTCAAATAAACAAAATCTTAAAAAAAAAAAAAAAAGAACACAAGTTCCGGTGCCAGATTACTGGGTTCAGATCTTAGTTTTTCCACTTACTATGTGACTTTAACCAATTGGTTAACTTCTCTGTGTCTCAGTTTACTCATCTGTAAAATGGGGGAGATGACAGTGCCTGTTTCATAGATGCCAGTGACAATGGCATGAGCTGCTAAAAGTCAAGCACTTCTAAGTGTAGTGTGGAGCCTGGTTTGGGTCCTGGAACAGGAAAAGGACGTTGGTGGGAAAACTGGCGAATTCAGATAAAATCTATAGTGTAGTTAATAGCGATGCCCCAGTGTTTTTCTCTTAGTTTTGACAAATGCCCAGGGTTATATAAGATTTAACGATAGGAGGAACTGAGTGACGAGTGTATGAAACTCTTTGTACTATGTTTGCACCTTTTTCATAAATCTGAAAGTATCCCCAAATAAAGCATGTTAAAAAAAAAAAAAAAACTTTTGTAAGGCAGTACTCAACCATGGAATAAACAGTAATGTGAGCTATTATAATTGCTATAAAATTTTATTTATTTATAGTCCATATGTAGAAATCTAAGGATTTCTAATCTAAGGATTAGAATCTAAGGATTCTAATATAGGCAGACTGATCCTGATCTAGCGATAATTGCTTGATTGAAGATTTAGAAGATGTAAATTCCAGGTTTTGAGATCACACAAAACTGTGAGAGAGCCAATGTATCGAAGGCTTGTATCCACTAGGTTTCTTCTCAGTAAAAGACTCCAACTGTAGCTTCGGTGCAAATTACAAAATCAAAAGAGACACAGAATAATGGGCCTTGGGAAGGATGAAGTCAAGGAAACCCCGGGGATGTCAGTGGCAGGAAAGAATGGACAGTTGGAATGGCACTCAGCTCAAGGACGGGTGGCCCATACTAGTTTTCACCTCTGGGCTCCTCCAAGACTCATGGTCTAAGGAGCAAAAGCAATTCTTTGGCCCAGCCTGGGTGGTATATTCCTTCTGGAGGCCAGCACAAGAGCAGAGATGGGGGACGACAGCTGTGACGATAAGAAAGGGGCATAGACACTGGGCAGGGAAAAGGGACAGAAATCCAATGAGGCTATAACCACAGTCTTGAAAAGATCTTAATAAACTGGGAAGGACCCTAATGACAGAAACTCTGGCTTCAAGGTTAAGTTTGTTTTATAAAGGAAAAAAAAATAAGCTAAGAGGTTCTAACTATCTGCAAGCAGAGTGTGAACCAACCTGTCATGTAGTTGGTCAAATACCACAACATAAGGAGGTTGGAGTGTACATCCAGGGGTTAAGTTTCTCCTGATGTCAGCACTAATTAGAAGCGTCTAGTTTCAGTTCTTGATTTTAGTGGGATATTTTCCGGTCTAGAATAAATAAGGTAGTGTTCCTGGAAGTTCTACAACTGTGTTTGGTGGTCTCCAAAGTGGTATCTATGCATTCCAGGGAGGAACAAAATAACATTTTTGGGTGAAGGTACAATATTTGAGCGGCTGTTAATGTTTACGTTTCTTTTTTTTTTTTTTTATAAAAAAAAAGATTTTATTTATTTATTCATGAGAGACACAGAGAGAGAGAGAGAGAGAGGCAGAAACACAGGCAGAGGGAGAAGCAGGCTCCATGTAGGGACCCCGATACGGAACTCGATCCCGGGTCTCCAGGATCATGCCCTGGGCCGAAGGCAGGCGCTAAACCACTGAACCACCCAGGAATCCCTATTTACATTTCATATAGAGAAGTAAATTCATTAAACTTAAGTGATACTTATTCTACAGATTGCATTGCCGCTGGGGTGCTCCCTGGGACCAGAGGTTAGGTGGTTGTGTGTTAAATACCATGCACCACGTGTTCTAACCAAGCACGAGTTCTACCCTGGTCTCATGGCCTTTTTGTGGGCTGTGACATAATTCAATTTAAATGGGCCTAGTGAGGTGGGTTCAGGAAGTAACATGAGAGGGTTCTCTCAAAGAGGCACCAGATCAGGGGGCGCCTGGGTGGCTGAGTTGGTTAAGCATCTATTGATTTTGGCTCCGGCCATTACCTCAAGGTCTTGGGATTGAGCCCCACGTTGGGCTCTTTGCTCAGCAAGGAGTCTGCTGGAGATTCTCTGTCTCCCTCTATCTTTCCACTCTCCCCTTTGCTCTCTCTCTCAAATAAATAAATCTTAAACAAAAAAAAAAGAGGTACCAGATCAGAATTAGCATTAATAATGGTAGAACAAAGAAACCGAAATGGAAGAGCATGTACTTGTGTTCCCAGCACAAATTCCTCATTAGCTACATTGAAAGATAAGAGCAATCATGATCTAAATATATCTGCAAGAAGCTGGTCAACAAATTCAGAATTGTCAAGAAGAATATCTGGACATTGAATTTATATCTACAACGCTAAATGATAAACCTTGCCCTAAATTGGCAGTTCTTACACATGGTGCAACTTTGCCCTCGAGAGAACAGTTGGAATGTCTGGAGACATTTTTGTTTGTCAAAATGGGAGATGCTGGGCTCCTGGGTGGCTCAGTCAGTTAAGCATCTGCCGTTGGCTTGGGTCATGATTCCAGAGTCCTGGGATGCTGAGTCCCACATCGGATTCCCTGCTCTCTGGGGAGCCTGTTTCTCCCTCTGTCTCTGCCTCTTTCTCTTTTTGTGTCTCTCATGAGTAAATACATAAAATCTTTTTAAAAAAATTTTAAAATGGGAAATGCTACTGGCTTCTAATGGTTAGAGGCTAGGGAGGGATGCTGCTTTAAAACTTCCTATGTACAGGGCAGCCCCCTACAACATAGAATTTTCTGGCCCAAAATGTCCATAGTGCCAAGAGTGAGAAGCCCTGATTAAATGTGTATTGTTTATGATATTAGCAAATGATAGAACTGCATCTATAATATATATACAGAAACATATATGATACATACTGCATACATATAAAGTAAAATGTATGTTATATATATGCATAAAATAACATAAAATGGGCAGTATGTGCTCAAAATACTTTTACGACAGGGGATTGTGAATAAAAAAAATGAACACCATTGGAATAGCACATAATGGCTGCTTGATACAGGTTATTGTTTGCCTTTATTTAAAGAGTGGTTAAAGTTTTTGAAACCATGTCACAGAAATTATTGAAGGATCTGTGATTGCAGGGATTGAAACGGAAGATAAAGGAATTATGTTAGCTGTCTTCAAAAATCCAAGAGTATTTTGCAGAAGAAAGATTTGTCTTAGCAGTATTTTTCCAGAGGGAACACCTAAGATCACTGGAATCAAACACCAAAATATCAAAAAACTATTTCGATAAAATAGAAGGAAGATTTTTTAAAGACAATTTAGTGGTTATGCAATGAAATGAGCTGCTATACTAGAGGAAATTCTCGCTTGGGATGGGACATTGGCCAAGATGAGCTACGTGGGCGTCAGCTCAGCAATTCTGCAATTTTGTTCTTAAAATAAATGAACAGCTTTTCAAGCAATTTCTGTTGTACTCCAATGGGCCACCTAGGTGTTTAAAGCAGAGGTCTCAAATTTGTGGTCCTCAAAAGTGTGTTTTCCAAAATGGTGTTTAAAAACATTTTAAAATTAATACCCAACATTTTAAAAGCAAGAGACTTCCCATAAACAATCCCTGTTTCAGTTTTCTCTTCAGTACAGGAAGATAGGGCAGCACCAGGCCCACGTTCCTACATGACAACAATAAGCTGGGATTGTCCGCTTTGTTCGCTTCTGTAACTTGCCTTAGCCCTAGAGAGTTTGAGTCTCAGAGCTGGAGAGTGGCTGATAAAATCAACTCTAGTGCCATATACTCTGGTGGCAAATCCTTCTGCCATCATTTACCAGTGGTATAACCTTGGGTAAATTACTTAAATTTTTTTTTGGCTTTAATTTTGTCATCTCTGATATGATAACAATGATGCCCATCTCATAAAAGTATATAGAGATGAACTGGATTCACTAGAAGCAAAGTCCTTGAAAGAGTCCCTGCCACACAGCAAGCGCTCAGTGAGTGTCTGTGATTGTTATTTGGGTTTGTGGCTCCTGGTGGAAAGGCTGTCTGCTTGCCTTTCTTGTACAATTCTCAATGGAGTGTTTGAGTCAACGTTGTTTCCTTGATCTGACATTACCGTCTAAGTGCATGTCATGCAAGGAACACAGGACGTTTCCATCCAGGCTTGGAAAAAATAGTCCTGACCATTATTAAATAAATGTCAGATCTTACGATTGGTTAAAATAAAGGAAAGGTGTGGTTGGGGGAGATGGGAAAGGACTGTCTGCTTTTTTTGCTAGGACTTCGATTATTTCATGTCAGAAGCTCATAGTGGAAATATGAGTCTACAAAATAACATCGGGGAAGCCACAGGCACCATCACTATTGTGTGGTACAATGATCCCAGAGACGAGGAGGAGGAAACTCAAAAGTGCAATTTAGAGTGGATGAAAGAATAATATTTTTTAAAAAACATGTCTTAGATCACTGAAGAATAACTTCAGTTCCCAGGGACCACTATAGCACCATTTCATCATCTAGACTATTCCAATTAGTTGATCTACAATGAAACGTGAGTGAGTGAGTTAGGATTCTATTGTCATCTTGCCTAACTGAAATTAAAGGTTTGTATTACTTTTTTTTTTCTGTAGTTTTACAGAAAAAATTGAAAAAAATGAGTAGCATCCATTAGAAAATATATTGGATTTAGTAAATCTTTACCATTGAACAACAACTGCTTTTGGTATTGGTTATATAACCTTCTTATTTTGGGATGGGGCTGAACAGAGATGGCATACATACCTTTCAACCCTGGTTGCTATTCAGAGCAAAACCACAAAGCCCTGAAATTGCAGGTTCCTTCGCTCTCCCGTGCTTAACAATCTCCCAAGGAAGACAGATGCATTTTCCAAGATAGTGGTTTCATCAAAGAACAGCCGATAATGACAGATAAAGAGCTGCCTGGTGGCTTTTTCAAGGATTTACTGAATACTAATAGGACACAGATTTGTCTGAGAAGAAGCCTTTGTGGTCAATGATTGCCTTGAGTCATTAAACCTGGCCACCAATTGTTTTGCCCCACGGGATCTACTTTATCCAACCATGGAAAAAATAATAATCAGATATATTTTTTAATCACAAAAAAGAAGCTGGAATTTGAAGTATGTACATGTTTATGCAATAATGGGAAAGATTTGTGTGCATGTCAAGTGATTTCTGTTTCATGGCTGTAGTCGTTTGTTGTACGTGTAGGAGGCAGAATGAAATGACCCTGAATCATATCCTACTAAAGGGAGTCTGAATCCCCACCTGGATTTAGATAAGTGTATTTTAATGGAACCACTTGTTCACATCCCTCCTGAATTACACAATTAAGCTTTCCGTGTTGTATGGAAAGAAATGTTAATGCA
Organism: Vulpes lagopus; assembly: GCF_018345385.1. Lineage (NCBI taxonomy): Eukaryota > Metazoa > Chordata > Mammalia > Carnivora > Canidae > Vulpes > Vulpes lagopus. The sequence goes on from NC_054845.1 coordinate 27,158,647, forward strand.
TGTTAACATATACCTTAATATGTTCTGCTTTATAGCTTTCTCTCATTATTTATAATACATGGGTCTTGCCTTCCCAACTATTGTATCTATTCCATGAGATCACAGATCTTTGTAATACTTCTTTTCTTCCTCTATGTTGATGCTACCAGACAACCGGGCACATAGCATAGGTTCAAAAGCCTATGCTGAATGAGTGGCAAAGATTGTGGATGCAGGGGGTGATTGGAGGAAAGATCACAAGGTTCCAACAGAAGCTGAGTTTTCAAAGGATTAAATGATGACTTACTTAGAAAGGCACTTGTCGGAAGGGAAAAATAGAACTTCAAGAAGGTGATGTGTCCTAACACTATTGAGTCAGGAGCTTCAAAACAACAATGGATAGTTTTGAATGATGGAGAAAAGTCTTTAAGTATACCAAAATGCTATACTTTTATTATTTTATTATAATAAAATATGGAGAGTCTTCGAACCGTATTCAATTTCCTTAAGACACTATGGATTAAGATAATGGATTAAGAATCAGATACCGTTCTTTGAAACATTTATAGACACATTTGCCCCCTCACTTTACGCTGTTTTTAATCACCATTGTTGTTGGCTTGTTTAGAAAGATTTATTAAAAGATGCTGATGACAGCGGTGTATTGTTGCTGTATTTACTATCACTAATCATAGAAAACATGTTAACTATTCTTCTGGAACCCTCTCACCCCCATTACTTGTATTGTCAATGAAATGCATTGTCTAGAAGTTGGCATCCCATAAAGATTTCAGTCTGATATCTTAATATGTTGTCAGTCAAATGTCTGCACTGAGGTCATGAACAGCCAAGATGTAGAAGTGATGCCCTCAGCCCTTTTTATGAAGTTGTCAAAGGGAGAGTAAACGTAGCACTCATTGTTTCATAACTTTTATAAAAAGCCATGGTGAATTTTATGTAAACACCAGCATCTTTGATATGTAAGTCATCTATGGTTGAGTGGAAATGTCGTCTTTCCTGCAGTAGGTAAGTGATGAACTTACACTGTATCAGGACATACTCAGGCCCACCTGTTTTTGAGTTGCTATTATAAAATCTATGTACCATTGAGGTCCTACTTAGAGAATTTGAATTCATGGAAGCAACCACCTTGTGAGTCACCACTTCAATACATTTCTTTAGTGCATATCATCAGCTACGCATCCTCTACTTTTGTACTTATTTCATAAGAGAAGGGATAGTGACTTAACACTTGAACAATTCTTATGGGTCAAGCTTTGTATAGGGCTGTAGTACTTTATCAATGACTCTTCAACAATACTGACCTGTGATTATCCTCATTTATACAAGAGGAAAATGAAGCATGAAGAGATTAAGAAACTTGCTTAAGCGACACACAGCTAGTGAATGTGAGAGTTAGAATTTGAATCCAAATCTATTTTAAAACAAAACTCATGATGTTTGTCCTTCTTCATCTCCTATTAAAAACATAGATTTTCAGGGCGCATGGGTGGCTCAGTCAGTTAAGCATCTGCCTTGGGCTCAGGTCATGATCTCAGGGTCCTGGGATCGAGCCCTTCACAAGCTCCTTGCTCAGCGGGGAATCTGCTTCTCCCTCTCCTCCTGCTCTTGCTCTCCCCCTCTCTCAAATACATAAATAAAAATCTTTAAAAAATAAAATTGAAAACAATTTTAGATTTTCGAGTTTTGCAATTCTATCACCCTAATTGCATTTGCTTTTTATATCGGCAAAACTAATATTTACTGGGTGTAGACTACATTCCATAGGTTCATGTGCTAAGTGCTTGAAATGCATTTTTTTTTCATTCTCATAACAACCCTGCAACGTAGGTATGATTATTATAATTCCTATTTTATAAATGTAGAAACTGAGGCATAGGAATGCTATCTAAATTGCCCCAGGACTTGTGACTAAGAAACAGGAAATGAGGATTTGACCCCGGGCAGCACGTCTTCAGAGTCTGTCCTTGTAATGACTATCTTCAACTGATAGACTCCATATGCCTTACCATCTTGAACACAAGCACAGACTTAGCTCCGACCTTGAAGTGTGCCAGTTAGTATATTGATATGTAATTACTAGTAGGGACTCAAAATAGAGCTTCTCTGGGTGCCTTACTTCAAAATAGTTGATGTACCAGCTGCATTGGACTGAATAACATTTTGCTATGAGTTTTATATTTTTAGGCACCAATTTTTCCTATATTTTAACATTGTGTCTCTGAAAGAACAATTTTTATCTATACTATTGAAAACACAAGTGATCGTCAATAAAATATATGTGATGCTTGCCTATCAAGTTCTGTTTTTTAGTTCAATGTAAATTAATTACAGAAAATGTATAGGTCAAAGTGGGTTACAATATAGTTAAGATTTCCCGTTGTTTTAGACGGAGGACTCAAAGTAACATCTTAGGATTGCTTTGAGTTTTAAAATAAAATAAGTGGGCATCTTGCTTGCCTTTGAAGATCCTTTTGCTAATCTCAGATAGCTGTCTGAAATTTTAATAAGTGATTTAAAATGTGCTTACACAAAGAACCTTGTCCAAGTTGTCTGTTTCTGCCAAATTAAACTATTAAACTAAGTAACCTAATTAAAATCCTTTTAGCTTTTAATCAATATTTTATTTACATTCATATTTCCTGGGAAGCTTGATTAGTTTTCTGGATGTGATAGTTATTTCTCTCCCATTTATCAAAGGTTGTTTTTAAAAGAAGAAAGTCTCTCCTCCAAGGCCATGGAGCCAGGAGGAAGCTGAGGAGGATACCTTTGATGCATGCCCCTGGTCCCTCTACTAGCTCTAGGTGCACAGGCAGGTGGGCAGAGCACCCACAACTTCTTGAAGAGACTCTAGAAGCTGTTTGAGAGACAGGCATGGTGGCATTGTCCTTTCACCCTTCCCTTGCAGAGAGCCTGGAAACATATATGACCGTGATCACAGGAAGTAAAGACCACACTGAGCTGCCCAAGCCAAAAAGTAGGTTTTCCTATTCTTTATTCTCAAGAATTAAATAGCTTTTTTAAGATTTGTGAGAATAATGTCTTTTCTGTTCCCCTTCCACCTTTCTCCATGCCTAGTTCCATTGGAAAAGTGTTGCCCATTTCTCAGAAACAACCACTTCGAGCTCTTTTTAGAAATTTATGTATCAGTATCTTTAAAAGGCGTGCTTACAACCTCTCAAGTTTTTAAAGTTTAGACATACCTACTCATTTCTTATTGTAGAGAATAATGACTTATTTTAATCCACACCCTCACCTGGTGCCTACCCAGATGTATCTACATGTTCTAACCACACACCTCATTCTCCCAATGGAATTACAGCACAATTTTGGTTAAATAAGTATTTAACATTGACATTTCCATGACCTTGCAAGCACTATTCTCAACTAAATCACATAGTATGCTGTAACAACTCTCATTTCTTGTAAAACTCCTTGTTTTCCTTTAGATCAACTGTCTTTCTTGTTGTTATTTATGTAGGTTTCTGTGTGCTCATCTACTTTAGTTTCAAATTCTCTCCTAACTGATAAAATCTCCCTCAAAATATATGAAACATATTGCATTATAAAATATTGTCTTCTTGGAGGCAGCACTTGCAGAGCCTTCTGACCTGCCCTAATCCAGGCTGTTTGGTCTTTGTGGGTGGCAGTACACAGGGGCCATTCTGAAATCGGTCTTCACCATCCTGGAGAGTCATTCATCTCTTCAAGGTGTTGGGTTCCTGCTTTCCTGCATTTCGATCTGCGACTTTGTTGGATTTCTCTCATGTCTTGATAAAGCACATTCTCCTATAGTAAGTTGTCTGACATCCAACACATCTGAAAAAGTCTCCATTCAATTCTTGTAGTTAATTAATAGTTTCTTTGGGTGTGGAATTTTAGGTTGGCGTGGTAAATAGTTATTATACAAAAAACAAAAACAAATTAAAAAGGAAAAAAAAACATGTAAAACAACATCTCCCACTCCACTAGGAGGTCTTGGAATGTGACTTTGATGTTCCTCAGAGAGGTGAGGTCACTATCCCCTGCCCTAGACTCTGGATAGACTTAACACTATGGTGGTAGTGATACTAGGTGACCTTCAAGAATGAGATACACAGGTTATATGGGTCTCATCTGGCTTTTTGTTTTGCTTTGTTTTGTCTTCCTTTGGTACACTTGATTCTTGGAACTCAGAGAGCACACTAAGAGGATGCACAAACAGCTCCGTGGAGATGCCCATAAGGAGAGGAATCCATAGTAAGTTATCAGTTTTCTACCCAGACTATGATTCTCATGACCACATGAAGTAAATTATTTTCTGCCCCAATAGCCTGAGTGGATGCAATACACTCCCCCTTGGAACTTTTAGCACATTCCCCAGTGATTGAGAAATAAGATCTGAAGATTTCTTAATCAAAAATAAGATCTGATTCTAAGATTCTAAGCAACAGTCATACTTTAGTGGTTCTCTCACTTTGAAGAGTGGCACCTCATATCTCCTTAGGGCAGCACAACCTCGTATCTACTCAGGGATTCCTGACTTACATCCCAAGTCTCACCTACTATATTGGTGTGTCTCTTCTAGAGAATTGTCTATATGCAGGAAGAACTTAAAAAGAACCTATGGGTCTACTTATCTGGCTCCTCATGCCCTTCCTGATCTAATTCTCTCCTCTCCACAGTGCTAACCAGGAGCATGGCTCAGAAGCATCAGGCTAGGCCAACAGAAAGACCAAGTGATTTCTGTGTTATCTTGAAATTGCCAATCCATGAAGGCAAAGAGCATCAAGCTTGCATCTTCCTTAGTCTTGTCCTTGACTTTCCCTGTCCTACCAGCTGCTGTCCCTAATCAATTGTGTTGGTGTCGAGGCCGGTGTTCACCTGCTTTACATCACATCATAATGTGTTTTAGGATCAAAATGTATTTTGGAGATTATTTAATCCAAAAGCAACATTTTAAGAGATGAAGTCCAGGCATATTATATGACTTGCTCCAAATCACACAGCTAGTCAGTGACAAATCTAGAAATCTGATGTGGGATTCCTGACTTATATTCTAAGTCTAAAGTACTTTATTGATTTTTATGCCGTGAAAATGTAGGGTTTGAGACAAATAGTTGCTTTAAAGTTTATCTATATATGATGTTTACAATTATGGGATATACCCAAATTTCTTTCACTTTTTCAGAGTATAGGAAAATTTTTCTGGTAGCAATTGCCTACACTACATTCTATGATCATTTTGTTTGAGTTCTTTCTTTGTTAATTTATGTGTCCTTGATTGTCAAGAATTCATTATCTTTTTACTGTTTCTATGTTCAGGGCAATTTTACGACATACACTTTGTAAATTATTTTTGTTTTCTCTACAATAATTTTCAGTGTCCTCATTACTTACAGACTAGGGGAAAAAAACAGCCACTTCACAGCCATCCTCAAAGACCATCCCTTGGGACTTCCCCCACTCTAAATTACAATGTTCTTTTTATTTGGTATATGACTTTAAATGCAGACATTCCAAGAATAAATTGCAAGGGGTCCTTCTCTTTAGCTCCTCTTAGAAACATTCTTAGAACTATTCCTGAGCAATATCTTTCTTTGGTAGTCCCCAAAGATTGTGGGAAATCATTAGATAACAGCTATTTCCATTATAGTCCTCTCATGTCAGCACAGCCAGCCATATACATTTTATTTTGCTTGCCCTGACTTTCGAAATTACCATTAAAACTTCCTTAAAACAAACCATACACTGTATTGACAGGAAAAAAGGGAATGCACAAAGCTAATCAAAGAGTTTTATACTTTCATACAGTATTAGGATCAAAATTAAACTACAGTGTTCATGACCAAAGATTTTTGTTTGCTTTTATTTGGCATTTTGTAAGGCTCCACAAAGAATGGCATGTGTGTTGTTTCTCTCCTTTCCAGAACCAGGGAAGACATTAAAAATCAGTCACAGAACTCCACTGTGAAGACTCAGAATTTTTCTTAACGCAGACCCTAGATAGCCACTAACAATCATATATGCGAATTTAAAAACCATTCAGCTAATCTATATTTTAGCTATTCTATGTATCTTGAAAATAGCAGACACATGAAATTCTAAACATAAACTAGGAATGGATTAATATATTATTACTGGGTTTTTTTGTTTGTTTGTTTTGTTTCTTTGCCTATTGAAAGCATGGTTTTAGCTTACAAAGACTTCCCAGAAATTCCTCTTCCCTTAACATAAAAAAGACTTTCAGAACCTTATGATTCTTTGTGGTAAAATGAAATAATGAACTGAATTAAGTTTCTTAGTTTTAAAAATATGTGAATCTCTTCTTTGAGTCTAAGAACATTAGCTAAGAAAAAACATCTAAATAGTGACAGAAAATTAACATTTAAATCAGCAAAGACACTGCCAATTAAAAATTTTGCCAAAAAGAAATGTCTCTAAGACAATTATGTCTATAAAATAATACAGAAAATGATATTTTCAAGTTGCATAATTCTATTTACAAAAAGCATTTAAGTAGAATTAATGCATACTCCATATTTCTATCATTAGTAAAATATGAGACTTTTTGGTGGAATCAGATCCATCATGTAACTCGATTCTGCATGTGACTTAATTACTCGAACAGCATCTAGCTTAGACAAACCAACCAACCAAACAACAAACAAAAACCATACAAAACAGCAAACAAACACAACTGAAAAAAACAGTTCTGACTGAATAGGGCCAATGAAAGGAAAACCTTTGAGGATTGAGAGTCAGGAAATATGGACATTTTCCTGAGAATGATGGTTCTAATTTCCCCTCACCCCAGTTAGGTCCTTCTCTCCTCTTACTTGATCAGCACTAAAGGGAATGCATTTCAGTTGGAAGGAAATGGAGAACATGATCCATTGAAGTCTACAAATCTCAATTTCTAGAGAATCTGTCATGTTGAGGAAAGGTGGAGATTAGGTTGACCTTGCCCAGCAGTTTCTTAGACAGGGGAAAAAAAAAATTAAAATAACTCAAGGTAGGCCACCTCAGAGTCACTACTGTACAATACCCCAGGAATCCAACATTAATAGAAACTCAAAAGAAGAGAAAGTGAGCTGATTAAACCTCAAAGCCCTCGGGCAGAAATTAGCTTTAGAAAGCTCCTAACCAGCTCTGTTTGTGATGGGCTAGGTATCACCCCAGGTTCAGCAACAACCTTGTGAGCCTAAAATATAAATTAAACCATGTAAAATGAATGAGGATAAGCTTTCTCCTAGAGATACAGATTAGGTGCACCTCATTTATGAAATGATCATATTCCTGAGGTTTTTATAATTTTCACTAATTTTACAGTAAATACTGGTGTTAGCTCACTCAGAGAGAGGCACATAAGACACATGACAATTAGTCATGAATAGTTTTTATGATGAGAATTTTAGCTAAAATTTTTTCTCTTAGGGGCAAAGATTAGGATCTTTAATTAGTAATGATAGAAATGCAAGTGTGGCAATTTTTAGGGCTATTACCAGTGTTTCAATTCTCCTGATGGGATGGTACGTCCCTTCTGCAAAGTGATTTGCTTCGGCCACTGTTGTGTAAGGCAGAAAGTGAGTAGGACTAAGGTGTTCACTTCCAGGCAGAAGTCTTGGTGAGATAGGGTACATTCAGCTATGTTCCTTTCTCCACGGCACAGGGGCATTATAAATGTGGAGGTTCTATCATCTTGAGTCCCTGAGTGAGAGTGGCATGGAGCAGAGCCACCACCAGTCTAAGAGACTGATTTAGCAAGACTGAGAAATACACTTTTATTATTGTGAGTCACTCGGATTTAGGAACTGTTTGTTATTGCAGCATCACGCAGCCTGTTCTGAGAGATATGAAGGCTTTCTCTAGTATTTGGGCAGCAGCTGACTTGTATGACGAAAAACCAACAATGGCAATTTAGCCAGAGAGAGTATTGGATTGAAAATTACTTAATTTTAACATAACCTCTCCTCAATACCCTACGATCAGGTCAGTGCAAATGTCTCTAGTGGCTGAAACTCTTCCCTTGCAATTTGTGGACCCTCCCAAGCCTTAACATTGAACAGACTGATCCAGGGTCTGGTGGGGGAAGACAATCAAATCCAGTCATTCAATGTGAAGGACGAAATGGAAGGAGGAGTTGGGTTTACTGGAATACATGTTAGAAGGAACCAAGCGGTCCTATAAAGTGAACTATAAGGATTTCTAAATCCATTCTGAGGTTTGAAAATTCAATAAGTTTTATTCCTATGTATTGAGAATCTATTATAAAGAAAGGCTATTAGACTGACAAAGAATCAAATGAATGAACAAAGGAACCACCTCTGGACAGACTATATAATTATAAGGTCATGTTATGTGAATTTTTCAAAAGTCACTTCTGCTAAATTCATGGAAACTTGTCCACCTAACCTTAGTAGCCTCAAATATGGATGAACCCCAGTAAAATGACACTTTGATGTTAAAGTCTGCTTTAACTACTTGCAATATTGTTATAATTACTCTATGGTCATTAAAATTCTTGTATTCTTTGGTTTCATATCTTATTTTAATAGTAGTTAAGACAATCTAGCATGTGCTTAAGAAGCACTGGATCCATTTTATTCAGACCCTACTTCTCATATTAGAAATTTCCATCTTTCTTAAATAGTTATGATTTCCTTTTATTTATTTATTTTTGACATCCCCTTTTTCTTAATTACTTTTTAATATTCTTGTTCTTAAATTGGCTTTGGTCTTTGAAGGGACTGCTTTCAAACTATATATTTATACTTTCTTGGTTCTAAAAACATTTGTAGAGACCTTTTCTTTTTTTAAAAGATTTTATTTATTTATTCATTAGAGACAGAGAGAGAGAGAGAGAGAGAGAGAGAGAGAGAGAGAGAGAAGAGAGGCAGAGACACAGCCAGAGGGAGAAGCAGGCTCTGTGCAGGAAGCCTGACGCGGGACTCAATCCCAGGACTCCAGGATCACACCCTGGACTGAAGACGGCACTAAACCGCTGAGCCACCCAGGCTGCCCTGTAGAGACCTTTTCTACTTTCTAGAAACAGTCATAAAATCAGGGAGAAGTTGATTAAGTGGATATAATTCAGAGGCTGTAGAGTTATATCTCCTAAATCAGGTAAATGATCCTTGATTATTCTGTGTGTTATTAATGCTTCTGTTGCAGGTATGTGTGTGTTAAATACAAATATGAAAACCTAAGGGAAAACACATTGAAATCTATTACTTAATCATTCATATTTTTTATTTCCAACAGCTTAGAAATTCTACAGACTCTTACCATGAAGAACTCATGGTTCTCTTCTCTGAGCCCCTAGAGACATTTCATCATAACTCTGTTGATTATCCCATTGCATTATGCATCTGTATGGTCTGTGTTCCTACGAGATTGCGAGCTTCTTAAAGCCAGTGATGATATTTGGTTTTCTTTGTTTTCTAAGTGCCTGGTCTGAGCATGGTTCAGGGAAGGAATTTAATCACTGATTCCTGAATGAAAGAATAAATGCATGAATGAATATTACGTCTCCCCAACTATAGTTTAAGTTTCTTAAGATCAAGAATGGTATGCTACACTTCACTGAATGTTTTCCTTAAATATTTTTTAATATTACCAAAAACGGCTCTTACAGAGCATGAGAGAATGAGGAAAAGAGTCACGTCCAGAGATTTTGTTAGGTTGTACTTAGATTTAAGAATTAATTCTCCTTTTTTTTTTTTTTTAATCAATGCCTAGGTGAATACAATGGAATACTACTTTGTAGAAACCAAGGATTTATTTAATAGAGTATCTGGAAGAAAATCAATTTGGCTTCTGAGTCAAGTTAAGAATCAGTGGTCATAAAGTTCTTTGAGACTTCTCTACCTAAGAGGTGATATCAGTGTTCCTTACCCTAGAACCTGGGTGGGCTTATGATGGTTTCAACCACTAGGGAGTACAGCAGAAGTGGCATTGTGTAACTTCCACATCTAGGCCAGAAAAAGTCATATAACTTTTGCCTCGTTCACTAGGACACTTGTCATGGAGTACTCAACTGCCATCTAGGAAGCCTAATTAACCAGAAAGAGCTACACTGAAGATGGACTGGTGATGGGCTTTTCTGAGCCAGTACAGGGTGGCCTCAGCACATCAAGCTCCATCTGCACTGTTATGGTCCTTAAAAATAGATGCTTACTGAGACCTTCATGAATTATTCTGATTCACAGCATCTTGACCCTTCTCTGAATTTTTAAAATTTGTTATCTGTGCCATTCATTTGACATTTAACCACATCTTTGTCTTATACATGTTTCATATTTATATTTCTTTCTTCTTTTTTATTTTAAAAACTATTTTGTAACTGTTTGATATATATAGGTCTTATTTTTAAATCCAGAGCATAGGTTATTTGAGAGGAGGTTTTTGTATTGTGCCTCTCAGCACTTCCTCCACATCTTGCCCCTTTTCAATAGATGTCTGCTAAATAGTTTTTCAACATGTAAGTCATGTTTAAACATTTTTCCCACTTTCCTATACAAAATAAATTCAGCTTCATATTTTTTATTTACATTCATAGCTGGCAAATAATAAGCCTAGGTGGCTATTTTGCTTGTAAGGTTGCTATTATTCCAAATGGCATCTGTCAGTTTTATTTACAGTTATCTTAAATTACAGATTTCCAATATAATAATAATTAACAAGGGAAGAGTTTGAGAAAAAAAAATATTTGGTAGAGTTCTGTATTCACGTAAATTCTTCAGGAAATCGGTTTATAATGTAGCTTACTTTCTTCTAATATAAGTGATCAGATTACAAAATACTGACAGAGCTACAGACTTAAAGAATAATTCACCGCTTCATTGTTTACAAGCACAAATGCCCAAACTGATTACAAAATATGCTTCAAACAACTGCTAAAATGGCTCTTTGGTTCATTTTTGTGTCTAAAAAAGGGAATATGAATATTGTTGAATGTTCAAATTATGCAAGTGACATTCATTGTAGAGCATAGTATTAATTACTAACTGAATCAATGAGAAGAACAAAAAGCAATTGTATGACTCAAAATACAAGATTGGGGAAATTTATCTGTGTGTATATATGTTTATTTTCTGTTACTCTAATATCCTGAATCAAGAGATAAATGAGTATTCATCAAAATGAGCCAGTTTATGGGAAATCAGTGTAATGCAGCATCCTTGCCCCAATTGGAGTAATTTAGATAGAAATAAATTATAATGGTGCTCAGGCTTCTGGGCACATGCCAGAAAGTGTTCATTAGCTGTCCCCAGAGGGAATCAGGACATTGAGAACAACTCTATCTGGTTGGGGCTAAATAGCCACAGCATTATCACAAATAATGTTGATCGGTAAGAGTAGTCATGGTTTCAAGACCAAGAGAATGAAAAAGAAAATTATTTAACTAATATATGAATGCTCTAAAAACTGAGTAAATAACTTTTCCTCCTAATGGCTGCATTTACACTGAATTTGTGCTGTGTGTTATTGTTTCTCAAAAAGAGAAAAAGTGAAACACCAGCAAAGTATCTAGGAAGTAGGTTGAAAATTAGCAGCAGAATAAATCCTAATGCTATAGAATTATTTCCTCAGTATAATAGCTGATCTCGAAAATGATTAATGAAATGTAAGAAAGGTAATGAAATGTGCATACATTTTTAAAAAGACTCCTATGAAAGAGGAAAGGTTTGGGGGGCCTTTAAGTATTTGGAACCCATACTCTGACCCCAAACAGTGACCTTGGGAGGAGGAATATTATCAGAAAGAGGTGATTAGCCTTATCAAATACACCCATGCCCCAAAGTATGGCACAGAAGTTGGATTGACAGCCTTATCAACTGGAACAACAGCTATCTTGGTGGCAACTAGAAAAGATGGATGATTTACTGACGGAGGATGTTCTCAAGTGCCTGGGATTTTATGAAGGATCATTGCACCATTAAACAGCAAAATGGTTTGTGTGTGGGTGGTGGTGGTGGTTGTGGGTTCTTAGTACTTGGGAATGAATTTGAATTTTATAACAGGCTAGAAGCAAGCTGAAATGTAATTGGTTCCAGGGAAATAAACAAATGCAACATTTCCTAGATAAGTCAGTCGTGGATTGAGATTTACACTCACCGTGTTGATTGTATATGTGTGCATTATATAATTTGATGGAAAGCTTCTAAAAGGTATGCCTGAAACTCTTGATAATAATTACCTCTGAGAGGTGGCATGGGATCTAGGGTGGGGTAGGACTCACTGTTTTTTGGCAAAATGTCTGTAGTATCCAATTTTGTCAAACCAAATACATGTGTTAGTTCTAAATAAAAAAAATTAAGAATGAAGACCTCCATACACTATATGTTTATATATTATATAATACTCTTGTTTATATATCACATTACATAAATATATACATATATCAGTATTTTAATATCTAAAATAGCTTCTTTTTTATAGATTTGCATTAAACTACCACACTAAAAATCTGAATTCTATACTAATTGTTGATTTTTATATTGTCTTTCATGAGAAGGAAACTTTATTAAATGAAGGACATGTTTAATAATGGTCAAATAGTCTGCTATATAATAGGACCAGAGACAGATTACAAAGAAATATATTCAGTTTAACTCATTTTAAATTTCTCTATCTCTGCCTACCCAATATAATACTCTGGGGAAAAAAAGAAAAAGTTCCCTTTTGTTTCCAAATTTTACCTTTACTCTCTTTTTAGAATTCAGCAGGCACAGAAAAAGTTGTATTTCCATGGACACTACTGAATGTGAAATCCTTTTTCAGTCAAAATGGATTAATCATTATTCTTCTCTTGAACAGAGGTAGATGAACTGTCTGTGCTCCCTGAAATTGGAGCTAGAATATATAGAAATTTAAATACAACTTCATTTACACATGGGCCACTTCTCAACTAGCTCCTTTTCTGCTGAAGCATTACATCTACTATGTAATGTCTAAAGATCTACTCAAGATGGCTTAACGAAAGAATTTTTCAAAGCTGATTTTCAAAAGATTTCATATACCACACAAAACATAAATCACAGTAAACAAAAAACGAATAACAAATATTTTAAATGGATTCTTAAAGATTTTCCCTAATATTAAATACATTCACAATATTCAAATTCTTGGTTGGGTTGATATTACCTTTTCTTAGCACCTAAATTTGACCAAAAAGGAGAAATTATTCTTTAAAAATGACTTTGCCCATTAAAACTAATCTTTTCTTTTGAGAGAGAGAGAGAGAGAGACAGAGAGAAGGAAAACCATTGGTGAGGATAAGATGCTATGCCCTTACCAGCTGACCCCATGTGGACTTAAGTTCAGTCAAAATAAAAAAATGGGATCCAACCTGATGTGTCAGTGTTAACTGGTCTAGCAAAGGTCCCATAGCAAAATTTGTCCCATTGATAAATTTGATCAACTCATAAGCTAAGAGTTTGGTTGATTAGATCTACTTTCTTTACCCCAGCTTTATAGACATCAGTTTTGATTTTCACCTTTTTGCTCAGTGAGAGAAACATGATCAGACACATATTAAAAAGCAGTCAGTGAAATACTGAAGATGTCTGTTTCTTGATCTGAGCGGATGGTAACTTGAGTGCATTCACCTTCTGAAAATTCATTTTGCTTATACTTATGATATGTTCAGGTTTTATAAGTGTATGTTATACTGAGATTTTTTAAATTGTTTTTTTTAAGTCAGTATCTTCTAAGATGTGTTGATGTGATTTTTATCCAGAGGCAATAAAATTGATCACAAAGATATTTTGATATTATGATATTATGATAGAAGTATCAATTTTTTTTTTCTGACTCATGCCCAAAGCACAGACTTTTTCTAACCAAAAGATTTGTTATGAATAAAATTGTGCTCTCTCATCTGTGTAGTTTTACAATTCCTCTACGCAGCCTCTTGAAATGAATTTCTTCAGCTTTGTCACATTAATACACAAGGTGGTCATGCTGAATCCTTGGGTTGTGACTTGGTTCATGAGATTTGGCTTTATTTTTAGAAAGGATTGTTTTCTGCTTAAGCACAGAGGAGAGGTAAATACAAGGAAATCTCAACCACAAGTACACTAACATTTTCCACAGATTTAAAATATTGCCTTAGGTAGAAAGTTTGGTTTATGAGTTCTGAAATGTTTGAAACAAATTTGTGGTGAATAAGAACTTTCTTCAGGATCCAACTATTGTTGCTTTTTCCAAAAATTGGGATACAAGAAATTATTTCCCCAAATTCTATGGTTCTTGAGACTCCTTCCCCAGGAATTCTTTTTAAAAGATTTTATTTATTTATTCATTAAAGACACATAGAAAGAGGCAGAGACATAGGCAGAGGCAGACACCGGTTCCCTGTGGGAAGCCTCACGGGAGACTCCATCCCAGGACCCCAGGATCATGACCTGAACCAAAGGCAGATGCTCAACTACTGAGTCCCCCAGGTGCCCTTTTCCCCAGGAATATATGAATACTTATTGGGAGTCTTTCATCTAGTATATGAAATTTTTTTACTTAAAAAAAATGACCAAGTACTATGTTTTCACATTGCTTCAAAGGACAGAAATAAATAGTCCAATGTTTTGGTAAATAAAAGGATGAATGAAAGCAATGGTATGCCTGACAATGTTAATTTTACCCATTATTGCCATCATCATCATCATCATTACCACAATGGTTATACTTATTGATTTCCCTGCCAAACAGGATTCTAGGTATTTTGTCTCTACAGACTAATTCATTAGTATTAACAACCCTATACGTGATCACTGCTATTAGATTCATTTCACAGATTGAAAAAACAGAAGTTACAATTTTGAGACACTAAGGTAATGATAACCAGAAAATTAAGGATAAAGTAATTTCCTGTGGAAGAAGAAAGAATTGGGCTAAGGACATAAGGGACTCCACAGATCATATTCTTTCCTTTATTGTACTAGATAAGAAGGTTCATGTACAAATGTATCACTCTCATACTTTTTGATTTACTTATAAATATTTTTTTGTATCTAACCAAATCTTCAAAAACAAAACCTAAGGCAGAAAGGCTCAGAATACTGGTGTCAGTGTCGTCTATACAATAATCTCTCACATGGGTGGCATTTTGGTACGTCTATAATTTAAAAGCGTACAGATTTAGTTACTTTAACGTAGAAAGGGTGAGGTGTTATGAATATGGTATTTTTACAATATGATCCCAACACCAAAACACGAAAGTAATTTTAGTGTAGTAGAAACTGGGAATCAGAAAGAACACGTCTAGTCCTTATGAAATTGAAGTTAAGGAAAGCACCAAACAAAAAGAATTCAGTTGGATTGATAAAGGCAAAACAAAAATTTTCAG
This sequence comes from Vulpes lagopus, assembly GCF_018345385.1. Lineage (NCBI taxonomy): Eukaryota > Metazoa > Chordata > Mammalia > Carnivora > Canidae > Vulpes > Vulpes lagopus. The sequence continues at coordinate 27,173,975 of NC_054845.1, forward strand.
GGAGCCAAGAATAGGGATTCTGGATGCAGAAAAGGTTAGACCGGTAGGTATAGGGAAGATGAAGGGAAATATCCAAGATGAAATATTTTAACTGATTTCGAGTCCATCTCTGCTTTATTGAAACATTTCACAAACTAGCAACAGACGAAATAGATGACCTTCAAGTAACTTTTTGATTGACCTCTGCCTGCCTCACCTAGAAGACAACAAATTTAGTTTTTAAATGAATTAGACATGAAAATCTCTCCTACCTAATTGAAATAGCTAATATTAATCTGCACACATATGAATAACACTGCAAATAATTCAAAAGTACATTAATTAATGAGAGGAAAATTAAATTACAATCTGGTGACCTATTTGGTACGTGATTCAAAAGGATTATAGGTATGTATCAAAATTGTACATAAATTTGCATGATATTAACTGTGTTGGAAAATGGGGATATATTCATTATTGAACTTCAGCAAGTGTCCCATTTAGGAACAGCTGAATTAAATGCGAGTTCTTGGCCTCTAGGCTGGGGATAAGTAGAAAGAACTCAGAAGTAAATAAACTGTTCTGATCAGATTTAGCAGGATACTAGAAAAATAAAAACAAAAATAAAATTAAAAACAGAAAAGAGCTTCTGAGGCTATGTCAAGTAAGTTTTCCTCTAATTGCAGCTTGACTACAGCATGAGTTTGGGTCCAATTAAACTCATTCTAAACCCCTTCGTTACCTCTTTCTTACCTCCCAATCTCTATTCAGAATATTTCATAAATTTTTATTTAATTGAAAATTTTTATAGTTTTGATGGAGGAGAAAGTCTTTTTTTTTGGCATTTGATCAGATGCCATGAAAAGTGTTTAAAGTACTGGAAAAAATGATAGTAGATGTTCCAGAACTTAACAGACATTTTTCAACTGATCTTATTGGATCAACTGTTTTTATTGACTGAAGTAGTTTCTGGTAAGTCAGAAGAGCAAAAAAAAGTCTTTTGAAATACGGCAACATAAATTCAACTGATTTTCACCCAACCTAAGAGTGAACAACAGCAACAGAAACCATGATGTGCTACTCACTATATAGACTCCACCTGTGAAATTTGATGTTGAATGTCGCTTTAATTTTAATGAATGTTCAATACTTCAATCCAATTATGAGAATGGTAATATTTAAACTATAGTCTATGGTTCTGGAACCAAAATTGTGTAATTAAACTGCATCAATACACATCCAAAATATGCACTCTGATCACCCACATAAAAAATGAATTCATACATTTAAAGAATTTTCTGATCGGAATAAATATTTAAGTGTAGTAAGTATATAAGTGGCAATATTAAACTGGAAATTAGAAGGTATTAATTTCAGGATTGTTTTGACCACTTTAACAGAGACAAAATACAGGTGACATGAATAGATTTATTTCTCTTAGGTAAAGGCTGAGCTGGTAGGTGGTTCATGGAGGTTTAGCATCTCTGCTTTATAAAACCAGCAGGGCCTCAGGTTCCTTCTGAAGTGCTGCTTGTCCATCTCCTAGTGCTTGGTCCTCACAAGAATGGTTCAAAACGGGCTCACTCTGGCCACATATTCTATACCCATCACACATCTACATTAGACAGAGGAAAGAGGGAAAGAGTAAGCATCTTTCTTTCAAGAACAGGACCTAGAAGTTTCACACACATCCATTCTACTCATCCATTGGCCAAAACTCAGTCACATGGAAATATAAGCTACAAGGAAGTCTGGGACATCTAGTCTTTGGGAGAGTAGCCACAGAGGATGGAGCTAGGAGTACGTGACTCTTTTCCTAAAAGGAAGAAGAGAAAACTGGATATTGAGGGGAAATTATTAGTCTCATCAAATAGGGCAGCTAAGCCTAAAAAAAAAAAAAAAAAGACCTTAGTATCTTCATCTGGGAAATCAATTCTCTCATCCAATGATACCGTTATTTTTCTATGACCTAACATTAGCTTTAGCTTATTCTTTGGAAGTCACTCTCCCTACCTTATGCACCCTCTACAGTACAGTTGTTTATTGAGATATTTGGAGGAACCCCATTCACTCCCAAACATCCTCCAAAATTTGGCTTTCATAGCTCTTGAAATTCCCACTTACTCTTTAGAGAAAAAAATGTATATTTTGAGTCAGATTGACCCAAATTTGAAAACTATTAGTTGAGTGCCCTTAAGCAAATGCTTTAGTATCTTTGGATCTACATTTTCTTCTTTATGAAATGGGGTAGTATTATCATCTGAGATTTAGGGATAATATATGTAAAGTCCCCTTGATTACAGGTATTATAGTATCTTCAGATAGCCCCTATTTAAATACTGAAATATGTGTAATTAAATTAAGGTAACATACATAAAATAGACTTAGGTAGTACCAAGTTCATCAAAAGTACATGTTAGAGTTTTTACGAGAACAGCAATTTTACTTAGTTTTCATCTCCTAAGGTTTTAGATTTATTTCATTTGATTCTTTTGGGAACATAAGCTGCTTTCAAATTTTCAAACTCCCTTTTAACATCTTACACTTTCACATCTCTGTTTTTGAGGGATGTTAGTTTATACTGTTCTTCTAATGTCTTTCCTGGCTTCATATCAGGTTACTGCTGGGAATAGAATATGTGTGTGTGTGTGTGTGTGTGCATGTGTGTGTACACATATACGTGTATGTGTAATGGAATTCACTAGTAAAGTACTCCATCATCTTAATTCAAAAATGCGCTGGAAATTTGCTTTTCTGCCAATAGATACTGAGAACCACTCACTTTATTCTTTTTTAAAACATTTTTTAAAGTAGTCTCCACTTGATGAGTGCCTGGAATTCTGAGCAAAGCCCTGTTGGAGATGGCAAATCCAGTAAACAAAGGCAGCAGTGACACCTTGTTAAAAGCAGCAAATACAAAATACCCTCAGGGGAGAATGTGTCTGGTGTGTTCTAGGAGCAGAAATAAGGAACAGTATGACTGGATGATAATGAAAGGGGGAGAGAGAATCATCCCAGAGGAAGTGGATGAGGGTCATGCAGGGTCCTGTAAACCATGGCAAAGTGCTCCCATTTTATTTCAAATAAGATGGTAAGTCTTTATGGACTTCTAAGAATGGCAGTGCTATGATTTGTGACAGCTGAATGCATCCTTATATCTTGGCCACATTTTTTAAATAAAATAATTTAGTGATAGTTCAATAGTTTGACTTTTGCCCTTCAAATTATACAAAGTAATAAACTATGCTATACCACATTCAGTAGTACCTAATTTACTTATTTATTGAGTTGAACCTATTAAATATCTCCACAAGCAATTTTAGAACAAGTTGTTTCTTGCTACCTGTTGAAGTTATTGAAAGTAAACATGCATGCACATGTACACCGGCTTTTTTGATTTCTTTAGATGTTCTTAAACTTTTAGCCTGCCAGCTGTGTACTAGTGTTAGAGGAACTGACATTAATAGTTCCATCATCAAAAGTCCATATTGATAACTTTCTTTTATATTGATAACTTTATACCATTCTTATGGAAATATTCCTCGCAGATTTGGACTAAAATAAATTTGGATCACAACCTGAGCCAAAGGCAGATGCTCAACCACTGAGCCACCCAGGTGCCCTCAAATTAGATTCTAAGATGATATGAAAAATGTTAGCTGCTTCTTTTTTTTTCTTTTTGAAAGGTTTTATTTATTTGAGAGACAGAGAGAGAGAGAGAGAGGAAGGGAGAGAGCATGTGAGCAAATGGAGGAGCTGAGGGAGAGGGACAAGCAGATTTCTGCCCTGAGCTTGGAGCCAGACCCAGGGTTTGATCCCACCACCTCGTGATCAGGATCTGAGCTGAAATCAAGAGCAGGTGCTTGACCAACTGAGCCACCCAGGCGCCTGTAGTAGCTTTTCTTAAAGCGAACTTATTAAAAGTGATTAATTTTTAAGACTGAAATACGATGGGATAACTTCTGTTTGTTTTCTTTTCTCCCCATTCAATAGTACATTTAAGGACAAGACTGCAAGTGGAACTAACACATATTTATTTGATTTTTAGACTCCATATAGTTAAACCCATGATTAATAAGACAAAATAACATGAGAGACTGGCTTTGCTTCTAATTTCACATACTGTAAGTGTACTCATTTAATAGGAAAATGTGGACTTTTCCTATGTCACATGGTACAAAAGAGAATTTATTTATTGATGATCTCTATTCTTAGTACTTCAAAGAATACCAACCACCAGCAATGAATGAATATGAGCTTATCTATATGAACATGAGTTTCCTTCTCATTTTTTTTCTTTTTTTTTAAAGATTATTTATTCATGAGAGACACAGAAAGAGAGGCAAAGACACAGACAGAGGGAGAAGCAGCCTCCTTGCAGGGAGACTGATGTGAGACTCGATTCCAGGACCCTGGGATCACAGCCTGAGCCAAAGGCAGACACTCAAACGCTGAGCCACCTGGGTGTCCTTCGCTTCTCTTTTCTAGACACAGAGCGTCACAAGGTCAAGTGCAGATGGTTTGAGAGTTGCATCACAGATACATCGCATAGCAACTGTGAATGAAAATTGTATTAGTTTTCTATGGCTGCGTCAAAAATTACCTCCAAAACTCAGCTTAAAACAAGATTCACTTATTACATCACACAGTTTCTCAGGGTCAGGAAACTGGGTACAACTTAGTGGGCTGGTTCTGGCTGAGGAATCTCTCCTAGGGTCACAGTGAAGTTAGCCAGGGCTATAGGCACCTGAAGGGTTGGCTAGGTCTGGAACACCCACTTCAAGAAGATTAACTTCCAGTTGTCTGGAAGCTTCTGTCCCTTGTCACATGGGCTTCTCCATAAGGTAGCTGGAGTGTCCTCGAGACATTGTGGCTGGCTTCCCCCACAGAGAGGGGGGCAGAAGCCACAACTCAGAAGTACCACCTCATCACTTTGCCATGTTGCACTGCTTACCAAGACCAACCCTGACACAACATGGGAGGGAATAAGAACATGAATATTAGGAGGCAGGGATCACTGGCTATCATCTTAAAGGTGGGGCACCACAAACTGAAGGATGATTGTGTGGATTAGTTTGGAACATACTTCCTCTTCTTCCTTCACCTCCTTCTTTTTCATTAAGAAACACAGACAATGGGGAGCATCTGCGTGGCTCAGTCAGTTAAGTGTTTGACTCTTGATTTCATCTCAAGTCATGATCCTAGGATCCTGGGGTTGATATTCACATGGAGTTCCATGCCCAGAGTGGAGTTTGCTTAAAAATTCTCTCCCTCTCCCTCTGCCCTTCCTGTTGCTTGTGTTCTCTCTCTCTCTCCTCCAAAACAAATAAATAAATAAATCTAAAAAAAAAAAGAAGAAGAAGAAGAAGAGAAATACAAACATTGCAATCACTGTCAGTCATCGGTTAGCCACAAACCTAAGGAAACGTATGCACTGATGCCCAATATACAGAAATGGACTAATAGTCAAATCAACCTGTTCACCTGAAATTTAGCATATGACATGTTCTCATGGGCAAAGTCTTTAAAAACTTGATTTAGAGCCTAAAAAGAATATACATTTAAGCAAATATCACTTATTATTTTATTTAAAAAGTATCAGGCTGGCAAACTTTATTAAATTAACAGTGACATTTAACTGTACTAGAGAGTTTCTGTTTGCTTCATTAGCTCAATAGTTTCTGGACAGTATAAAATATTTTAAAATTTATTTTAAGGAAATAACAATTCCTCATCATTTGAGCAAGTCTTTCCTTCTGATTTGCATATGAGTAGGCTCCTAGTAGGTGACGAATAAATAAATGGTCAAATGAAATCTTCATATAGAAACTTCCATATATGAGTGTTTTTTTGAACAGTGCATAACAAAATGGTCTTTTCAAGTATTTTTCAAAGTGTGATTCATGAATCACCAGCATTAGAATCACTAACAAAGCTTGTAACAAATGTGTATCCTTGGGATATATCCAAATTCTACTGAATCAGAATCTCATGGGCTGGGTTTAGAATCCACATTTTAACAAGCACTTAGGTGGTCCTTATGCATATTAAAGTAGTCAAGCTGTTGATTTTTGCAATATACTTTCCAGATTTAGCAAAACCTTATTCCCCATATTTGTTCTAGCTAGGGCCCTTTGAGGACAAGATTTCCTTCCTTGGGCTTGGGCTCCATTTCTTTATGTAACTAGAACATGGAACCATAGCATAGAGAAGGGTTTGTTCCCCTCTTGGGCAGGATCCCAAGGCTGGGTCCCATTTAGAGTCCTTGTAGGCTGCCTCATTTTTGGTGGAAGGAGAAGAATCTAAGAGTTTGGACTCAATGTTGGCCTCAGAAGTCAATGAAAGGCTCAGTACCATGTGGTGTTGTTTTTTTTTTTTCTCTTAAATTTTATATGTTCTCTATTTTTCTTTAGTGGACATAAGAAAGTGGAAATAATAATTCTATTAGTGGAAATAAGAAAGTGACTTTGAATAAACAGTTTCCCCTGCTTCAGAAAGTTGTGTTTATCTCAGTGTGACCAATCAGTGAATTCCAAAAGGTTTATAATTTTTTGACTTCTATGGGGCAATCAAAGGCTAAATTCTAAAGGATTTGGAAATGTTAACTTGTAATACAAACTGGGTTGGCCCCAAGGCATGGGTTCAGAACCATAACTCACCATGTTTACAGATTATATCACTTGGTCTAGGGTGCTAGCTATAAACTCACCACTAATTTTTGTACAGAGTGAATTACAGTCAGTCTCTTTCCTTCCCCCCGGTCCCTCCCAGTGTCTGAACTGTCATAACATATGGATTCTTCATCAGCCCTCAAATCTCACAGAAGGCTCCCCTAGAAGCTAGTCTTGAAATCAATAGGCAACCAGGCTTTCAGATGAAATATGGAATTACTATAGACGTTTTAAGAGGGAGAACAAATGATTTCACTAAATGAATCCCCTATGTTATTCCAAACAGATATATACACATCTGCGATCTTTAATAGAAAGGGATAAAAATATAACATTCTGTTAGGTAACTTACACATTTGAAAAGTCACTCTTTTCTTCAAGGTATTTGTTTTCCCTTTGTTGTTACTTCTCGGTTCTCTCCTTTTGTGCTATAAAAGACACGCTTCGTGCATCTTCTGAGGACAGAATGCTGATAGTTTGGTTTTTCACAGTCTCCTCTTTCCCATCTTTCTCCACCCCCATTGCTTCTGTTCCATCTGTCCCTCTTCTCTCCCTAATAATTTGGCTGCCAAAGCTGTGGTATCTTTTTAATTTGGTCTAAAGAAGATAGGCTTGCTTTAGGACCATGCAAACAAGAGGAAGATGAATAGCTTGTGGGTCTTCCAAGCTGGCTCTCCCCATGACCAGGCTGCACAGTTTAGGGAATGCCTGAGTCCTGAGCTGCCAAACATTGCCATCGAATCTGTGGTCAAAGGCATAGCAATTTTGGACACTTCAGTGTAGTGAAGAAATACCCCTTATCCACTACTTGCCCGGAAGCCTAGGAGTAGGTTTATTTTTTAGACCATTGTACTAACTGGATTATAGGAGGATAGCTACACATACAGTTGTAAGTATCTTCATTTTGGAAGTGTTAAAAAATAGCATCAGGGATTAAAGAATGAAGAGGACTAAGGATAAAGCATCTGATAAATATGCTTATTCTAATAAATAAGTTAGATGCATGTGAGAAAGTACTAGAGCCTGTATACAGGTCTCCACCTCTGGAGCATGTGCTTATCTGCCAACACATCGTTAAGAACTATAAGCCACCATTTTCCTGGGTTGCTGTAACTGATCTGTATGTGACATCGTAGGCAAGGTCCTGCGAGAGATCCAGTAGTCTAAGGGGACATTAGGATAGGAGATCAGAAAAGATGAAAGTTTAGAGAAAAATGTCACACATTTTAAAATAGAAATAACCATACTCTTGACAAGTTCTTCTGGAAAAAAAAAAAGAAACGTTTTGGAAATCTTTTACATAATAATCAGTCTTGAGAAAGTGGGGAAACAAGGTATTACCTGGAAACAAATTTTACCATTTTCCTATTCCAAAATGCCACGGAATAGCTCACCAATAGACAAAGCCAGGCAGAACCATCCAGGAGAAGTCAATAATGAGGGCAGCTGTCCCCAGAATCTAGCAGGTCAGATTTCCCAGAGTCCCTGCTCTCTCTATCCAGCTGCTACAGGAGCTAAAAGCTTTGAAAAAGACCCAGGCATGCAGCCAGATGGGCACAGAATGGCTCCTTCCAGATGTTTCTTTGAGTCTTAAATTTATAGTCAATCCCTAAGCACCCAATATTTTGCCAAAGCCAAGGACTGAGCTCTGTTCTCTCCCTTCCGTGCATATGCATTGTATAATCTATTTTCTTCTTCAGGCCCAACTTGGTGCTTACTATAACTTGTTATAATGTACACAAAATTGTGATTTTTTTTTCCTTGTCCCAAAACATTTTCCAAAAGTATGGTAACTGTCCTATCTTATGTCATCAGTGTAATAACAGGAGCTTCATCACATTTTATTGTGTCATTTATTTATGTGATGGATAATGCTGACAAGCACTTAAAAATAATTTATCTCAAGATTACCCACTGGTGAATTTTATTTCTCAGGTTGAAACTATTTCTTAATTGATTATAAGGTTGGTTTTTTTTAAACACCCACAAATCTCTCTGAATTCAATATTGCTCTATTACTTTGACTTCCCTTTTTTATCTATAGAAATAAAAAATGAGATAACAATGTTCTATCAGAACATTGTATGAATATTGATATTTCTCAAAAGTGTGCTCTTAGTCTTCAGGCCTTCTGTAATGAAAATATGGAAAGAGCTTCTGGTTTCTTCGAAAAAAAATCAATGAAAATATCAAGACAAGGCATAATGTCAAGTAAGTCCAATAATCAGACCACAGCTAATGGCTAAAAAAATCATGAGGTGGCAAAAATGAAGTTTTATGTCTGTTCAGGTTAATAAACAAAGGACTGACTGATCTTCAGCCAAAGTGAAAATAATCTAGAATTTATTGTACACTCCATCAAGCTTTCTGAAAGGTCATCTAATTAACATTTTGTGTTAACTCTACTCTTCACCTTGACCCTGAAACACCGAAAATATGCTGCAGCCTATTTTAGTTGAAATTCACTGTGATTATAGATATGAATAAATGAAAGATGAGAAAATAAGAAGGGAGAACTTTTCTCTTTACTGGGGGGAGGAGGGGGGAGGCATCAGAAGAGATGAGGACGTTGAGAAGACAGCTGGATACTGAGATGAGATCAAGATGGAAGCTGCCAAGTGATCCATACACCTGATACAAAGTCAGATTAGTTCCAAAATTCCTAAATGGGAATAATCTGAGGTCCAAGGCTGGAACTGTTCTCAGGACAAACAGAGTCTTAAGTCTTGATTTTATTAAACCACCTTATATCATATGCAATCACCTATTTGCAGAGTTGGCTGTTTAAATGAATTAGAGAAAATGCTTATATCAGAGAATATAGATGCCTAATGAAATATATTTCCTATTCTGTTTATCATAATGGTCCCAATTCCATCACTATTGATTACTCTCTGAAATGCTGACTTGCTGCAAATAGTTAAGGGGCTAGGGAATACAGAATGGGCAAGAGACATAAAAGGTTGATGAAAAAGTCAACGAAATGTTTAATAAGCACCTACTACTTCAACATAATTTGTGTTGGAGGAGGGAGAAGAGATACAAAGTTGAACTTACTCTTTTCATTAAATAAGCACTTATTGAGTACCCGGTATGTGTTAACAGATAGAGAGATCAAATGACAAAATACAATTCCAGCCCTAGAGAAGCTTCAGCATTTCCATATCAAAGAGACAAGTGGACAGAGTATAAAATTTCTCCATATTCATTTATTATTGTCTTAAGTCTTTACCATAAATTCCTCACTCCCTGCCCCAACTCAGAGAAGTCCTTCCATGTGCACGCCCTTTATGTCTGAAGCTGAAGCAGGAATTGCCTCCTCATACTCACGATGACTACCTGCCCACCCCTTTAAGCCTTTTATCAAGGTTTTCTTCCAAGATCTGTATCGATTTTTATTATCAAAGTGGAGATGGGGTAAAATGAAGATGGGAATCAGGAACACTAAAAGTTCTTCCCTTCAGAATCTCCTCCCTAGAGATTGCGGTCTCCTAGCCCTCCTGCCCTGTTTTTTTTTTTTTTTCTTTTTTTTTTTTTATATATATATATATATATATATATATATATATATTTGAATTCTTAGTACTTTAATAACAGTATTTTTTAAATAATTTTTTATTGGAGTTCAATTTGCCAACATAGCATAACACCCAGTGCTCATCCTGCCAAGTGCCCCCCTCAGTGCCTGTCACCCAGTCACCCCATCCCCCCCACCTCCCTTTCCACTACCCCTTGTTCATTTCCCAGAGTTAGGAGTCTCTCATGTTCTGTCCCCCTCACTGATATTTCCCACTCATTTTTTCTCCTTTCCCCTTAATTCCCTTTCACTAATTTTTATATTCCCCAAATGAATGAGACCATATAATGTTTGTCCTTCTCCGATTGACTTATTTCACTCAGGATCATACCCTCCAGTTCCATCCACGTTGAAGCAAATGGTGGGTATTTGTCGTTTCTAATGGCTGAGGAATATTCCATTGTATACATAGACCACAGCTTCTTTATCCATCATCTTTCGATGGACACCGAGGCTCCTTCCACAGTATGGCTATTGTGGACATTGCTGATAGAAACATCGGGGTGCAGGTGTCCCGGCGTTTCACTGCATCTGTATCTTTGGGGTAAATTCCCGGTGTGCAATTGCTGGGTCGTAGGGCAGGTCTATTTTTAACTCTTTGAGGAACCTCCACACAGTTTTCCAGAGTGGCTGCACCAGTTCACATTCCCACCAACAGTGCAGGAGGGTTCCCCTTTCTCCACATCCTCTCCAACATTTGTGGTTTCCTGCCTTGATAATTTTCCCCATTCTCACTGGTGTGAGGTGGGATCTCATTGTGGTTTTGATTTGTATTTCCCTGATGGCAAGTGATGCGGAGCATTTTCTCATGTGCATGTTGGCCATGTCCATGTCTTCCTCTGTGAGATTTCTCTTCATGTCTTTTGCCCATTTCATGACTGGATTGTTTGTTTCTTTACTGTTGAGTTGAATAAGTTCTTTATAGATCTTGGAAACTAGCCCTTTATCTGACACGTCATTTGCAAATAGCTTCTCCCCTTCTGTAGGTTGTCTTTGAGTTTTGTTGACTGTTTCTTTTGCTGTGCAAAAGAATCTTATCTTGATGAAGTCCCAATAATTCATTTTTGCTTTTGTTTCTCTTGCCTTCATGGATGTATCTTGCAAGAAGTTGCTGTGGCCAAGTTCAAAAAGGGTGTTGCCTGTGTTCTCTCGGCATTTTGGATTTTGATGGACTCTTGTCTCACATTTAGATCTTTCATCCATTTTGAGTTTATCTTTGTGTCTGGTGCAAGAGAGTGGTCTAGTTTCATTCTTCTGCATGTGGATGTCCAATTTTCCCAGCACGATCTATTGAAGAGACTGTCTTTTTTTCCAGTGGATAGTCTTTACTGTTTTGTCAAATATGAGTTGACCATAAAGTTGAGGGCCCACTTCTGGGTTCTCTATTCTGTTTCATTGATCTATGTGTCTGTTTTTGTTATCAGGACCACACTGTCTTGATGGGCACAGCTTTGTTGTACAACCTGAAATCTGGCATTGTGATGGTCCCAGCCATGGTTTTCTTGAAGAAAGACCATGGTATTTTGATAGGGATTGCATTAAATGTGTAAATTGCCCTGGGTAACATTGAAATTTTCACAATATTAATTCTTCCAATCCATGAGCATGGAATATTTTTCTATCTCTTTGTGTCTTCCTCAGTTTATTTCAGAAAGTGTTCTGTAGTTTTGAGGGTATAGGTCCTTTACCTGTTTGGTTAGGTTTATTCCTAGGTATCTTATGCTTTTGGGTGCAATTGTAAATGGGATTGACTCCTTAATTTCTCTTTCTCAGTCTCATTGTTAGTGTATAGAAATGCCACTGATTTCTGGGCATTGATTTTGTATCCTGCCACACTGCTGAATTGCTGTATGAGTTCTAGCAATCTTGGGGTGGAGTCTTTTGGGTTTTCTATGTACAGCATCATATCATCTGTGAAGAGGGAGAGTATGACTTCTTCTTTGCCAATTTGGATGCCTTTTATTTCTTTTTGTTGCCTGATTGCTGAGGCTAGGACTTCTAGTACTATGTTGAAGAGCAGTGGTGAGAGTGGACATCCCTGTCGTGTTCCTGATCTTAGGGGAAAGGCTCCCAGTGTTTCCCCACTGCCCTGTTTTTCATTTGTTTGCTTGTTTGTTTGGTTGTTTTCATTAACCAGGGATGAACCTACATCTGCATATTATAACCACCCATGGTCTGGAGTTTACCTTAGGGTTCACTCTTGGTGTTGTGCATTCTATGGGTTTGGACACACAGGGAGTGACCCATATCTGACATATATCCATCATTCTATCTGAGAGATACTTTTACTGCCCTAAAAATCCTACGTGCTCTACCTTTTCATCTCTCCCCACCCCCGACCCCTGGCAAGCACTGATCTGCTTATTTTCTTCTTAGATTTGCCTTTTCCAGAACGCCATTTAATTGGAATTGTACAGGATATAGGCTTTTCATGTTGGCTTCTTTCCCTTAGTAATATGTATTTAAATTTCTTCCATACCCTTTCATATCCCGATAGCTCATTTCTCTTTAGCACTGAGTAATATTTTATTGTCTGGATGTAACATAGTTTATTTATCCATTCACCTTCTGAAGAACATCTTGGTCTCTTCCAAGTTCTGGCAATTATGAATAAAGCTGCTTATAAACATCCTTGGGCAGGTTTTTGTGTGGACATAAGTTTTCAGCTCCTTTGGGTAAATACCAAGGAGTGTGATTGCTAGATCATATGGTAAGAGTATGTTTAGTTTTGTAAGAAACTGCCGCACTGTTTTCCAAAATGGCTATACCATTTTGTATTCCCACCAGCAATGAATGAGAATTCCAATTGCTTCACATCCTTGCCAGCATTTAGTGTTGTCAGTATTCTGGATACACGCCATTCTCACTGGTATGCAGTTACATCTCATTGTTTTAATTGCCCCTATTTTTACGAGGACATACCCATCCACTCCTTTCAATGTGGAAGAAGCTTCGTAGAAGAGAAGGTGTTCTGAGCCAGGGTCTGTCTTCTAAACATCTATAAAATAGAATCGTTATCATTCTTCATATTCTAACACACACACATACCACCTAGGCAACGGTTTTGCTGAAAGCTGCTTGAAATTCCATAGGAGGGAGGGGCTAATGCCAGCAGTCAAAGCAAGTTGCCAATGCCCCAGATAGAAAGCAGAAAATTATGTGGCTTATTGGACAAAACAGCAGAAGTGTTGATCTCAGGGTCTAAACATAGCTAATTCACCAGCACTTATTTAATAAATAATCATTCTATTTTCTCTTATTCATCTCCTCCCCCACACCTCATAAACTTGTACCATGGAGGTGATGGCTTATGATATACACATAAGGTACCATGGGCACCTAGGACACTAAAAGTGACTGGTAAATTGTAAAGCAGTACCAAAATGTTAACATGATTATTAAATTCACAAATAGGGCAGGGGACAAAGGAAGAATTTTTTCACTGTAGAAGGGAGATATAACCACTTCAAAACCAAACAAGACAAACCCAGATATATAATTATTAATTTCTAAATAACAAAATATGGGGTTGGAGACACAACATAATTCAAGTTAAAAAATAAGAATAGGGGATCCCTGGGTGGCGAAGTGGTTTAGTGCCTGCCTTTGGCCCAGGGCGCGATCCTGGAGACCCGGGATCGAATCCCACGTTGGGCTCCCGGTGCATGGAGCCTGCTTCTCCCTCTGCCTGTGTCTCTGCCTCTCTCTCTCTTTCTCTGTGTGACTATCATAAATAATAAATAAAAATTAAAAAAATAATAATAAATAAGGGATGCCTGGGTGGCTCATTCAGCTAAGTGTCTGACTTTTGATATCAGCTCAGGTCTTGATCTCAGGGTTGTGAGTTCAAGCTCTGTGTTGGGCTCCACACTGGGTGCAGAGCCTACTTAGAAAAAAATACAGTAAAATAAAAATAAAATAAATTAAAAATAAAATAAATAAAAGCAAGTTCTCTGTGCCATCATTATCAAGGTCAAGGTGGCCAAAGCCCTGGCCTCCAGGTAGTAATTCTGAGTCATTCTTTAAACTCCAACACACACACACAAAAGCACCTTATGATTCTGTCTGGGGTAGTGTCCACCTCTTATGTTGAAGGACTTTAAACCAAATTACAATGAAGGTTCTCCCGAGAAAATATTAACTCCTCTACCTATTAACAGTAAGTTACTCTAAACATGACTAGAGAGTCATTGAAAATCTTAATAGAGAGGTGAGAGCATGGAAGGAACACACTGGGGTACATGCATCATCCTTCCATGAAGGAGGACCAACGTGAATATGAGAAAGGTGTGGCCCTTACTCTTGGCCAGTTTTCCTCAGATTAGTACAAGGCCAACATTTATAGGGACAGTACATGCAGGCCTATGAAGGGTTGTGTACCGGGATGTCTGTGGCCTTATAAAATCAGGGGAAAATGCCAAGACTTAAAAGGCACAGGGGGACATAGAGGACAGGACAATTGTGTACAAAAAGAATGCTCCCTTAAGAGCAAATATAGAAAAATTAGACACATGATATTTTATATTTTTACACTATTTTCTTGTTAGTGTGAGTGGGCCATGAATGTTGGAAGAAATTGGAAATTTTGGTCAATGAATATCAGCATTTATATTATTTCTTGTGCGTCTTAAACTTTTTCTTTTTCTCCCAAACTTACAGAATTCCGTAAGTCACATATTTGGTCAAACTTCTTAATTTTCTTTTTTCCAGTTTGAATTTTTGCAGCTGCCAAGTGTTTCTGCAAACTCTGTGGTAAGAGTAGTCAGCGCCCCCTTCCTAGTAAAGAATTGTTATAAGACATGGTTGTCCTACCAGAGGCTACATGTCCATGTCTTACCCCTTGCATTTTTAGTAAGGCCAAGTGACTGGATCCTGGATAATGATATAAGGGCAGAATTTTATGAGCCTGGAAACCATAGAAAACCACATATTCCATTCTCTGCAATTTCTTCATGCCAATTGAACATTGTCTCCCAGAAAAACCTCTGGAACCACGTGTTGAAGGTTTTGTCAGCCTGGATTCCTCTGTCCCTGATTCCAGCTGTGGTCTGGATTTTCTGAAATAAATAAATAAATAAATAAATAAATAAATAAATAAATAAATAAAATAGATCTCTATTTAAAATCATCTGGGGACTGCATAGAGTATGATTTTGTGTCTTTTCTTATAGAACCTGGTATCCTTTGGGTTCTCAATGAAAGGCACTTCTATTTCTTTTCTGTTCTGAGATGACAGGAGGGAAACCTTCACTGTGTGGTTCTTCTCTCCCCAAACATTCAAATCAAATCTTATGGATCCAAAGAGCTAACACATTACTTCTTCGTTTGCTGAGAGACCTGTAAATACCATCTAGTCAATTCTATATGACTGGCCTCAGATTGCTCTACAGAGACACATCCCTGATGGTATTTGCAAGAACAAGCCTAACAAACCCGGCAATGACGTGCTGAGACCCTCAATTCATCAACAGAGAGTCAAGACTCCACTTCAAGAAGATCCTGACTACAGTGGTTGTTCTTTAAAGGTCATTCACAGTTAGTGGTAACCATTATGCTATTTTAATGGGATTCTTAAACTCACAAATGAAACAAGGCATTTTTGGGTTTTCTGTTTTGTTTTGTTTGTTTTTGATTATGCCTTTTTTTTTTCCTTCTAAGCTTTCAAAAGATGACAGGGCAAGGGCAAAGGTGGCTTATCCTTGTTATCCGAATATCCTGAAAGCTACAAGACACAGGTAACAGTAGGGACAAGTGTGGCTGAAAAGAAGGGGTTTTACTTAAATAAATACCTATAGCAAAAAGAAACACTGGTAACAAATACTTCTACCAGCTACAGCCTGTTTTCTGATCATGAATCCTGAGATGTATTTAACAGAAGATATCTAAATGATTAACTTCATAGTGAGCCATTGACAATGTTCAGTCACATAGAACAAATTTAAACTAAGGGACAGAGGAAAGGTCCAAATCAAGAAGAAATTGCAAAAGCCATTGCTGTGGTTCTATTTTTGCAGGATAATTAAACCGATTTAAGGAAATGATGGGATTAAGAGACAGAAATTGAGAGGTCATCTAATCCACCAGTTTTTCAAAAGCCAATCCTCTGATCTGTGCTGGTCCGAGATAATGTTCTCACAGTTAATGGCCAAATGAAATAAATTAGGGAAATAAATGAGTTCTTTAACAAAGCATTCAACATAAATTATTGCTCTTTATCTTGCAATTAACGTGCTTCTTAATTTTATGTAGAAATATTTTTCCTAAAGGAATTTTAGTCATAATATTTGAATTGATTATTGATTTTGTTTGTAGTATCTTTGACCAAATGTAAAGTAATCCTTTGTTCCTTCTTTTTTTTTTTTTTTTGAAATTATACTGGTTTTTGGAATGCTATAAAGCATTCATTGAATTCTTTCTCTGCATTCAAGAAGGACTTGTTTAAACTTGAATACCTCTTTTTTTTTTTCAGAAATGGACGAAATTTTATAACATCCCTGGATAATACTTGTCTATGCTAAAGACATTACACCATTAGAAATGCTTTTTTACCTCTAATATCAATCCCTCAAAGGAGGGTTACATTACAGAACTTGTTTTTCTCCTCCCCAATAGCATAGAAATTGAAAGCTGAACACAAGACACTTAAAAACATCTAGTTGAACTGTTCGCTTTGATGTGGAGGTGGAGATGGAGGCATCCGAGAGTGGAGACTGGATCTGTATAATATGACAAAGTAACTGCACCAATATCGTTTTACATCTTGTCCAAACTCTTTCCTATCTACACATGGGCTCCTTCCTTAATCAGCAGATCCCATTTGCCTGGCAAAACCTTTTTAAACTTTGGCGTGATTTGGTTCACTGTGAGTTTTGCCTAGACCATGACTACTCTAAAAATAACAATGCTTAATATAAGTTACACGCCATCTGAATATTAATTGTATACTCCTACGCATATCCCGTATAGAGAAAGCCTTCATCTGGAGCAATACTTGCCAACATGGGGATCATGATGCCAATGGAGGGTGCTATGATTGTATTGGTTGGGCTTACTTTAAGTAGTAGAGCAAGGAGAGCCAAACTAAAAATACTTTTTTTTTCTTAAAATAGCTTACACTTTGGGAAACAGCAATTTCTGATACTGTATCAACTGATACACAAATTAAAGCAAGATATGGAGAAAAGTAACAGTGTATAATTTTTCAGCAAACTGAGCTCTTCCACATGCCATATTATGGTAAAATTCTAATATTCTATAGGAAATTAGGTTTTCTAAAACATGATCCAACTCAAATCTGTCTCACTGAAGATAGGCTTTTTTTTTTTTTTTTACCCAATATTTCTACAATCCAGCTTCCTTACACCTGCACTTGTAAACAAAGAACCATTATAGGGATGTTAACCTAACACAGTTGATGTTACAAGTCAGAGAGAGTGAGCATATGAAGTGGAAGAAATAAAAGTGGCACAGAAAATAAAATGTGAAATTGCTTCTGCAGTGTTGGCCTCATGACTTCATCTCTCAGAATCCAGAAAGGAAGCAACACTTCTCTCCTGGGTTGCTCAGCTATGAGGGTAGCTAGAGGCCCTGGGGAGAAGAATAGGCATATCCAGTGTGGGTGTCAGTATTGTGCTTTGCCTACCCTGAACATTGGTGGATATGCTTTTAGTAGATCACCATTTGACACTTCCCAACGTTTAAAAAACTTGCCTCGGAGGAATATCCTGTTAGCATGGGGAATGTATTATATAAATGAAAGCCTTGATGATGCCATGATTCTCATGTATCATGTATACAGATGCACAAAAATACGTGTGGAAGTTTGTCCCCATAACTCATCTGTATAACTATTTAAGTGAAGAAAACCTATGTTCTTTTCCACTATCTTATTATGTACAACTGTAGGTGTGTTCAGGATCATTTACAACCCTGACCTATTCAGTCCTGCTCCAGTAATTTCAGCTTCCTTACAACAAAGGCAAATGTGCTCATCCCATCTCATCTCCAGAGTAGTGTGCACAGTCCTATGAACACACATTGCCACAAACAATGCTTCCTAGTGTATGAAATGTAACTCATTCCTTTCTGGCCTACCTAGTTCAAAACTTCTAGGAGAAGAATGAGAGTAATCATTGAGGAGAAGAGAAAAATCTCAATTCCTCTTGATATGGGATTGAGTTAGAAAGGTGTCTTCTCCTCACACCTACTGTTACGTTCTTAGGGAGATAAGACTTCTCTTTTTCTTATTTTTTTAATCCTTTTAAGCCTTTATATTAAACAAAAATATGCAATTATGACAGATAAGTATGTGTGTATAATTATTCTCAACAGAGTTTTGTTCACAGTTGGATGTTTAATCAATATGCATTTCTTGATAAAATCTTAACAAAGATTTAAGTGGGAGCTGTATACAAGTAAAATCGCATGGAAAGTAAAAAAAAAAAAAAGAGGTCCTTAGCTTTGCCCCTGCGATTTTTGTTTTGGAACTCAAAATGTCTGCTCTTGGTCGGCTTATTTGCTAAGCAAGGTAAAAATATTGGATGGGTTTTGTTCTGTTTTGTTTTGTTTAGCAGATAGTCTTTTTGTGAACAAATATATTTCGACATAATGGGGGGAGGGTCAGCATTGTTTCCATCCCCAGTTCAATCTCTCCTTTCCCTCTGGATGGCCCAGCAGCAAGGCTTGATAAATAACTAATCCTAGGAAGTTTAAAAGAAATTCTTTCCATAAAGTAATTCATTATATTTAAGGGCAAAAATACACCACTTGCCAAAATTAACTCATAAAGAAGTAAATATTATTCAGACACACATACCATCTCTTAACACACAGACATCAATATCTCTTGTAATATTTTCATGTTTCTGTTTAAAATTGACTGCTTGGAAGCTGTTATTTCATGAAGGTGACATCGCCAAGTTATCCAGTGAATTGAGGCAAGGAATGATGGTCACGGTGTGCACAGTTTCTGGCATTTGTGCCCACATCTTAAGAAGTGAACCATCATGCTTGTTACCGGTCAACAGAGGGAGTTCTGTTGCTATTCTGAAATATTTCAGCAAAAAGAAGAGCACATGCATTCATGGTTTATCCTACTCTCCCCAGCTTTTACTCATGGATGAAGATGATTGGCTATACCAGGTGTAATGTGGCGGGGTCCACAAAAATTCTTCCAATTGCTCTTCTCTTTGCTTCTTATTTACCTACTCTACTGGAGAAGACACCAACAAGGCACCAGTGTGGGTGGTAAGACAGCACAGTTTGAAATCCATGAACTCCGGAGCTAGATTTCTCAGCCTGGGAACCCTTTGGTGCTCCAATGAAACTACTGAACATCTACTAAGAACCAACTGCTATTTCTTTTTTTTTTTTTTTTTCCAACTGCTATTTCTTAAACAGCTTTCATGAGAAGCACCTGAAGTGAATAAACTATTTACCATGTGCAATATGATTAGTCTAATGTATGTAAAGATCCATGAAACCATCACCACAATCAAGATAAGAACATTTGATAACTCCCAAAGGATCCTTCTTGCCCCTCTCGATAGAGTCCCCCGCCCCCCCCATCCCTAGACAGCCACTGATCTTCTGTCACTGGATTATTTTACATTTTTTACAATTTTGTGTAAGTAGAATTACATAGAATATGTTCTTTTTGTCATTTATAAGTGTGAATTAGATCAAAGTGGTTGATAGTGTTGTTTAAATCTTTTGTACCTTTGCTGATTAAAAAATCAGGCAAAATAATTTGTTCAGTGTGTTATTAATTGCTGAGAGAGAATTGTGAATCTTTCTGCTGTATTTGTGAACTTGTCTATTTCTCCCTTTAATTTTTCCATTTTTTCTTCATTTTGCTTGCATTTTTAGGCTCAGTTATCAGGCATGTACACAGCTATAGCTACAATTGCTCTGTTATCACTATGAAAAAAGTCCTCTGTATCTGAAGTAGTACGATATTTATTTGATGTGACAATAGTGACTCCACCTTTTCAATGTCAACTGTTTTCATGGCATATCTTTTTTCCAGACTTCCACTTTCAACCTTTGTTTTTATATTTAAAGTGTGTTTCTGATAGGAAACTTCTAAAAGGATCTTACTTTGTTAACTACTCTGTTTATTTCTGCCTTTTCATGAAAGCATTTTAAATAATTAAGATTTAATATGATTATTGACATTGTTTTCTGTTTCTCTCATCTGTTCCTCAATTCCCTTTTTTCTTCCCTTCTTTGGATTGTCTGAATGTTTTTAGCATTCTAATTTATTTTTTTTAATTTAATTTAATTTTATTTTATTATTATTTTTTTAAATTTATGACAGTCACACAGAGAGAGAGAGGCAGAGACACAGGCAGAGGGAGAAGCAGGCTCCATGCACCGGGAGCCCAACGTGGGATTTGATCCTGGGTTTCCAGGATCGCGTCCTGGGCCAAAGGCAGGCGCCAAACCGCTGCGCCACCCAGGGATCCCTAGCATTCTAATTTAATTTAAATTTCCCTTTTTGAAAAAAAAAATCCCTTTTTGGCTATATCCCACTCCCCTTTTTTAGAGGGTTGTTCTAGGAATTAAAATATACACACCTAACCTAATAAGTTTACATATAGTTGATATTATATTATGTCATGTAAGTCAGGACCTTTATGTTACATTTGTCATATATATTACTTGTTTATAGATATTTTATAAAATCTGTATATTACACATATATTGTGTATATATATACATACACATATATGTATTACCCTAGCTAATAATTCTATATTTATACATACATATTTTAAAAACTTAAAGGATGATATAGCTATTATATTTAATCATATATTTGTCACTTATGATCTTATTCCTTTATTCCCAAAGAAACACACTTTCCTCTGATATTTCCCTTGAAGAATTTCCCTTAGCATATTGTACAACAGGTCTGCTGGTGGCAAAATCTTAGTTTCTTACATCTGAGAATGATGTCACTTCTGAAGTATATTTTCACTATGTATAAAACTCTGATTTCACCTTTTTTTTTTCTTTTTCCTTTCAGCACTTTAAAGATGTTGCTCCATTGTCTTCTGACCTCCACACTGGCTGATGAGAGATCCAATACCATTCAAATCATTGCTACTCTGTATTTAGTGTCCTTTGCTCTAGGCATGTTCAAGATGTGTTTGTCTTTGGTTTATCATTCTGATCACAATATGTTTAGGGCATGGTTTTTGATGAGTTTACTTTGCTTGAGTTTAGCTGAAATTTTTGAATTTATAAAGTGATGTCTTTCACTAAATTTGGGACGTTCTTGACCATTATTTTCATACTGTCCTGCTCCAAACTCTTCTTTCTTTACTTCTGGCTTTTACTCTTACTTTCCTTTACTCTTACTTTCATACACATCCTTTAGCAATGTATATGTTGGAATTCCTTTTATGTAATCTCATAGATTCCTAAACCTAACCTGATTTTCTTGTTTTTTTTTTTTTAATCCTATTTCTCTCCGTTCTTCAGGTTGAATAATTTGTATCAGTCCAACTTCAAGTGGATAGTCTCTCTTTGGCATTTCTATTCTGCTAATTATACCACTCAATGACTTTTTCATTTCACATGCTCTATTTTTCAAAAATTTTCATTTGGTTCACTTTTTTATATTTTCTATTTCTCTGCTAAAAACTTCTTGTTTTTTATTTGTTTCAAGAATATATATATTTTTTGTATTATGAAACATATTATAATGGTTGCTTTAAAGTTCTTGTGTGATTATTCCTGTACTTGGTCATCTCAGGGCTAGTATCTGTTGATTATCTTGTCTCTTGAAAATTAGTCACATTTTCCTGGTTCTCTCATGTTAGGCGATTTCAGAGTGTATGTTGGATCTTGTACATATTATGTTGTTTAGGCTCTGGGTCGTCTAGAGAATGTTGAAGTTTATATTTTAGCAGAAATCAATTAGGCTAAGTTCTGACTGAAAAACCTCTTCCTCATCTTCTGTGGGCTGTGTTCAAATTCCAGTTCAGTTTTCAAAACCTTTGCTATGGTTCCAATTTGTCACATGCATATATAGGGCAAAGAATAGCCAAAGAATCTTATGGATTTAGATACATCAATAATGGTTTGCTTCTTCTGGATCTTTTCTCTCCAGGATTTGCTCCCACAATGTTCAGCCTACAGGCACTCCTTATGTTGGTCCCTCCAGCCAGAAAAGAAGGGTATATTTTGGAGCTTAGCTGCCAGTACCACCTAGATCATGCCATGTAGACTTCCCTCGTGCAAAGTCACATACAGGACAATATATATATATTTTTTATATATATGAAACTCGTGATATAATTTTCTAAGATTTGACTCACCTCAGTAACCTGTCTGCATAATTTTTTGTTTGTTTTCTATCTAGAGTTTTTAGCTACAATCAATGGAATAGATGAGCTGAAGTGAATCACCTGGAGTTGAAATTAAAACTCCAGGCATTTTTTTTTTTCAGACTTAAATGGTTATATTTTATTAACCATTTTGGTGTTAAGAGATTTTACTAGGTCTCTAGTAAGGAGAACTGATCATAATAACCCCATTGTACATCATTTATAGTTTTGTTGTATATAATTAGGCTTCAATTAACTATATGATAATGTGCTTACAATTTTAATTTTTGAATATTGTTTCCAATGTTGCTTTCTGCTGCTTCCTTAAAATAAAGTCCCAAACTTAAAAAAAAAATCATTCAATTCTCCATTAAGATCTCAGAATAAAATTTTTAGGTACTCAAAACAGATAGATGGCTACAAAGAAAGTCAGTGGTGTGATATCCCCACCAGATTACATGTAGTGTCTCTATTCCCCACTTGAGTTAATGGCATTTTAGAATGTTAGAATCAGAGGAATGCTTCCAAGTCAATTTGTTTTCATTATTTTATAAAGTGCTGGAAAAAATAAAAAATGTAGTGATATCTTTGAGAGCCTAGAGCTGATTAATGACAAACTCAGGCTTTTACTCATATATCCTGACCAATTCCATTGGTCTAGTCCACTTCCATTTCTCAATATCCATTTCCTTAAACTAAAAAAAATTATATATTTGGGATCTCTTACAGAAAGGTCACTGTAGTACTCACATGGCCAAAATCCCTATTAAGTGCAAACATTCCTAAATGGGTTAGTCTTTTTCGGGGAGGCATATGATATTAATTACCTTGTTCAGTCAGCAAATAATGTTCTAAAGTGTGTATCATTATTAGCTCCATTTTCCAGATGAGGAAACTGGTAAGAGGTTAGACATATTATGCATCTTCCTACAGTTGCAAAACAAGTAAATTGACCAACATGACTCTAAAGCATATTAACTGGCTATTCTGACTCCAACGTTTATAGCCCTAACTCTATGAATTTCTGTCTCATGATCTAGCATATTGTTTTTATTTTTATAAATTAATTTATATGAAAAGTAATAAAAATGTCACCTTTAGTTTAATATACATTAAATCTCTTTTATTTAAAGGAATAACATTAAATGTAATACAATCCATCCTGAAAAATCTGGGCTGTGATATATACATAGGCACCCAATAAATATTTATTGAAACAATGAGTGATACTATCACCTTGATCATCATCATCATCACTGACATTTATGAAACATTTATTATGTGTCATGTGCTTTGCTCAGTTCTTCATATGCATTTTTAAAAAATTCTCCAAACAACTCTTCTGTTTTATATAACAGATGTGGAAATTGAGGCACAAAGACATGTAGTAACTTTCCCAAGTTCATAAAACCAGTCTGGGGCAAAAACCCAGACAGCTTTGCAAACACTGCTTTTAACCAATATAAAAAGAAGAGCATATGTCAGTACTTTTTCAGGGAGGAAATGTCCCTAAATATTGATTTCATTTAGTAACACATCATTAGGCACCATTTGACATTTGTTATCACTTCATTATTTTGTTTTGCAATTTCAACACCCCCACCCCCTGCCATCATAGCTACTGTTCCAAAAATGGGATCAGTATGTAAAGATTCAATCCCACTTTCTGGGGCTCCTCACTTAATCACAGATATTTTACTCTTTCTTAAAAATTTTAAGTAGAAAGAGAACTATTTAGAAAAATAGATTAAATAAACATATATATTTAAAGATAATTGGCAAAAACTTTTCAAGGACAAAGTAGGGTATAAATTTGTGCATTTACCAGTAGAATTCCTCATTTTCAGTTCCAGTGGGCCCCAAGTCCCTTCCTGATGATCAGAATGAAGTCGCACATAGAATTGTTTCTCAATAGCTAGGTTCTCTGAATTTTAGAAGTAACTCACCTATAACCTTTTGAATTGGCTTTCCCAATTATTGAATCCTAAGAAAATCTTTTTCCTTCTTTAAACATATCCAAGAAGGACTCTTTAAGGGTAGGAGAATCATGCCTTCTTTCTCCTTAGATTCACTGTATGTCTTACCCTCAAATTGTTCAATAAAGTCTTGCTTAATGAACGAATAAAGAAAGCCTCTAGCAGGCTTATCACAAGCATTGATAAATGTGCAACTAAAATAAAAAGAGCTAGAAAGCTACATATACTATCTGACTTCCATTACTTCGCTATTCTACAATTATTTTCTACAAAAGAGAAGAACCCTCCAACTTTTTTCTCCCTAGTCCGATCTTTGAACCTGGCTAGATGACAAAGTGCTAGCATTGCACCTTTGTTTTTTGTTGCTGTTTTTTTATTCTAATTATCTCCTTCTGTTGGCTTTCCATTGTCAACTATTTCTTTGAAACGATTTTCTTGAATAATCACTTTTCCTTATCAGAGCAAAATATTCTGAATAAAAGTTAAACATGGGTATGGAACACATTAGTTCAATGTCATGATATCTAGAACAAGTATAGGAAAAGCAATATCTTGATGAGAAAAGCTTAAGCATGAAATATCTTTCCATATTCTCAGTTCTAGAAACAAGAATCTTTTGGCAAGTGAAAACACAGATTTGTTTACCATGATGTCTGTGGATGTAAAAACTTATTAATTAGCAGAGTTACAGGTGAATGAATATCTTGCTTAAAATAAAAGATTTATTCTGGAATGCTTGGGTGGCTCAGTTGAGTCAGTGTCCAACTCTTGCTTTTGACTCAGGTCATGATCACAGGGTTTCAGGATTGAGCCCAGTTCCATGCTGGTTGTGGAATCTACCTAAATTTCTCTTTCTCTCTCTCTCCCCCCTCTTTGCCCCTCTCCCACTTGCTCTCTAAATAAATGAATAAATAAACAAATAAATAAAAGATCATTTTATTAGAACCAAATAAATAAAAAGTGTGTGTGTTGGGGCAAGCAGTGGGGTGGGTGGTTTGGAAAAGGTGTTGGGTTCTGAAAGCTTTCGTGTACATTACACCTGAAAAATAAAATGCAAGTTAATCTGCTAATTTACAAGACATGTCCAAGGTTTGGATTCTGTGTTACCCTCCTCGGAACTTGTATGGTAACATGTGTAAGTTAGAGATGGGAAGTATTTTCAATGAACCCCTCTAGGTTCTCTGAAACAATTTTGGCTCAGCTCTGCACGTTTCTTCTTAAACTCCTGTCAGGTTTGGAGGTGTGCACACATGAAAGAAACAAATTCTCCAGAAGGTTATGACCCCCTGTGGCAGGCTTTGTGAGATTAAAAAAAAAAAGATTAAGACCCCAGCTGTGTCCATGTCAACTAGTGAACCTCAAAAGTAGGGTCATTGACTAGAGAGAAAGTCTTAATTTTGTATAGTTTTTTTTTTTTTTTTTTTAAGGTAGGGAGCACAAGGCAGAGAGTAGGGAGATGGTAAAATCTGGAATAAAAAATAGTTTAACAGGTGTGGGGGAGGCTGGAAAAGGTGCCTTTTTGGCTTCTTAAACAGAAAAAGGAGAAAGCAATAACCAACAGAAGATTCTTAATGATCTGAATACGGTCACAGATGCCTGAGGCTGGGCCTATTTCAGGCCAATAATGAGCTTTTGGGCTTGTGGAATCATTTATTTGGCTCTGCAGCCTGGAGCCCAAGGGCGCTGTTCATTAGGAAGCAGGAACTTTACCTAAGGGTTGTTTGTGTTGGTCTTTCTTGCCAGAATGAATTGTTCATTAGCAATGAGAGAAAAACCACCTCTCTCTATAGATAATGGTTTAAAAGAATTGTTGATTGGGATAGGATGAGCAAAGGACGTTCAACAGATTGCTAAAACCCTTTGATGGTAGTTGAGGGGCAAATAAGCCTATGCTGCATAAATCAATCCCAAATCACGGCAGGACTAACCTGATTTTAATTGTTAAAATGGCAATTTAACTTGGTCCTATGTTTCGGTCCAGTTCTTTGGGTTGATTTAATGATATAATCCAATAAACCGAGTGGTAATCTACTCGTTAATGCAAACTAGCAGCTATTAGTCCCATTGGATAAGTCCTCGCTCCGAACTAAGACTGTCAACCCCCATGGGGATGGTCTTCCACCTTGGAAGCACATGGAGGGATGAGGATCAAAGAGGATGATCTGGGACTTGGAATTCAAAGACTGGATGGATACTCTGAGTTAGGGACAAGGGGGCGGGGCAGGGCTAGGTAGGGGGGCCACGGAAGCAGGCTCACAAAAACCCTGAAAATGCTGAGGTAGAAGGAAACCAGAGATAGGGGAACAAGCCAGGCCACCCTGCCCTAAGGTGTGGGCGGGGAGGGTGTCTGGTTATAACAGCTGTTTGTAACCAACAAAAAATCATCAGACTCAAAAAGGAAGTAAGCCATTAAGGATGCTGTCACTAGTCCTTATTCACTGGTGATATCAACAGATTTAGGTTCCCTGATTAGGGACCAACCCTGCAAGCCTTCAGGGGCAACCCTGGAAGGGATCCCTCTCCCTTCTGAGAGCTTTCTGTCTCTTAATAAACTTGGATCCTTGGACTCACTCTCCTGTGTCCTCAAGATTCATTCTTCGACTCGGCGAGACAAGCACCAAGCTCTCCCCTGTCAACACCCAGCCAAGCAGGGACTTCCATCCTGTCTTGTACAATGTTACAGTATAAAGGTTTCTTGCTTTTTCTAGGGCATTTGGGTTTAATAGTATTGGGAGGAGGAGCAACGATTTTCTTTCTTTGTGGAAACTCTGCAAGTAATGGTATGGAAATGAAAACATGTTTCTTTGTTTCTCCTTTTACTGAACTTCTCCAGAAAGTAATTTGGAGGGTTGAAAATGTATGTAGTCCGGAGACTATAATAAGATAATCTTAAAAAAATAAAGTGAAACAAAATAAAATAACCAGAAATAAGTTTTCTTTCCAGATGGAGATTTTCATAGCCTGGAACCACAAGTACACAGGAAGGTTTATAGAACTGATTAGGGACGGAAGGCTCAGAAACAAATCCTGAGCTACATACACGGGGTTTGCTGCCAGTGACACAGGCGATTCAAATTTGGCTAATACTCTCGTAAAGGGTAGAAGCAATTGGCTGCTGCAAATCAGAAAACCAACTTTGTCCTGGAGGTTCCTTTTAATTGAGGTTAACTGCTAGGTTGCCTTAATTACTGTGCTTTCCCCCAGTACTCCTAGCGAATATTCCATTGGCCCTGACTCAGGCAATATTCATTGAAACGTGGTAAAATCACCAATGACTGAAAGAGCGAGCAACACACTGAGACAGCGCCTTAAAAAGTGGATTAATTCTTGCGAGGGCCCGCTGCTAAGGACGCCTCGGCAAATTGTGCTGCAGTGATTTAAGTAGAGCACATCTTTTGCACAATGTATCCTGGCATAGGGACGTGCAGATGCTTCCCCAGCCCAACGTGGCTAAGTCATAACCGTTTATGGGTGCCCTTGGTTTCTTGTTCCCAATTATTTTTCATCCCTTCCCTTTTTCTTTTTTTCTTTTTTCTTTTTTTAATTAAAACAAAAGAAGACAGAAACTCTTCTCTGGCCAAATTGGGCTGGACCAAGAATCCCAATCCTTTAAACTATCTGTGATCCTAACAGTATTTAGAATTGCTAAACCATCGGCAACGCCAACATGGAAATTCATCGCAGCCACCAGCTGCATGAACATATTTTTTTCTGGAGTGTCTTCTGCTGCTGGTTTTTGATGTTACTGTATTTCCAGTGACTTCTATGGAGGGAAAAGTCCCCTATTTCTCTCTGCCCAAGGCCCCTGTGAATTTTTTCAGCGAGCCATATAGCTATTATAACTCTGGGAAAGTGTGACGTTTTGTGAATGTAACATAGAAAAATTTGCGTGTGTGTGTGTCAATTTAGCTCTCCTCTCTGCCTGCTTTACTTGGCTTACAATGAACCAAACTACCAGTGCCAAGCTTAGCAATTGGAACTGACCACCTACAGATTCAGATTGAAGGAATGGGAAAATAATAGGGTATTTTCTCCAGAGCAAATGTTTGCCGTGTGCTCCACCACTTCGAATGTCTTACAATTAAACAAAATAATGAGCTTTGAATCAGCAAAATTTGCTTTACTATGTAACCTGGTAACTATTTCCAATGACATATTTCCTAAAATTTGTCACTCCTTCCTGATATTGGCAATTTATAACTTTCATTTGGGACTTTCATTATAAGAGGCAGTATTTAGATCATTTGGAAGTATTAGGCTGGAGATTCAAATTGATTTCTTTTCACCAGGGGCATTTTCTTGGAACACTAATTTCTGGAGCACTTCATGTAGTCTCTGGATGGCTGCCATTTATCGATTTCACACCAATGTTTTCAAAAACTGAAAGTTCAGTTGTGAATTAATAAGGAATCTCCATAAGAAATACGCCAGTGAGCTAACCATGACTCTTCATCCACAGGCGTCATTTTAATCCTTACCAACATAAGGGAATGGAAGGACAAAATAACCTTCAATTTAGTAAACACAGTAATGTACCCCAAAATAAAAGTAATATTGACATTCTCACATACCCAGTAACCAGGGTTTAAAAATTCTAAAATACTGCCATTATTGCTTGTGATACATTTTTAAAGGAAATACATTAAAGAAAAAAAAAAAAGATACCATTAAGCCTCTTCCCCAAACCTTTTGACTTTTTCCTTCCCTAGAAATGATCACTATCTAAAACTAGCGTGTTTCCAGTTCAATAGCGTGTGTGCACACATCTACATAATTGTGTATTTGTTTTATATAAACGACATCATACTGTATTCAACAGTCTTTATTTCACTACCCCCCCCCCCCCCAGACATGAGGCCTTTGAGATCTGCATTTGGAAACTTGTAGTTCTAACTTGTTCATTTTAACCACTGCGTAGTATTCTCTTATATCCCACGGTGTATGCACTGATTTTATTACTGATGGAATTAAGTTGTTTCCACCCATCTGGTCATTAGAAGCAAATCTTTGAGGGACGTTCTTGACAAGTCTCCTGAGGCACATTTGTAAGGATTTCCCTGTTATCTATATCTAGAAGCTGTGGGCCTAGACCAAACACATTTTTAACTTCCTAGGTATTGCCAAATTGTTCTCCAAAGTGGGAGTAACAATTTACTTGGGAAAAAGCAGTGACTGGAGCCCTGCATATTCATTAACTTTGAGCATTTCCATGCTTAAAAAGTATTTTGCCCAACTAGTCATCATGATGTGAAAATCCAAAAAAGGAACTAATTTGCATTTTCTGGTACCCCATGAGACTATGCCACTTCTTGCCAATTGTTTGCCTGGGAACTGCCTTTTCTGTGAATTGCTTATGTAAGTCCTTTGTCCTTTTTTCCACATGGTTGCTTGTACATGGTTCCTACAGGTGTACCGGATGATATTAAATTTGGGTACTATTCCTTTCTTGCACTCATCGTAAATATTTTCTTTCAGTTTTTTCAGTTGCTTAACTTTATTCTTTGTGCCTTTATGATACAAATGTTTACATTTTAAAGTAGTCTTATCTATTTTTTTGAGTTATGCCTTTAGTTAGAAACACTCTTCTATAGTTTATAAGAAATTCTATTAAATATTTCACTAATGACAGTAAATTAAATATATATATATATATAATATATAATTAATATATATTAAATATATATATATATATTTGGTCTCTAATACCCTGGAATTAATTCAGGGGTATAATACGAAGTAGGAATTTAATGTATTTTTTTTTCTTCTATAAAGAAAACTAGTTGTCTAAACACCATCCTTTGCTGATGTGTACTGCTGTTTGTCATATATCAGCTGTGGCCATGCATGTTTATTCTTTCTATAGGCTCTCAATCTTGTGGTCTTGGCTCCTTTACCTATTCCTATATTAATATCCTGATGCTTTAGTTACTATTTTTTTTTTTAATAATTCTTGCTCTCTGGTAGAGTAAACCTCACATCCTTGTTCATTCTTTTTAATCATCTTGGCTGCTATTAGATTTTTTTTTAATGTTTTAAGTTTTAATAATAGTTTGCCTTTCTCTTAAATAATTTGATATTTTTATGCACTACATAAATATGTACACTAGTATGGGAGAGAATTGGCGTGATATTAACTACATCCACAAACATGGTACCCCTCCCTATTTAATCAAGAGTTCTTTGGGGATTTTTAATTATATTTTGTACGTTTTTCTGTTCTTGTTCATCTTCTGTTTGATCTACTCTCAGGTAGCATATAGATTATGTTGATATTATTTAATTATATTTTTAAAAATGTTTTAAATGATTGTTATGATAGTGGTGTTTCTATGATCACATGAATTCCAGCAACCCTCATGAACAATCTTATTACATCTTATTCCTTGGTTTTAGTTTCTTTTGCATTTTCGTTATAGACAATTATTGTCTCTTTGCCTCTGAAAATTCTGAAAATTCTTATGCTCATTTCTTTTTCCTTTTAATTAGCACAGTAAGTACTGCCCAGAAAATGTTGAGTAGTAGAGGCAATACTCATCATCCTTATCTTATTCCTGACTTCTTAAGATCTTTCAAACTTCCACTGTTAAGCATTGTTTTATGTAGATATTTACTAGGAATGGGAAATGTCTTTGAATTGATAACTTGCTAAGGACTTTATCAGGAATGAGTATTGA
Source organism: Vulpes lagopus (assembly GCF_018345385.1). Lineage (NCBI taxonomy): Eukaryota > Metazoa > Chordata > Mammalia > Carnivora > Canidae > Vulpes > Vulpes lagopus. Next base: position 27,205,187 of record NC_054845.1, read on the forward strand.
TTTGAACGATTGTTTTTTCTGCAACTGTTGAGATGATGGTGTATGTTTTGTACTTTTTTTTTTCTTTTTTAAGATTTTACTTATTTATTCACGAGAGACACAGAGAGAGAGAGGCAGAGACATAGGCAGAGGGAGAAGCAGGCTCCATGCAGGAAGCCCCATGTGGGACTCGATCCCAGGACTCTGGTAGGATCACGCCTTCAGTCAAAGGCAGAGACTCAACTGCTGAGCCACCCAGGGGTCCTTGTTTTGTACTTCTTAATCTGTTAATGTGATGAATGGTATTAGTATCCTGCATTGTGTGCCTTTTTTTTTTTTTTTCTGAATGTTCCTACTTGATCTTCACATATTATTCTTTTACAGGTTGTTGAATTTGGTCTCCCAGTATTGCATTTGATTTTTGCATCTGTGTCCACAATAAAATGAATTTATACTGCTGTTCCTGCCCAATCTCTCCTTCCTTCTTTAACTCACTTCAAATACAATAGGAATTATGCATTCCTTGTAAGTTCAGGAAGACTTGAAACTATTTTTATTTTTTAATGGGTATGTGTACAAAAAGTTTTTTTTTTTTTTTTTTTACTATATGGAAGGTGGCAATTTACCATAAATTCAATTCTTCTAATGTTCTTATTTCTCTCATCAATTAATATATATTATGTAACAAATTACAGATAATTATGATTTTCTAGAAGGTTGTACATTTATCTACATTTGAAAATTTATTGGCATTAGGTTTTCTCATAGAAATATTTTAAAAGTTTAAAATTTCACTGTATTTGAAATTATAGTACTTTTCATAATATTGATATTGCTTCTCTGTGCCTTTTCTCTTCTTTCTTATATTCTTATATAACTTCTCCTAAAGCTTTGTCTATATTTTAATATTTTTGTCTTTAAGTATCGTAAATGTATATATTTATCTCTAGGAGTTGAAAACCATGCATTCAAAACAATATTTCTAGTTCTAGTCCAGTAGCACAGGTTCATCCTCGTTTTCTCCCTTCCTGTATTTGTAATTCCTTTCTCCAATAGTGAGAAACCTACCTCCTATTATTATTAATATGTTTACTTTTTGAACCAGTCCCCTTGTTTCTGGCCAATCTCACATCAATGCTACTACACTGTCCATTGAACAGAAAACCTCCTCACTCTTCCCAAGCTCTGACGTCTTATGCCAGGCCACCCCCACTGCCATCATGTGAGTGTGCTCTTTTTACCCTGATGGGGCTCCAATTCCCAGTGCTGGACATCCCATTGGGAAGGCACCTTCCTCATCCTTTCCAGGTTCTAAAACTCCACTCAAAATCATCCATTAGTATGGACACCATTGTTAGCCTGTTTGGGCTCATGACTCCATCCTGTGATGCCCTCCAAATGAAGGGGAGGCCTTCTTCACTTGCTTGGGGTCCACACTCCATGCTAGGCTGCTCACACATGCAGCCTCTAGTCTCAATCTACTTGGGCTCCCCTCCTCAGTCTGCATACACTCCCTGCACTGTTATCCCTCTTACCACACTTGAACTGTGACACCTTGCCCAAGTCTACACACCAAATACCGCATCATCTCTCAATCCCCAATCCAGTGGAAACCCTCCTACACTGCTTGTTCTTTGATATGTCATACGAGGCTACCTCTTGCATAGATGTCCCTCCTTATCCTACCCTCACAATCTATGAGGGTACCATCTTCTATGAATGTCCTATTCTCATCACTCTCTTTGGGCTCCAAATCACACTCCTGGGCACTGTGGCTGAGTTGAGTACAGCACAGACACCAACCTTGGTCTATTCCATCCAATGGCTTTAAGCTTATATTTTTCACCAAAGGAAAGAGAAAGTACTAAAAAGAGGAAGACCACACTTAAATTTTTAACCTACATAGTTAGCAAACTCTAAAGTTAGTGTATATTTCTATGCTTCTCCCAAATAAATCAAGAACCCTAGGGAAAATTTTCTCCAAATTCCTCTTTCCTCCTTCATCTATTATTAGCCTATATTTATATTTTGGTTCCACATTTTTGTTTTGTTTTTTGATTCCACCTTATTAAATCTCATGATAACCAATTTTTTTCTGGTTATTAATATGATAATGAGTTTTATAATCAATATTTATTGAGTTTGCATGGTAATCAATTTTCTTTTACTCATTATTATTTTTATATATGCTTTCTTTCTTCTAAGTTTAATTTTCTTATTGAATTTTAGTTGTTTTAATATGGAGTATCTATGAGTAAAAACATTTGTCAGTCTCAGAGGATCTTAGTAGATTCCTTAAATCCTATTCTTTTTTTCCCCCTTGGGTTTAGTTTTTTCTTGATATTTATATTTTAGTTATCTTGTAGTGTCAGTCCATCAATAATGACTTTTGTTAACTTTTCTGGATCTTAAAATCTTTTTATTTTCTTTTATCTTGGATGATACTCTATCTGCATGTAGGTTTTGGGGTTGACACTTGCATTCTCCAGAATTTTTAATATACTATTTTACTGTTTTTTAGCATTCTCTGTGATGAGAAAATTGCTAAGTTGTAGTTTCTTTGTAATTGTCTTTTCTTGTTAGATGCTTTTAAGTTTCTTTTCTTTGTTTTCCTTTTTCATCATGTCACTATTATATTTTGAGTCCTAGTTTTGTCTTGGTTCATTTGGCTTGAGATTTATATCTTTCTTCCTTGACATATTTTGTGCTTTCTTTATATCCATGCCTACATGTGTCCTCTTGCTTTTTAACTTGGGTTATATCCAGTGTAATTTTCTCACTTCTGGTTTTCAATTCATAATGCTTTTTTTCAGCTGTGTCTAGTATATTGTTTAATCAATCTCATAAGGTATTTTTTCCCAAAGAATGTATTTTAATTTTCAGAATCTTTATTTGGTTATTAAAAAATCTCTTGTCCTTTGTATATGTGGTCCTTTTCTTTATGCATCATTTATATTTCTCCATTTATTGCTTTTAACCTTTTAAATACAAATTATTTTAAAATTTTTCTCATATTCTTCTATGGATGGGATTTATCAAAATTCAAATTTCCCTATCATGTCTCCTATCTCATATGTCAATTCTCTTGATTGCTTCTTGTGCTTCCCAAATTCTTGCAGGAACCCCAGTCTCCTCTTCTGTGTGCTTTGGGCCTGGGGTTTGGATTCTCCCTCCTACCCAGATTCAGAATCAGATCATTAAGGCCTCTAGCTGATATTGCTCTCACCATGAAACTTTCAGCTTTAGCTTCAGTTTCTGACTCTGATATTTTAGTTATTTCCCTGTGTCTAGCATCTGAACAGTTGCCTTTCTGGTTAACAGGGCTTTAGTTTTTAAATGGTTATAGCTTAGGAATATTTCTATTCTTAGAAACAAGAGGTGAAAAGTAGAAGAGTTGGAAAGAGGATTTGAGGCAGTTTCTACTTTAGCTTACCCTGTCCTAGTAATCTAAAATCACAGCACAGTAATATTAAAAAATTGAGAAGAGAATAAAAGAGAGGAAAATGTAGTAGTATCTCAATTTATACTCGTTCATTAAAAATTTGAGATAAGAACTGAAATTATCTTTTTCATATTTTTGAAGGAAAACAGGATGATAAAGTTTAAATTATTTAAGTACATAGTATATCTTTAAAGGCTTTTTTGTTGTTGTTCTTATTTGTGATGCATTTTTCTGTTAATTATAAACGACATGGTGGTAAATGGCTTGTGAGTGAGACCCATCTTTAGCTTTCCTTTCATTTTCATAATTACTTGCTTTTTCAATGGAAATTTTGTTTCCTTTTCTTGGTCAAGTGTCCCTTTCCTCTTTCCTTTCAAATTTGTGAAATCATGGGAAGGTTCTATGATTTTGTTCATGGCTTTCGTAAATATTGATGGGTTAAAGCAATAATATTTTTCTTAGGCATATGTACAGCTTAGGTGAACAGAGGAAGACAGGATAGAAGAATGTACCTGTCGTGGTAGAATTTTGAGCCCAGCAAAGTAAAATAGGGCATTTGCGGGCTCAAGCTTACCTTAATAACTTCCCTAAAATCATGTTATACACATGATTGCCTCTGACCAAAGGCCAGCTCTCCCACTAATGAAAATCAAATTTAATGCACATGTTTCTGAACATGTTACTCGCGCAGTTCGAGAATATCATTAAAATGTATAATAAGTGTATTTAAATAATCATTTTGGAATTTCTCATATTTCAACTCATTCCATCTGCTTCAATTTGTGAGGTTTTTTATCCTAAGTTTAAAATATAGTAAAAACCTAGCTAAAGTTTATTATAACTTCACTGTATATCTTCTAAGTAATCAAGTATGTAGGGGCGCATGGGTGGCTCAGTTGGTTAAGCATCTGCCTTCAACTCAGGTCATGATCCCAGAGTCCTGGGATCAAGCCCTGTGTCAGGGTCTCTGCTCAGCAGGGAGTCTACTTCTCCCTCTTCCCCCTGCCTGCTGCTTCCCTGCTTGTCCTTTCTCACTATCTCTCTCTGTCAAATAAATAAATAAAATCTCTAAGTAATCAAGCATGTAAGAAGGATACATAAGTACTGAATTGTGTAATGAGTCATATGCCAAAGACTCTTAAATATTGTTCTTTCTTTTAATTTTATTTAATCTCCACTTCCAACATGGGGCTTGAACTCACAACCTCAAGATCAAGAGTTGCATGCTCTACCCACTGAGCCAGCCAGGCACCCTCTACTATTGAGTTTCTTACTTTTTTTTTTTTAATGAGGTAGGGCACTTTTTACTACCATTTCTTTTTTCTTTTCTTTTTTCTTTTCTAATTTTTCTTTTTCTAATATTATTTTTATTTATTATGTGTCAGGCCCTGTGCTGAGTGCTATACAAATATTAACTCATTTATTTTTCTTTATTTCATTTTTTTCAGTATGATAAGGGTACTCTATAATCCTCATCAGCTATTTCACTGATTCCCCCCTCAACTCACCTCCTTTCTGATAATCGTCAATTTGTTTCTTACTGCTTTAAGAAATTAATAAGAGATTTCAATAATTTTTCCAGAAAAAATTTCACATAAAAGTTGAAGGTACAGTGACCCGAAATTCCAAATCTGAGCCAAGGTCATAATTTCTGCATGTAATTGTTTGTAGCGTATAGGTAAATCTGATCTTGAAGCATCCCAGAAATGGAGTTGTTGAAGTTAGATTTTGAGGTGACATTATCTTGTTCTTTCCAATCTTCCCAGGTTTTCTGAAATCAGATGTGTAAGGTCAGTATTAGCAATTTAAATTCTGGGCCCCTGAGCAAAACAAACAAATAAAAATAGCCAACAACTTCTTTATGTAAACTGCAAAATTGCTGATTCATATTGGAGAGATACTCTTTTTTTTTCCCCCCGGCTTCCTCACCCTCCTGTCCCTCACATACCTTCTTTTGCTACCCACTTGAGTCAGTTGACATTTTCCCCAAGGGTTACATCCAACATTTTATAAGATTTTTTCTTTTTTTTTTTTTTTTAAGATTTTATTTATTCATGAGACACACACACACACAGAAGCAGAGACACAGGGAGAAAGAAGCAGGCTCCATGCAGGAAGCCTGACATGAGACTTGATCCCAGGTCTCCAGGATCATGCCCTGGGCTGAAGGCAGCACTAAACTGCTGAGCCACCCAGGCTGCCCTATAAGATTGTTTTCTAAATCTCTTTTGCATTATTAGACTCATGAAGTCTTAGAGTGAAATAGACCTCAGGGACATAAGTTCCTCTGTGAAATAAAATTTAAATCTATTTCTGGTTACTATTTTGTGAACCCCAACTTAAATATATCTGTTTCCTTCATTTTATGTTCCTCACACACACAAAAGCCCTACTTGGCATATATTTATTTTTCAAAGTTAATGGGGTGAGGTATGTATTAGATTTGTTTTTTTTAAATGAAGAGTATTTGGGAAGAGTTTCTTGAAAGCTTTTAAGATAATGAAGATTGCTCATGGGTGTTGAGAATCACTATTTTTCATATGTATATATTCTTATTGAACCAACTCTTCTGGAACATTGCTTGTTGTGAATTAATGTCATTTTGCACTCTACTAACGCTTTTAGAATAGCGTGGCATTGTATAAAATCAGAATAACTCACCTCCATGTTGTAGATAATTTATTTTACCCATTAAAAGGTGTCTATTAGCTTAAAAGTGATGCTCACTATAATTTAAACAAATCACTTGGCTCTTTACAGATGACATTTATTAAATCATATATCAGAAATGAAAAGAAAAAACCCAAATCTGCGATTTCCAAACAAAACTTTATTTTACTTAACAAATAATAGAATATTAGCGTTTTACTCATGAGACTTATTCTTGAAAAATATTCTCATCAAAAACACACTAGACTTCATGAGTTTCAACTTAGGAAGGAAAAGGCTCTACTTTTCCTGTAAATATCTTGAAGCTCATTAGGAATAATCATTTAAATGATTTCCTAAATTGAAGGATTGTGTTGTAGTTAATGAAACTTGCATTCAACACTGTACCATTAGGCAAAGGTGAATTTTCTCACATGAAATTTCCTAGGTTGTTAAAAGATGTAGCATGGATCATACTGCTGTGGATGTGTGCTGAGAAGTGGAGCCTGGCTTCATCTATGGCCACTGACTAATGTGGAGGATTTGTATAAATTATGTTAGTGCAAATTCCACAAGGCTGTGAATAGTTCCTTTTGGGAGATCTCAATAAATGGAGATTGAGCTCAATCTTTGAATGAGCTATAGTTAGTCAGTTCTTTTATACACATAAAATATACCTTAATTTTACCACAGAACACTAGTTTTTACATTTTCTATGATGTATATGTGTATATATGTGTGTACACATGTTCTCTTGTATGATCATGCTTTGTACTCGGGGCTAATCTTCTCCGCTGAAGAGTGGAAGTCCTTGCTTCTGCTGCCGGGAAGCTCGCAGGCTCTGTGTAAGTGGACTCCTGGGTCCCGGAAGCAGTTTTGCTGCTTAGCAGTAAGCCAAGATCTGTGATCGTGGGCAAATATCCTAAATTCTTTAAGTCTTGGTTTCCTCAAATGTAACATAGGACAGAGTGACCAACAACCCATTAGGGAACAAGAAGTCTCCCTAGGAGCAGATCTTTCAATATTAAGACTAGGAAAGTCTGAGGCAACTGGAATGAATTGGTCAACCTAATAAAGGTTGACATAAAAGTACATACCACCTGTGGTGTGCTCAAACCAGCCCCTACTAGCTGTGACAGCCAATTTTTACAGTAAGGAGTTCTGTGGGCCAGTTATTATATTATATATTCAGAAATTTTCTGAACTGTTGGTAGTTTGGAACCATCTGCGTTGGGAGTGTTTCCATCATTGTAATTAGCAAATGCCACCAATAAGGGGATTTTTTTCTCCCCAGTTACCTAACATACCTTTGCTTAACAAACAACAGGGTTGATGACATTTCTAATTTGAATAATCCATGTAAAATGCTTAGTAAGGTGCATGATACAAAGTAAGTGCTTAATTCGATGCCACTGATTAGTCATTTATTTTTATCCTTATTATTTTGCATTGATAATCAATAAATATGTTATCTGAGTAGAAATCTGACAAAAGTCACTTCCTATGAATTACTTCACTGGATTTTTTTTTTTTTAATCCAGAAAGTAGACTGAGTATATCTTCTAGGTCTTTAAACTGGTGGTTTTGTCCATCTTCCCTTCTAGGAAGATCTCTCTTTTTCTCAGATTCACCATGACCAGTCTTCAAACACTACGTGTCTAGCAGGAAGAGTGACTCTAGCACCAGGAGAGCATGAGGAATTACGCATTGGTTCTGTGCACACAGCATGGTAAATTGGATTATGTTAATTAGGTCTTCAGAGAGGACTTAAAGAAGGTGGCTCCCTGGGTTGTGACTGAGACCACCCCACATGCCTTGTCCTTGCCCGCTGCCCAAATCTTTCAGGTATTTCTCTGATCCCCAAAACTGCTTGACATACCAATTTGGTAGTCTGAGTTACAGAGTTTAAGGCATCTCTTTAGATGCAAATCTGTTACTGGGGAAAGGCAACACATTAGGTCATGAGATGGGTGCAAAGTAGTTTATCAAGTTAGCTCTAGCAAGTATCTCTGCTTCAAGGAAACTGACCCAGGAAGGTGGTGAAATGAAAGTTACAGACAGGGCAAGTGGGGTGGGGAAAGGCTGTAGACATCTAGTAGGCAGCACTGGAGTGTGTTGGTTCCTTGGATGGAGGGATGGATTTTAAATGGGGAGGCAAGAGTTAGTGCAAGGAAGAGGATGAAGGGAAAGGGAGTGTCTCCTATTCTGGATTCTTGAGAACTAAGAGAGATTATCCCCCACAATCCTCTGAAATTTCAAATTTTAGAAAGAATCTTCAGTCAAGAGAAGTAAAATGGTATCAAACCCCCCAGAGTTTTGTTGGCGTCAGCCTACATCTTCAAGCATAAAAATGCACAACTAAGAATAAATATGTCTAAGCAAGTCTGTGTCTGGTTCATTAGGAAATCTAAGGTACAGAAAGTGAAGATTCTCTGCCTGGACCAATGGAAGATGAAAGCATCCTAATGCCAATGTATTAGATCATCATTTAAGGGTTTTGTCCTCTCTCTGGCTCTGTCTGGCTGAAGCCAGCAGGCAGTTTCCCTCCCCAGGAAGAACAGATCAATCTCTGAGGATGGGGATGTTAATTTGTGCTGAAGAGCCCTACTGGTCTCCCAGCAAGACATTTCAAGGAGCCGCGTGCGGGCCCCTCAGTTCCTTCTCAGTGTTGGGGGATTTCCAGCTGGTCTCTCTGATTGCTCTTGTGGAGATAATGTCACATCATAAAAGGGGAGTTTCTGGAGCAGCTTCCTTGCAGTGAAAGGCTGCCTGTAGCTGCGGAGCATTCCTGATGTGACATTCCTGATGTGATCTTTCCATACAGAAAGAAAAGGAAGGGGCGACTGGGGAGCACAGGGTGACTTCTGTACAGACCCAGGTCTTCAAAAGTGCTAGAGTAGAAAGAAGGAACACTGGAAACAACATTCCCAAAACAGACACAGGCTCTAGACACCTAGCCCTTGTTTTGTTTTGTTTTTTAAGATTCAATCTCTGGATCGAACCAGATGTTTTTTCCGACTATTTTTTTGTTGTTTTTCTCTCTCTCTCTTTCTTGAATGGTCCCTTGGCTTTTAAAACTATTGACTGAAAGCTTTTTTCTTTCTCCAGTCAATTCACTTCAGAAAGCATCTATGCCTGTATCCCCAGCAGCGAGCTCCATCCACACCATAGAAGAACAGAAAGAGACCTAAACTTTGTCCGTGTGCTTCAAGAACTTAAGTTAGAGGCAAGTATTCATGGTACACTCTTTTGTAAGAAAGCGAAGAGTTAAATAACGTGACAACGTCATAGGTGACTTCAGGAAAGAAAGAGCCCCGTGGGGGTAAAGAGATGAGGCAGAGGTTCTGGTTGTGGGGATGTTGCTGATCATAAAGCATAAGATAATGGAAGTAGAAGCACAGGATTTTAGGCAAGGGAAACAAGATCATCAAAAGCCCAGATTTGGAATAAACGGTAGGTTGTGTTTGTGTGGCATTTGTTCCTTCACACAACAGGTATTTTCTGAGCCTCTCCCATGTGCCCGGCGCTGTTCCAGGAAGCTGGGGATTCATCTCTGAAAAGGTCATTGTTCTTCTAGGAGTCGACAGTCTGGTGGAACCACTAAGCAAGGGAATGGTTAAGTAAAATAGTTTCAATTAGAGATTAGTAAGATTAAGACAATATAAAAGGAGAAAGTGCTCTTGGAGTGAGGATGGCCAGGAAAGGCCTCTGGGAAGGCGGCAATTTTATTGTGACCTGAGGAGTGAAGAGGAACAAACAGAGAAGAGCTTCCCAGACAAAGGACAAGGTAAACGCCTAAGAACAGGAGCCTTTTTGGCAGATTAGAGTCAACTCTGATTGCATATTAGAAATTACCTGGGGAGCTTTTAAAAAAATATATCTGTAATTGGGACTCACTTCCAGAGAACTTGATTTAATAGGTTTGGGGTGTGCCCAGACATGGGTGTGTGTGTGTGTGTGTGTGTGTGTTTAAACCTCCTCAGGTGATTCAAATGTCAGCCAAGGCTGAGAACAGAGAGATTAGGGAGCCCATGTTTCTTAAACTTGAGCGTATGTCAGAATCGCCTGGAAGGCTATAGAGCCCGGATGGCTGAGCCCCACCTTCAGAGTTTCTGGTTCCGTTCGTTGGTCCTGGGATGCATGAATGTGCATTTCCTATCTGTTTCCAGCAGATGCTGCTGCTGCCGGTCTGGGAACCAAACTTGAAGACCACAGAGTTTGAGAACAGAAATAGAAGCTGGTATTGAATGAGGAGGAAAGTGATATGAAGGAAAGGAGGGGAAGGCAGTTGGAACGTCTATCCTGGAAAAAAAAGGAAAGGAAAACCAGAGCCACAGCCACAGGAGTGAGGAAGGCGAATGTGGAAGTGAGAGGCCTGTTGCAGACGACCAAGAAGAGGTGCAGAGCAGGAGTCCAGATTCCGCAGATGGTGGGACAGATGAGGGACCTAGAGGACTGTGCTGAGTGAACAGGTGGCAAGCTGACGATCTGGAAGATGGCTCGGCGTGACCAGATAAGACCTGGGTGAGGTGGGACAGATACAGAGAAGAGGGAGACATGAAAATGGCCAAGGAAAAGAGGAGCAGCTAGGAGGACGATCGTGAGGTTTGAGAGAGTGGTCAGGTGTAGAGTCATCAGTGTCCAGATGGTATTTCAGCCATGAGCCTGGGCAAGATCTGGGAGGAAAAAATTAGGTAGACAAGTGAAGTGATGAGGAAGAATTTATGTTGGGGATAATGAGGACACAGTTGAACAGGTAGAGGGAAATAGAGGAAAGCCCTTGAAACCATGTTAGGTTTGTCCATCCATTCAAGGAGCAAGCAGATAATGCAAGTCAGGTAAGAGTCAGGTGTGAGGACCTGGAACAGAAATGTTCTGTCTAAATAGGTGGTTGCAGCTATTCAGAACTATGAGTCGTCTTCCTGCCCTACTGTAGGTGCCAATGCACGTAGCCCCCGGAGATGGGCTTTCATTTGTTGTGACACATCAAAGGTGTCGAATCTGTGCAACACTAAATCTCTTGTGTTTGTGGGCTACTTTGTGACCTCTGGACTGATTAGTGTCGAAGATGCCTTGCGTCTCTAAGTCTTCCTTATGTGAGTAAAAGAATATATTTCGTCTGGAAATGTCAGTGTTTAAAATGTTGGAGAAAGAAAGGTTCAAGCTTACACTTGTAAGTTGGCTCATGTGAGCACAATGGGCACCAGCAGTAGCCCTATGAGGCTGGCTTGATCAAAATGTAGAACTTTTCTTGGCATGAGCAAGGTAATTGTTCGGATCACGCTTATGGGGCCACCCTCAGTTTGGGACATTTAATATAAAACATGATAAGAATGTCTTAGAGGACAGTCAGAGAAAAATGACCAGAAAGGTGAGGTTCTTCTACTGTTTTTTGTTTGGTTAATAAAAGAATAATTGAATGACTTGGGGATAACTTGCTTGAGGGAGTCACTACTCAGTGCAACTGGCTTCAAATTTTAAAGAATGTGTTTAAGAAGATGAATAGAATTAATTCCACCTAGTGGAAGCTTTATAATAGAATTTTCCTCCAATTTAATAAACATCTCTCCATAGCCAGATCCACCTGAGATGGTATAGACTGGCCCAGGTGATAGTGAGCATTCTGTTCTCAGAGGTGACCATGACCAAAGTGCAAGATCCCCGGGGAGAAATTGTATGGCAAGGATTCAAAGATGCAAAGGGTTTTGGTAAGATGGCCATTTACAGGCTGGAAGTCTATCTTTTCATTATTTTACATCTTGCAAATGAGCACACATTTGGAGAACTTTTGTGCAGTAAAACCCAAAATGTACCTCAAGCGTCCTGTAGGTTTGATTTGTGACCATCACATCCCTGGAAAATCCAGAAAACCACAAGGCGCAAGTGATTGCCACTTTGGGTCATGATTTTTATGACGCATTTGCAACATCAAGGGGTAAGAAGCAGGAGGGATAAATATAATACTTGACTAACCAAGTTCAAATCCTTTTCCTATTTCTAATATGAGCATTTATTACCCCCACTAGGCACTAAGTTTTATACACCTTTCCTATATTATTTTGGCTTCTTAACAACCCCACGGGATTGCTACACTTTGAACGTCCATTTAATACTTGAGGAAAGTTAAGATCCCAAATCAGAGCCAGGAAATTAACTTTGAATAAGTCATTTGGTCCTTGTGAAAATGAATTTTGCAAGATACTATTTTTAGCTTGGAAAGTTTGTTGTGAGGCTCATCAGAAAATAAGCATCTTCGTGGGAACTTCTTGGTAAATTGTTGAATGTAGATAGCACTATAAAAACATATGTGAATCCATGAAATAGGTCCTCGATGTACTTCTCTGTAGTTGTCTGGGGAGAGAAGTAGAAGAACATGTCTTGTGATGATGGACTTTTTGAGTTGAGAGAGATTTAAAGTGTTTTATAGTTCTATGCTAAGGAAATAATGAAAACGAAGGATTAAGGCGATAAACTGCAATGCGGGCAGATTTCAATATTTAAAATTCAAGCCTCTAATGGAATAAGTAGTTGTCCCTGTGTGAGACCTCATAATTTAAACCCTAAAATTATAAAAACAAAAAGACTAATATTTATATTTTAAAGCTACCATCAACCAAGTGACCTTTAAGATGTCTGAGAAACATGTTTTTAGACATAAAATCACAGATGATATCTTATTTTTTCTAACAAGAGTGGTTATGTGCTAGGGTTAACACATAAATTCATCTTAATTAAAATCAACCAACAACTGACCAAGTGTTTACTGAGTTTGTGTTTCATTGAAATAAAGTCACGCTTCCTTTTCTAGATACATGTATCCTTTCACCAGGCTCATTAGAAAATGAGCTTCCATTTGATCGTATTCACATATAAACCGGAGCGGTTGCTCAAAGAAGTATTTGAAAGTCCACATATCTAGCTGATAATGGTAAATAAAGTTGGTGGGGTTTTCTTCATGTTCCCTTTATATTTTGGAGGATATCTTCACAATTAGAAACGGTTTATTTATATATTACTGACACATTTTAGAATACTCAGAGTGGCTCGATACACTTACTACAAACTTTCTTTTCTTTTAAGATCTTATTTTATCTATTCGTGAGAGACACACACAGAGAGAGGCAGAGACACAGGCAGAGGGAGAAGCAGGCTCCCTGCGGGGATGTGGGACTCAATCCCAGGACCCTGGTATCACAACGCGAGCCAAAGGCAGATGCTCAACCATCGAGCAACCCAGGTGTCTCATATTAAACACTTTCTTTTAAGATATGCACCTCTTCCTTTTGCTGCATTTTTATTTATAATTCCCTCCGTCTTAAATTGTTGTCTCCTTTCTAGCCTATCTATGGTTTAGTTTCAGCCTTACTCTTTCCATGAAGCCTGGATCAAATACTGGAGTTTGACTCCTTTCCTGCTTTTGCAATAATTACTGTCTATACTATCTACTAAGACACTTACCATACAAAAGCAGAACTCAATTGCAATTTCCCTTTGGCAGTTAGTGAAGAAAAACCTTCAATGAATGTCTATGATGTAAAACAGGGAGGTTTTCTGCAATCTTACTGCTAGAATCCATTAGGCCTGACTCAGGAACCTCTGTGACCTGACCTCTGAAACTCTCGTCAGAACTTCTAAGATTCCCGGATTCTAATAACTAGAAAAGCACTAGAGAACAAGCTGCAAACCCCCATTTCTACAGGGGAAGGCAAGCACTATCAAGGACAGAAATGGACTGGTGACTACATCTCACTCTGGTCTACTGATGTCAGGTGGGGCTAAAGGCTCAGTCTGTTCACATCTATAATCCTCAAGAGAAGCTGGACTGTCAGATTGCCTTAAATATAATTCTCTTAATGTCTGATTATTGGCAATAGACTTATATATTTGTAAAACAGTGGGCTGGCCAAAAAAAGCACATCTGCTGGCCAAATCTGGCCTACAAACTGCCTGATAATGCCCCTGTGTCCTCTAGTGTGGACCCCAGGAAGGAAAAGGTCATGTGAGTTATATTTATTATTTTTATTTTCCATGTCAAGCACAATACCCAGTGCAGAGCAGGTTTAAATTGCTTAATGAAACAATAAAATTTGTTTAATAAAAGAATAAATGATCAAATAGACCACTATCACAATGTCTTCATAGTTTTTTTTGTTTATTTGTTTGTTTCCTGAGTTAAATAAAACTAATGTGGTGTAATAGAAAGAGAGGCACTTGGCTGCCTCAATCAGTGGAGTATGTGACTCTTGATCTTGGGGTTGTAGGTTCGAGGTCCATGTTGGATTTAAAGATTACTTAATAATAAAATCTTAAAAAGGAAAAAAGCACCTATCTAGAAGGGAGAAAAATGGGCCATAGGTCAAAATCTGCTGACTACCTTGTATGTGGTCTTAGGCTATTCACTTTACTTACTTGAGTCTTAAGTTTCCTCATCTATAAAATGCTGACATTGGATTATAATGTTACTTTTTAAAGCAATGTTTCAAGGAGCCTTTAGGATTTGAGGGGAAATAATTCATAGGGATTCTGAAAGGATGAGATGGGTGCCTAGTATAGAGGAAGTCTTTAGGATTCAGGGATTCAGAATAAGATTACATTGACTTTTTGGTAAATCATGGCAGAGTAAACACACTAACGTGTCTGCTTCTTCCCCAAACTCTAAAGTGACAAGAAAGAGTTTTTTTTTTAAGGGATAAAAATATAAAGACCAGGAGAATGAAAAACAATACAAAAGCAAAAAGAAATTAGACACTGTGGAATTTAGCAGACCGAAGAATGCTTAATTCCAAATCAGTCTACTATTTTTATATGAAATCTTGTAGGATTATTTGACTCTTTAGATTATGTCTATATACTGCCTTTAAAATATCATTTAAAAGGATACATTTGAACAAAAAGTTCTAGTGTTAAAATAATAGTGTAAACTGCTTGACTGGATGAAGGCCTTCTTGGTGTTACTGTTCTCTGATTATACCTTGTACAGTAGGCTGTATTGTGCAGGGTTGCGGGTATTGTACATTTCCCCAAGTCCTAACATAACATGCCAAATGGGCACACAGCAGCAAATCCATAAATTCTTCCAGTCAGGACCACCTTTTTTTCTGATAGCTTGACTCACAAAAGTCACAAGTGTGGGGGATCCCTGGGTGGCTCAGCGGTTTGGTGCCTGCCTTCGGCTCAGGGTGTGATCCTGGAGTCCCGGGATGGAGTCCCACATCAGGCTCCCTGCATGGAGCCTGCTTCTCCCTCTGCCTGTGTCTCTCTCTCTGTCTCTCTCATGAATAAATAAATAAAATCTTTAAAAAAAAAAAAATTCACAACTGGAGTCTGTGGGAAGAAACAGCGCCCTCTCTGGGGTAATGAATACCATGAAAGGCCACGCTCATCAAGTCCACTGTCAAGTCTTCCATTTATAAATGTCAGTAAGGATTGGAGACCCAAGTCATTTGTTATAGTAATTCATTAATTGGCATTTCAGAGCCAAGACAACAAGTGTGGCCAAAGAATTATTTCTGATGAGATCAGCAATAGCAAGACTGAAGCAATCTCATTTTAGAAAATATCTAAATGGGGCTCACTCGTCAATGTGTCTCAGATTCTTTCACAGTTCCAAATCTAATGGGCAGAGCTGGGTTTCCTTGAGATAGCATTTCAGTGAAACACTTTTTAATTCATTTTACACAGCTCTTATTAGATTTGTAAGAAGATACACATTGTATAAGCACTCCATGGTCATTTGAGAGGAGAGTAGTTACGTGACTCATTTAACAGGCAATTACCTGTTTAAAAAAGAGACAAATATCCTGTGTCTGACAGAGGCTATGCCTGGATGACATAAACCAAATGTTTGAGACTGTTAAAAAAAAGTTCTACACTGAGATCACCTCTGAGCTCCTTTACAGAATTCACTGATCGTAGACTAGTTAAAAATAGACGCCTGATGGAACTGTTCTGTGTCTTGACATCATGATGGTGGTGGTGGTTACAGAAATCTACACATGTGATAAAAATGCATAAAATTAAATACACACACACACACACACACACACACACACGAATGAATGTCGAACTAGTGAAATCTGAATAAAGTGGTTGGGTTGTATCGAGGTCAATATCCTGGTTGTGATATTATACTATAGATCTTTAACGGTGTTACCCAGAGGAAACTGGGTGAAGGGTAGTATAGAGCATCTCTCTATTATTCTTTGCAACTGCATGTAAATTTATAATTATTTCAAAATAAGATGTTAAAAAAAAGCAGTTGCTAACTGCATTTATTGATTTGGTCATCTTTGTGATTATATGTACTGTGAGACGCACATGTGGCTCTGATCAATGGGCAGGTGGGCTTCACACAGAAGAACACCTTCCAAAAGGCTTATATATTTCAAGAACATTATTGGAAGAACTTGGGTTAAGATGTCATTCTATTTCCTTCCACCTCTCATGCAAGGCTTGGAATTAGGGCTCAAAGGAGTTGGAATGTCACCCTGCGTTTATTTCCTAGGAGTGCACTGTGATGCAATATACAGTGGTTTTATTCAGCTCTGGATCAGGTTGTGGGGATATCGGACAGAGGGGCCAATTGACTCTTCTGAGAGCATTCTTGTGGTAGATTGCATTATGGTCTTTATTCATGCCCTTTGCCAGCTAACTTTGTCGACCTCCCTCTGTGAATGGAGCTTTGTTTCTACCCCTTGACCTTGGGTTTGGCCTTGTGGCTTGCTTTTGGCAATGAGTTGTTAGCAGACATAAGCAAGGAGAGGCTTGGAAAGCACTTGTGCGGTTGAGCTTGCCCTCTTGTCCTTAGACCATTACAAGGGCAAGAACACGCCCGCACTAGCCCACTGATCCTAGGAGGAGAATGAGAGAAATGGAGCAGAGCTGCCCAGTTGAGCTTTTCTAGCCAAACCCAGCCTGCAGCAGAGTCCCAGACTGATTCCTGCATAAGCCCAGGTCAAAACAGCTGCCCATGGATACATGAATTATAATAATGATTGTTACTTGAAGCTGTGAATTTTGAGGTGGTTTTATATGCAAGCAGTAGCTGTTAACCACCAGAATTGTGTTGAATGATCTCTGGGTTTCAGGTAGGTAGCTGGTATTTGGAAGATGGGATAGACAGGCAGTCGAAAGGGGGGTATGTTAATACTCCAGACTTGTAGGAATTAGAATACAAAGTGGCAGTTTGGTTATAGAAAATAGATGATGTCAATCATAAACTTGAGGGAATAAGGTTTGAGGTCATGAATTAGCCTGATACTGAGTCATCTAAGCTTTTCAATGAAATTCATTTGACTAAAGACCAGGTGAGGCTGAACCAGCGGGAGGGGATTAAGTAGCTTTAGCCATAAGATCTATGAAGGAAGAAATAAAGCAGGTAGTTTTAGCTTTCTTTTTTTTTTTTTTTTTTTTTTTTAATTTTTTTTTTTTTAATTTTTTATTTATTTATGATAGTCACAGAGAGAGAGAGAGAGGCAGAGACACAGGTGGAGGGAGAAGCAGGCTCCATGCCCCGGGAGCCTGATGTGGGATTCGATCCCGGGTCTCCAGGATCGCGCCCTGGGCCAAAGGCAGGCGCCAAACCGCTGCGCCACCCAGGGATCCCAGTTTTAGCTTTCATCTGGAGCAGGAGGCAACATTTTTTTTTCCCCTGTAAAGCACCATATAGCCAATATATTTGGCTTTATGGACCATATAATCTCTGTCACTATTCAATGTGTGTGTTACAGCACAAATTCAGCCATAGGCAACATGTAAACAAATGAATGTGATCGTGTTCTAATAAAACTTTATTTACAAAAAACCCACAAAAAGCCAGGCAGTGGCTGGAACTGGCCCTCAGGCTATAGTTTGCCTACTTCTGATCTTATGATTGTGTTGTATCTGCGAATAAAATAATTAAAGTTAATTATTTGTGAAAAATTTAGGATAAAGATGGCAACTATGTGGCATGTAGACCTAAAGCTTTCCCCTTGAGCCAACAGTAGACATCACTCCTCTTTCCTGGAACCCTTTGCTCCAGCTTGGAAATGTTCTTTGAATTCTTCACACCACAACAATAGATGCAGTCATTATCAATCTATCATTGCTTGTAAGCTACATAAAGGAAAAAATAGTAGGAAATACATTCCAACCTTAATTCAAATGCTTTTTTTAGCAGCCAGAGAAAAATAGCACAACTTTGAATAAGAATTATGAATGGAAGGGCAACTCTTCTGACAATAAATTGGAGGTAACTGTAGTAGTATAGTGAATAATAATAATAATAGTAATAATAAAAAAATAAGGGGTGCCTGGGTGGCTCAGTGGTTGAGCATTTGCCTTTGACCCTGGTCACGATCCCTGGGTCCTGGGATCAAGTCCTGGATCGGGCTTCTGGCGGGAAGCCTGCTCTCCCTCTGCCTATGTCTCTACCTCTCTCTCCCTCTCTCTCTGTGTCTCTCAGGAATAAATAAATAAATAAATATTAAAAATAAAAATAAAAAATGAGTTTATAAGAATTGTTTAATGTTCTGTTATGTGAACACATTTGCTTTCAACCTGCTTTTGGAATTGTGAGGCTTGGGTTGGGGGGGCTACAGTAGGGAACGTGAAGACCCATAATAAGATGCCTCTGACTAAGGTAACACCTGGAGTCTAGAACTGTAAAAAAGAGAGCCAGTGCAGGGGCAGGGGGCATAAAATCAGACAAGTTCCCTGGTGGGAGGACTCGTGTATTTAGCTCGACCATGTGCTGTGGACAACATGACATGACAATAAGACAAATAAGACAAATGGGATAAGGATCCTGGCATCTCACTCCGTTACCTAAATGGACAGGACTATAGTCTTTGCAATAGAGATGTGATAGTTCTTGGTAGAAGAAGCCCTGAGGGAGAACTATAAGCATTGGAGGCTCTTTTTGGGAAATCTGTCAAACTTGAAAAGTATTGTCTCCTTCATGTTCCAATAAATCAAATATGGATTATTGATTATGGTTTTGGTAGTTTCAGTGTGCACCAGGCCAAAGTAATCAGGCATGTGTTGACTTCTTCCTAGGTTTTAATTTTGCTATCCTAAGGCACCCTAGCTTCTAGCAAAGGCCTCTTTGCTAAACAGAGCCTGATTGTATTCCGTCTGTATATCAATAAAATACAACTCTGGTCTTTTGGACTAACAATGAGAGTTTCTCATTGCAGCCATTCTTGATGGTACCACTATCCCTTGGTATTGGCTTGTGAACAGCTGAGATCCTGCAGGTAGCCTCACCAACCTCTCCCTCCATACTACAATAAAGAAAACCAGCCTGGGAACTTGTGAGAAATCACATGATTTGGTCAGTGTGCAGTGAGGGCTGGAGGATTCTGATATTGATACTTGAGATGATGTGGAAGCGCTAAGAATGCTCTGCTGGAAGATGGGTGAGGCATTGGCAGTGCAGACTTATTTAATGGCACAAACTTGGAAACATGGGGCAAAAGTTTGGGGATGGCATGCAGGGTGAGATAATTAAATGTATAAGGTTATTCCTGTAGAAGGAATCCCCCCAGAAGACTTTGGATAAGTAAAAAGTGTAGAGCTATGATTTTTTTGAATGAGTCCATGGAATTTTCTGATTCCTGTAACAACAGAAAGGGTTTTAAACATCAAGATAGATGAGGTTCCTCTGGTTGAGAGGAGTTACTGAGGTCTTAGGATCATATGGGAGTGTGATCAGGAAAGTTGGGATTGATTTGGGTTTCTCCAATCCATAGCTAATTGAAAGACAGAGGTGTGGGAAGCAATTGATGCTAATTGCCTTGAGCAGGGATTGACTGGCATTTCTATTTACCTCCACTCTTTCTTTGACACCTCTCCCTATACCACCTGTAGGATGCATAGCTAGGCGCGTGACAATAGGGAAAAGAAAAAAGACCTCTCCTTTTTTGACTTTTTGTTTCAAATCCTGATCACTCTGTCCAAAAAGGCTGGTCAGACCAGTTCACAGGTGAAATTGAATCTACCAGTGACAGGCGTCTATAAATTTGTATGTTGTCTTCTCCACTAAGTCTTAAGCAAGAAGTATCCATCAAAATGGCAGATGTCCCTAGTATGTTAAGATTTGAAGTTTCTAGACAGAACTTAGGGGGCTTCCAGGGATAAATTTCCACTGACCTGGATTTGACCCAATTTCTCAGCCCTTTTACTTCCAGTGGTCTCTTCGCTGTCCCCACTCCTGGGAGGGGGACAAAGAGAGGAGAGTTCGGGGCTATGGGACCAAGGGTTAGGGAAATAATTTTTTTTTTTTTAAAGCGAATACCACTCATGTGTGAGACTCCTGGAGGAATCTTTGCAAGACAAGAGCTGGATTTTATTTGTCATAAAGCCTTTCAGTATAATTATGTTCCTCATATGACTCACGCACTTGTAGTCTGGCCAGCTAACAGAACATCTGTTCACAGAAAAGTGGTGAACTATGCAAAGTACTACTGTTAATTGTATTTCTACTCTACCTTTTTCATTTTCTTTCCAGACTGAAAGCTCGGGAACTTTCCTGGTTCTTTTATTAAGAATAAAATAATCAGCAAGGTAGGGCTGTAAAATTCATTGAGTCTGAATGAAATGCAAGAAATTATTATATGAAACTGCCTACCTAATTAATAATATTGTTAAATTGATCTTCAGTGTCTAATAGACAGCTGATTTGATATAACCTAAATACAAAACAATAATTTTTGTCTAGGGAAATTCATTTTAAAGTTTATAAATGCTATTTTCCTCAGTCCATATGCCTGTTGGTAAATCATTCACTTTTGATGATATAGCCATTATAGACTACATGACAATTCTGTGTTATTGTGGGAAGGACACACAGTATACTCACATCCGGGGACATCATGTGATGTGTGTTATGACTGAGTAGGTGGGACGACCAGTTTCTTTAAAATGAAGTTTACTGGATAGAAATTTAGAGGGAAAAATAGTCTGCAAGCATTAAAATGCCAAATATTTACATCTTTATTAACGATCATATGGTCTTTCTCTCTCTAAAATCCTATAACTGTACATTTTACCATGGTTGTAAACACAGTGTGTACATATGGTTTTGTGTTTTGCTTTCCTCACCTAACATATCGCATGCATGTTTCCATAATAGAATATGCCATACAATTTTAAAGCCCACAGACGGTTCAACATATTGATGTATTTAGTGAATATTTTAATACTTCTCTGTTCTGAAGCTAATATCCTAACATCTGCCAATTGGAAGTAATTTTTAACTGAATTAAATATGTATGTACTTGTTTCCCAGGACACATGAACCTGAAAGATGCAAGACAATGTGTTACCACTTCTAAGAATAGCCATTAGCTCTGGCCCCCAAACCTCAAATCCCTCTCTTGTGATGGGGGAGTCCCTTTGATGGTTGACACATATTCTTGGAGAGCCATTATCATTTCCGTCTTTGCCCCCATATGGTTCTCTGTCTGTTACACATGAGCACTCTTAGGACCTCTCTATTGCCCCCTCACTGCCTTTCCAGCTTCCTGAATGTTGGTATTTCTTTCCTTGTTTTGGTCCTAGCTATACTAAGACATGGAAAGTTATTGTCTTGAAGAGGAGGAAGGAATCTCTTTCCACCCTTGATAAAATTACTTTGCTGTTCTTGGCATAGGAGGGGTTTTTATTCAGTCAGTTGGTTCATTCATTCATTCATTCATTCAACAAATGGTAATAATTTCCAATGGCTTTGGTCCCGTGCCTGGCATTGAGGTTATAATGGTGGCCATGCAGACATAGTCTCTCCCTCATAGACATAAAACTCATAGTCTTGACATTTTTCTTCATTAACTCATGTTAGTAGGGTGGTTTTCTAATGTCACTTATTTTTTCAGTTTAGTATTACTCCAACACACTCTCCCTGAATACAGTGAATTTCTCTGGGAATGACTCTACCCACACAACTGATAACCAATCAATATCTATAGGGCTACACGGTACACAAGTTCCCCTACCAAATGAAATTCTTTCATGTCTAACATATTCACTTAAAGGGAAGTATGACTTCAGCACTTCCTCTGAGCCTTATTTTTGAAGGTATCGATACATTATGTCCATTTGCTGCCTCTCTCATAGACTAAGAGTGAGTGCCTATGGGTGCACATAGAATAAGACCTTTTTGGGGGAACTTCATTACCCATATATAAACCTTTGTACCTAAAAAAGGTATGTAAGATAACTCAATTTGAATGTAAGTAATGTAGACTCATGTGTTTCATAGGTTAACATATATACAATTTGCTAAAATGGCTACAAAGGAATGCTTTAGAAATGAAATAGCTGTTTATATTCAAGACTTTTGAGGCTAGTGACAATATCCCAACAACTACCATCTATTACTTGAGACCATCGAAGTGATACATTGACTGCTCAGTGAAGAAGTAGAGGGAAATAGGGACATCGGTGAAGTAGGAATCAACCTTTGAAAACTATAGGAAGGAAAGCCTTCTGTGGCTTTAAAATAATATATTGGGCACCTCCAACCCATTAATGCCAGAAGGGTAAAATGAGAGAGGACTTGGTGGGATCTTTTACCCTAGTAGTTTCCTCAGCATTTTATGTGATTTCCTGAGGGCAAAGAGGAAAACCCAAATTCCTTCCCTCCTTCAAGAATCCCTGCCCTCCTCATTCCCTTGTGTGTTTACTCAGTATATCCCAGGGCACTAGCTACTACCAAGATACAAAGACCTTCCAGAGGGAGTCAGATAGGGCTTCATTTCTGACTTTGTCTGGAGCAGATGACCTTCTTGGTTTCTGTTTCTTAGTGAAGAGCAACAGAATATGGCACTCCAAAATAGGACTGTAGGAGCTCAGGACATGCCAGCCCTAGAAAGGCGACTTTGGTATGTTGATTATTCTGAGCTGTAGACACGTGAAATACAGCAAGTGGAGGAGAGACTGTCTCTGAATTTCCTTTCTCTCCCTAAACACAAGTCCTTCAGGAGGAATGCAACTGTCATAAATCTCCTCCCCAGTAGTTTCATCAACCGGTGGCATCTTGTCACGGGAGAAGAGGCTAGAAGTTGACACCACACCCAGACAAACTGTCACAAACTATTATACCTCCTATCTATTCTTCTAAGGGCCCATTTATCTTCCCTAAAAGCCATTCCCTCTACCCTAGAGGCCTACATCTCCGCTTCCTTTCCCAATGAAGAAGGTAGTTCACTCTACAGCTAAGCCTCCTAGGGAGCTCTCATTTTCTCCTGAGTATCCCCATGTCTATGTGAGGTGCACATGTGAATAAACTTGTTTTTCCCTTGTTAATCTGCCTTGTATTGCAGAGACCTCAGCTAAGAACTCAAAACGGTAAAGGAAAAATTATTTTTTCCTCCCCTACAAGAGTCAAAGGAGATAACATTATAACCTTTCAGGTTATTGAGGATTTATTTATTTATTTATTTATTTATTTATTTATTTATTTATAAATAAATATTTTATTTATTAATGAGAGACAGAGAGAGAGAGAGAGAGAGAGAGAGAGAGGCAGAGACACAGGCAGAAGGAGAAGCAGGCTCCATGCAGGGAGCCCGACATGGGCTCGATCCTGGGTCTCCAGGATCACAACCTGGGCTGAAGGCTGCGCTAAACCACTGAGCCACCCAGGCTGTCCTGAGGACATATTTAAATATGCCGTGGCATACAATCAGTCAAT
The DNA here is from genome assembly GCF_018345385.1 of Vulpes lagopus. Lineage (NCBI taxonomy): Eukaryota > Metazoa > Chordata > Mammalia > Carnivora > Canidae > Vulpes > Vulpes lagopus. Next base: position 27,228,931 of record NC_054845.1, read on the forward strand.
TAGGATGAGTTCTTTTTTCCTATGTATCTTCCTCATTCCCTCTTTTCCTCCTTCTCTCCCCATAAACCTGTATTTCTCCCAGTAATTATTGAGGAGCTGATAATCTACTCATTAACATCAAAGCTAATTTTAATGGTGAACATTTTATATTTTATATCCCAGTAACAAAATTATATATATAATAATTTATATGATTTCACAAAGCAGCCTAACTCTTTAGAATCTGATAGAAGAAATCAAGGTAGCATTCATGATAAAAAAAAAAAAACGGTACATTGTTTATGATAGTAAAAATGCAAAATTTATAGGGGCTTACTTATATATCATCTCCTCTGGTCTTTACTATAATTTTGTGCCACAAGATTTTTATTTTTATTTTCACCTTCACAACGACTCAAAATTTAAGGTAGTTGACAGAATAAAGTAGTATGAAGTGGTATATGTAGGATTTGAATCTGATTTCTTCTGATTGTAAATCCTGGATTCCTTCTCCTCTATGTGCTGCTCATGTTTGCAAATGATTGTGTAAACAACAAGCTTTCCCTTATAGAAGGTACAGAAGTATATATCAAAGATTATGAAACAAAGCCTTAGATTTTCCTCACTGTCCTCCCTTGTGTCACATGTGACACAGAGACACAAACACGCACAATGCATTTACAGAGTATAGCAGAGTAGAGCTTCGCACCTATTATTATGGCTGCACGTTGTTACAGGTTTTTGTTGCATGTATTTCTTTATAGACCTTTAAAAAGTCCTATGACATTCCTCTGCCAGTCTAACAGGCTTTTCCAAAATGATGACTTCTGGAAGAATAGACTGGATTTTTAAAACAATTTAAGATTTCATTTTGAAGGATTGATTTGATCATGGCCATCATTTATTTAATACTTATTGAGCAGCCACACTCGAAATTTTGTGGCTTTAAGCAACATGCATTAATCTGTTTGGCTGTTAGCTTATTTCACAGACCTTTCAGAATGGTGCCATTTGTTTTTGTTGTACCTCAAATTGCCTTCTACTGGCAAGGAAATTCTGCAATTGACTATGGTAACGTATGGACGCACATCTGTGGATATAATGAGGACTGGTAATGGCAGAGAGGAAAGAAATACATCCCCAAAGTGAAAGAGCAAAAAAAGCAAAAAAGGATTTTAGTGTTAGAGAACTGAATGAAATACCATGAATTCTGGTAGGAGGAGGGTTTTGGGTTCTATTCAGACATCCCCCCATCTCTACCTCCATACTGTTTGTCTCTGCATATTGCATATATTTGCACAAGCAGCTGGTATCAACTGTAGGGATAGAAAGGGCCTCACCCTTGGTAGGTAAAGAAATGATCATGTTACTGCTTGCAAGAAAGGAGAAAACCCATGAAACAGTGAAAAATCCACATTTCAATAGGAAATTCAGCCAAAATCAGGAGTAAGGGGTAAGCTGTAGCAGTGATGTGGGAACTCTTATTTGGGCAGCTTTAGCAAAATCCCTTCTTTTTTTTTTTTTTTTTTTAAGATTTTGTTTATTTGTGAAAGACACACACACAGAGGCAGAGACATAGACAGAGGGGGAAGCAGGCTCCCTACGAGGAGCCCAAAGTGGGACTCGATCCTGAGACCCAGGGATCATGACCCGAGCCAAAGGCAGACACTCAACTGCTGAGCCACTCAGGTGTCCCGCAAAATCCCTTCTTGATGAGGAGTCTGCCAAAGGTTGGAATAGGCTTCAAAATGGAGCTAGGGTTCTAGAGATTAAAGAGCAGGGGTCTTTCAGACCCAGAGAAAGATTACTGTGAGCCACACACGTCATATTACAGGAAAGATTAAACCTTAATTAGTTAGATTGTGGTGAATAAAAAATTTAGTTAGAACAAGTATCCTTCTAGCTGTACCATCACCTACGAGCTTTGGTGATGTGCAGATAAGTAGAAAAACAAGGCTTTATTTTATTATTTCTTTTATTATTATATCTTATATTACTTATTATTTTATTTAATTTATTCTGTAGATTCAAAGGCATCTGTCCTGAACTGGGATACACACATATGTATAACACACATATTAAAAGCATATTCTTCAGAGGTTGTGAAAATGAGTTCAATTTATATGAAATGATAGGAAATGAAACCATCCAAATATCGGTACTCTCATTCTTCTCTGAGGCATAAAATGCCACAGCTTAATAGGAAAGTTACAAACGAGCTACAAAAGGAGAAAAGAGGAAACTCTTCAGACATACAGAACAAGCTTTCTCTTTATTGTTACCCTGATAAAATTATCATCTATCAAGAAAAATTACCATCATCACAAATTCTGATCATTCATATTATAGCTGGTGATGAGGAAGTAATGGCTAAGGACCAAGTTAAAAGATTGGCCTCAAATTATTACTCCCACCACTGCATTGTGGTATACAAATATGAAATAACAATTACTTGGCTATCATTTATAAATTCCAAATTGTCCCAAATAACACATGTTCTTAGATACACTGAAGAAACACAAAGGAATTCCGTTACTAAAGTGCCACTATCTCTATGCCACTTCATCTATTTCTTGCCCATTATGTTGCAACGTATCTAGAATAACTTCCAGACACGTATATATCTACATAACTGAGTATATTCCATTTGCCTCACATAATTTATTTTATTTTATTTTTTTTTTTTTTTAATTTTATTTATTTATGATAGGCACACAGTGAGAGAGAGAGAAGCAGAGACATAGGCAGAGGGAGAAGCAGGCTCCATGCACCGGGAGCCCGACGTGGGATTCGATCCCGGGTCTCCAGGATTGCGCCCCGGGCCAAAGGCAGGCGCCAAACCGCTGCGCCACCCAGGGATCCCACATAATTTATTTTATACATTGACCTACCTTGTCATAAAACTGCATTTATGTGAAAATTACATACACACATACAAACACGTGTGTACACATTATGCACACACACCAGTATTACTAAAGAATTCCAAATAATTTTGGAAAAATGGATATAGTTAGCATAAATCTGTTAAAGTAAAAAAAAAAAAAAAGAAAAGAATGTGATTGAAAGTGTTAGACAGGGAAAGATAATTGCACCAGAAATATGAGATATGATATTTTAAATATTCTGATAGCCCAGTAGCCTGGGCAGAAAGAAAAATGTGTTACATAATTACATAGTCATTATTTGATAAAAAAGAACTAAGAGACCAATTTGTCCTCATCCTTAGTTGACAAATGTATTTATTGGGTTGTATCTTACATGAAAACATTGATATTGGGATTAAAAAGAGTCCTATTATCCTAAGGAAAAGATCTAAATACAAAGTGTATGAAAACAAAAAAAGCCAAGAGACTGGGCTAGCAACATCTAAGTCTTGAATATTTTCATGGAGGTAACTTATTAGAAGCTGCTCTGTGAGGTCAAGCAAAGGAGTCCCTGGTGACCTACGTAAGATTCTTGTCTTTCTGTGTTTTTTTCATGTAATTCTTCAGCCCTGTGGCCCACTCATATTCTCCTCTCTTCTATGCCCGGAAGCCTGGTCTGCTCCCCACTGCTACACCCTGAAACATACAGATTAAGATGTGACAAGCACTCGAGTCCATTTTGGGGGATTCTGTGGTATTTGCATTTTTCAGATTTGTCTCCAATATAAAGCAAGGTGTTGTTCAGACTTGGAGGAAGGGAAAGAGATTTTTTTTGGGGGGTGGGGGGCGCTAGGGATGAGTGGCCTCCTTGGCTGCCTGTTCCTCAAATTATCTTTCTATCCCAAGGTAACAAATTCAGTGATGTCAATTCAGAGGCACCTGAGCCGGGGATGTGGACACAAGTAAGGGAGACATTTGCCACATTGCCTCTGATGAACTACTTTTCTCAGCAACATTTTTAAAAAATATATTTACAAGAGGCAGCTGAGTACAGCAGTTTCTATCATACTGTTTGGGGTGCTGCATGAGTTATCAGAGTTAGAGTAGAATTAAAATAATGAACTGGGTGACGGGCCATGAGGAGGGCACTGATGGGATGAGCACTGGGTGTTATACTATATGTTGGCAGATCGAATTTAAATTTAAAAAATGTAAAAAAAATAAAAATAAAAAAATAAAAATAAAAAATGTAAAAAAAAAAAATTAATTAATTAAACAAACAAACAAACCATGAACTGTTTCAAACAGATTTTATCAGCTGAAGACATTTGATTTAATGTCTGCAGATACAGTGTGAAACAGAGTCTAACTGCATCAACAATTATTTTAACACAGATGGAACACAGTGCGTTTAAAAAAAATGGTCATTAGAACACATGGTTGAAGTTCATGTCATATGGTATCATTTATGATCTCTGTGATCAGGACAAGTTGACCTCCCTAAATGTCAGTTTTCCTCATCTGTTACAGCGAAGCTTTCTTTGTCTTTCTTAAGAGATTGTCGGGATAAATACTTTAGATAATATACACAGAATAATTAGCACCATGTCTTGAATGTAGGTAATTGCTCCAAAAAAATATTTTTTTTATTTTTTTATTTTTTATTTTTTATTTTTTTGCTCCAAAAAAATATTAATTATCCCCGCCACACCCTGGTATTACTACAATTGTTTTTATTTCATACATTATTCTGAAAAAAAAAGCAGTAGGAATGTAAGCATGGAAACTTTTTATGTGTAGTCAAATAGATAAAAAATTAGCATAAATATTTCCTTTCTCATGAGTTTTGCATAGAGACCACCTGCTAATGAATGTGGAGAAATAACGAATTAAAATATTTGTGTAAAATTGAGGTTATTTTCAAGTTCTCTCACAGATAGAAACACTGAGAGCGTTTTCAAAAATTTTATGTTGGAGAACTCCATTAAAATCAAAGTGCTTTGAAATATTTTATTTTAAAAAATGCTAATTTGGAAATCTTAAAAAAGAACAAGATCTGAAAGATATCAGATGGTAGACCAAAAGGAAACTGGGCATAGTCTTCAGAAAGATATTTCATATCCTATCCTTCATTTTCATTTATTGTGGGGTAAGTTTCCAAGGAGTTCTAGCCTTATGGGGTAATTGGACGATGCTGATGTCTAAGTAGCAAGAAAATATTCCAGAAAACTAAACCTGAAAGCAACATAACTGTCTTTCGTGGAGCATTCAAAGTGAGGCAGGATTTCTCAAGTTGGTATTTCGAGATTGTCTGAATAACCACTTGGAGCGCTTGTTAGAATGTGGATTACTAAACTCTAACAAGGTCACACTTGGCCAGAATTGTGTCCCAGGAAGGTACATTTTTAAAATAGTCTTACATTTTTTAAAGACCACTGTGGTAAATACTGGGTAAATGAAGGCCTCCTTCAGGGTGCCTGGCTGGCTCAGTTGGAAGAGCATGCAACTCTTGACCTTGGGGTCGTGAGCTCAGGCCCCATGTGGGCTGTGGAGATTACTTAAATAAATAAATATTTATTTAAAAAATAAATAAATGCCTCCTTTGGATATTTTAGAAGAAGGCACTTCTTCTGCTAGTATTGTTTGGAGGCGAAAGACAGTTCTGGCCGAGTCACTTTATCAGTGTTATTCATATTTGGCTTTTACCACTTGCTGAATATGGTCCTCATATCTGGTAACACCCAGGCAATAAAAATGAGTCATCACAGCCTTAAATGTTGAGTGCAATAAGCCGGCGGACACATGTAGGAGCAAGCTTTGTGTGCGGGATCTGTGTGGTCCGTGTGCCGTTTGTCTGTTCATTGTGTGTCCACTTACAGCTCAAGGGCATTTCTACTTAATTGAAACCTGTTTAACCGTCCTCAGAATCCCTGAAAGCACAACTCTATACATGTGGGCATCTCTGACAACGGGTAGAGTTAGAAGGAGAGAACATCAGCTCTCTCCATGCACAATTTTTTTTAATGAATTATGAAATGACACATTACAACTAGTCCTCAAAGGGAGGACTTTGCTTTTTCTATTTTTTTTTTGTGCTCCCTATAGGCTGTATCTCCTTTGCGATAGATCTATTCGTGCACATCACAAACCTTATTCTGTAAAATCGGTAACATTCTCAAATGTGGTGTTAGAAGAATCATTGAAAGAAAAGAGAGACTCAATTTCAGAAAGATAAAAGGAAAAAATACACATTAAAAATGGCCTAATAAAATTTAAATTTCTAGAATATGATTTCACACATTTTTGTCTGGGCATAAATTTAATAGATCAACACTGAGCTGTAGTTGGGGTTTCTGCCAAAACTCTTTAATTTCTTTGCAGTGGAAATCGGAAATGATAAAAGCAGTGGAGATAGAGGGAGAGAGAGAGAGAGAGTAAAACACTCAAATGTTACTAACTCTCCTTTGAGGTAACTTAAGTCTACTTGAAATCCCTTAATATGATAATGAAAATCCAGAACTGAAAGAAGTCTTGAAAATGAAAAAGAATTGCAAGAAATAAGTTTGTGACTTTCAATGTTTTTTGAGACCTGACATTAAAAAAAAAAATTACACGGATCATTTTTATTTATTTTAAGATTTTATTTATTTATTTGAGAGCGTGTGTGTGTGTGTGTGTGTGTGTGTGTCTGAAAGGGAGAGAGACCATGAGCAGGGGGGTGTGTAGAAGGGGAGGGAAGCAGATTCCCCGCTGAGCAGGGATCCCCATGCAGGGCTCCATCCCAGGACCCTGAGATCATGACCCTGTGAGCCACCCAGGCATCCATCCAGATCATTTTAAAAATCTATAGCATAGCAAAACCAAGACAAACCAAATCCTACGTACATGCACACACACAACCCCTTTCTACTCAGGAATAGCTATCTTCAAAGAATTAACAACAACAACAAAAAAACACAAGTTGCAGGGGCTTGGAGACAGCTCTCTTATAGTCAAATCTCATGTAATGCTTCCCTGACCAAATGCTAAAAGTTTCTTTGCCTAATATTCCTTGATTTCCCTGCTTCCTAATATTGTTTTCTAGCCTTTGGACAGGCATTTGGATGGCAGTTAATCAGCATTTTATACATAAGAAAGCTTGTGTTGGCAAATCGAACTTCAATAAAAAAAGAACAAGGGGAAGGCTGGAAAATAAATAAAAATAAATAAAAATTACAACTGTTAAAAAAAAAAAAAAGGGAAAGCTTGGATATAGCTGGCAATCACAGTTCCTTTACCAGCCCAGTGGGGATACCTGTAGCAGGGCCTCCACTGGCCTCCCGGTCCATGCCACCCTCCATTATTGAGAACTTTGTGCTCTAGGCCCCCAGAACCAGAGCTGTGGTTTTACTGACAAATCCAAAGCCATGTGACCAACAATTTGATTGTTATAATAACATTTGTTTTATATGCAGCAACACAGAAATTAGTGACTAATGGTTACTTTTTTTACTGATTTCCATCCCCGAAACTTTTGGCGTGGTAGTCTAATGTCTGTCTTGGATAGGGTCAGTTGGGAAACCTTGACAGCCAGAGTAGACTTGTTTCTTAGTTCATCATGGCTTTCTGGTAACTTCCTTGGAGTTTCTGAGATGGGGCCTTACAATAATTTAATGGATCACTTACTTTTATCCTAGGGACTGTTCTAGGCCTTTTTTTTTTTTTAAGATTTTATTTATTTATTCATGAGAAACACACACACACACACACACACAGAGAGAGAGAGAGAGAGAGGCAGAGACACAGGCAGAGGGAGAAGCAGGCTCCATGCAGGGAGCCTGATGTGGGACTTGATCCCGGGACCCTGGGATCAGGCCCTGGACCAAAAGTGGCGCTAAACCGCTGAGCCACCCAGGCTGCCCCATTCTAAGCCTTCTGATCTACTCTCTGCCACTGCTTCTTTGGATCAATATTAGATTTCCTTTCTAATTTCCTTTCTAGATCTCACTACTCCTTGGCAATGGGCCCTAAGATTTCTTTGGTGGTGTGGTCTGGCTGATGTTCCATCCTCAGTGTTCAAACGAGGACCTCCATCTCTCCGAAGTTAAGCTCTTGGCTGAATTTTACAAAGCCCCATTCATTGCCATTCACCAAACAACTCCCAGACTTGGCATCATTCAGCTAATCCGTTCTTCTCTTTTCACTGCATGTGCTAAGGGGTTAGTCTGAGTCTTCTCTCTTGTACAGTATCTCCAGGATCTTCAGGTTATCTTTGAGCACCAGGACCATGTCTTCAGAAGTCCACACTCACCTCTAACCCCCCCTTCCCATCCTTTCCTCAGGGTCACTTTTAAACCACAGCTGCAGGATGTGAACTATTGGATGCAGGTGAGACTCTGTGGGAAAGATTCTCTCGGATGTCATGGATGTATGAGAAGGTGAGAGAATCCACCAGGAGACAGATCACTTCTTAAACGCAGAGGAAAACCAAACACAACAGTTTGTAGGTGGTGAGGGTGGATAATGATTTCTCATTAGTGAAATGTTAATGTTTTCTTGGACACACAGGGTACCCGAGCTTCCCTGTTACTACCACCACCACCACTAAACTGTGGCATTGTATATAGGCAGGACTTTCCTACTGTCAAAGGTTCTCTCGCCCCTCTTGTTCATTTATTTATTTATTTTTTTTTTAAATTATTTTTTTTTCCTCTTGTTCATTTAACATCACACCGGTCCTTAGCTCCCTTACTTACTAGAGTGTGGTCATCCTTAAATAAGCACATTAGGCAGAAATCGTAGAGGTCAACACTGCTCTTCAGAGATCTCTCTAAAAGTTTACAAAATGTAGTGTAAATGATTTGTGTTTATTTTACCTTCCTCATGAGGCCGATCCAACCAGTTCTTCTTACTATATTGAAAAGGTCACTATCTCTTTGGTTGAGTACCAGAGAAAGTAGCTTATACTTATTCCAGAACTTCTTGCAAGAGAACTATTATTGTGTTTGTTCTTGTTATTTGCTAAATATGTACAGTTGAATTTGTGCAAGTTAAATGTTCATTTGGCTTAATACTACTGAAGTCTTTCCATTTAAAGACAAGAAATATAGGCCAAGCAAAGTTAAATAATTAGCCTAAAGTCAGAGCCAGCTACCGAAAGAAAAGAGCTCATCATTCCCATCTCCTCATCCTAAATCAATCAGTTTCTTCTTCCGTTAGGTGGATGTTGGTCAGTTACCTCTACCAATGGCAACTGATTGGTTGCTAGTGTTTTCCTGGCTTCCTGAGTCAGGTGGGATCCTGAAGCTGAGTCCAGGCTCAGCCAGAAAGGCTACAATAGTCATCGGTCTGCCATGGACAAGGGCGGACAGAAGTGACATGCTCACCCCATATGGAGAATTAGAAATGGTTATTTCCTTTCTCAACCTAACTGTACAGTCACATGAAGATCTTAAAGCCAAGAATTAATCATATCTTTCCTGAATGGTCTCAGTTAAAAACTAGCCTTAAGAACAGGATGAAACATTGACTAATTTTAAGTGTATTTTTACGATGGACAAATCCTTAAAGTATTCATTAACTAATGGAATTATGGCAGGGTGTGATTGCTATTTCTACAGAACAGGTTACAAAGTGCAGGGTCATAATAGCCCCTTGCCTCTCAAAGAGCTGAGCGATGCCCCAGCACACTCGCCTTTGCTGAGGAGGATCAAGGGTCTTATTGATATTCATGGTTCTGGTCCCCTCAGCCTCCACAAGTTGCTCCACTTATGGGCTGCCATACAGGATGAAGGGAAAAGAGAAAAGAAAAATCTGCCACTGCATGTGGGAAGCAGCCATTTAGACACAGTGTGGCATTAGGTTCATGATTCCTGGAGGACTTATCTTGACAAAATCTCTCACTGTCCCCCTTCAAGGCACCTGAGGACCAAGACCTATCAGTTCCCCAGGTATTTATGATGCATGTCCTGTGTGGTGGCCCTGGTTAGGTCATGTGAAGGACAGAATAAGGATAATCCTGCAAGCTGCCTCCTAAGGGTCTCCTTTCAGAGAACCAGCAGGATTAGATCCCCCTTTCACTCTGATATGAAAGGTCACTTTCCTTTAGGTTAATGGGAAAAGGAAGGCATCAGTGTCTACTCCGGAGCAGTCCATAGTATAGCCTGATTTTCCACTGTCACCAAGTTCTCAGATTTTACTTTTAGCTCTGGGGGGGCATCATTTTCCTCAACACCTGTCATCCTACATGGTGTGTCACTCATCCTCCTTTAGGTTTTGGGGGAAACTTATCTGCCTAAGAGCTTTGCCCATGACTAATTTTACTAACGGTTTTGTTGTCACCAGTGGTGTCAGCATGCAACAAGGACACTTTCTGATACTTTATAATTGGAGACGACTTAGTCTTGAAAAATAGACATTAACTGTCCTAAAATGTTCCTTGGCCATTTTGTTTACCTGGGTTTTCTCTCTACCCACCCACCTCTCCCCTTACCAGCCACTGCCTTCTATATGGCCCTCTCTTCTCTGCCTCAGAGATTCAGACACAGCTCTTCTGGGATACTGTGCCAGGGTCCTCATCCCACATTCCTTGATTGTTATCCAGAGATCCTAAATTCCAAAAATCTATCACTTTATAATGCAGACAAATTTAACTCTAATCCACATCACATATCAGACTCTATAATGATTTTGCACATCTAAATTACACGTGAAAACCTTTTTCTATCCCTAAGCAACTGCCTTTGAATTTCACATTTCCCTGAAATGTGGAACTGTGGCAATTTTTTGTTCATTTTAATAATAATTGTTTTCCTTCCTGAGAGAGACAGAGACAAGAGAGAAACAGGGAAAAAACTAACCTGCAGTGAGTGTTTACTAAATGCTCCACATGATATTAGGAACATTTAGGTGGTTTTATCATTTAAACAATAAACTGCTTCTACTTCTTTTGAGGCTATGTAATTGATGTTTCAGCACAGGGCCTGAATTCAGACTGACAGTTTTTAAGTTCCAGTTGCAACCCTTCTATAAGATATTAGGCAAGTACTTAAGCATTTCAGATTGTTATCTGTAAAGTGGAGATAATAACCCATGGAACAAAGACTTTTGTTGAGAATTAAATGAGATACTTTGTGAAAGCAATACATGCGGAGCCTCATTTGTTACTGCTGCTGCTGCTGCCATAATGATGATGATGGTGATGATGATGGTGGTGGTGGTAATAATGATGGTGGCGATGGTGATGATGATGGTGATGATGATGGTGATGGTGATGAGAGTATGATGATAGTGACAGTATGATGGTGATGATGACAATAGTAGTGGTGAAAGTGATAGTGATGACAATGAAAGTGGGAACTGTTTCTCCAAGTCCAGTTGGGAAGAAAAAGATACATATATTTCCATAAAATGATCACTCCCTGGGAGATCAAAGCCAACTATCACTGAGACCAAACCCCCTCACACGATGCTGCGTTTGTGGGGGTGTCAAGGACCACACATATCAACTCAGGTATCAAGGATTACACCTCAGAGTACCCATTCTTGTTCTCTGAAATCCACAGTCCTAAAAAATCCCTTTCTGTCTTACACATATTCAGGCATATCGATGGTAATATTTTAATGCTTGCTTATTACTAATAGATTATGAGAAAAGGATGATGAATGAAAGCAAAATAACACAAGTTCCTTACCTCAGCTTACAAGATGCTCCTGACCTGCTCCTCTCTGCCCATCCAGCCTCTGTTCACATCCTGCCCTACTAAGCTCACTCCATCCAGCTACTCTTAGAGCAACAGAGCAGAGTACTATTTAACATAAAATGCAAAAACCAAGACTTTTCTAAACACTGACAAGTGATTATCATTTATAATGAATACAAAGATTGTATTTATCATCTCAAGAGAAACTATTACAATACTTGAGAACAAAATTGACTTTGAAAAATATAAAAGACGTGTATAAAAGAAAAGTATAAAATTTTACTGAAAGTCTTAAACAGCAGGTATTATAAGAGGAGATATTCAGGGGGTATGAGGGATTTTATGGCCCTTAAAATAATATGTGAGTACTTACTCCATCTATATGCAAAGTATGTCTGGGGCTAAAATATTAAAAAATATATATATTAAAAATGTGCATTTGTGATACTGTGAGTAACCCTGCCATGAGCCAACCCTCAGCTATGCACATGCTTGAGGAAATTTTCCCTTGTTTGGTGAACAGATCTATTTCAGAAGATGTGGCTACATGAAGACAGGCTGAGGAGCACGGTCGAAAACTTTGTCAGTTCTCTTATCTACTAATACATCTCTTTCTAATTTCTTCAGATTAATGGTTGCAACATTCCCTAAGTCATTAAAATCTTAATTTCATCTTTAAAGGTTCCCCCCTCCCCACCTAACACAGCTTTTTCAATACTGTGCATAGTTTCCAAACCCCCCAGAAGTCCAAAATCTAGACATTTTCATTGAGGATCTTCATAATGTACTTCTTTTAGTCTTATCATCTGCTCCCGATTTCTTAAAATAAATACTGCAGATGTTAAGAACAATTCTTTCTTCCATCTTTTTGTTCTTTTCATGCAAGAGGTATTTGTGGCAAAACACACTAGGAGGGGTGGAGTGACTAGCAGGTTGGAAAATCTAGGAATGTTGAGCTGAGTTTCTCTGTCCTTCCTCTTGGGAATGGACCCTACTGCAGAAAATACACACATGAGCCTGCAATTCTGTGCTTGTGTTACCTTTGACAAGGTTGTTGCTTCTAATTCTGGGGTTCATTTAGCATATCTGAGCTATATTCTTGAGTTCAGTCTTCATTGATAATATGGTATTTTGCTATATAAAGTATGTAACCCTTTATATACTGTGCATGTGTTTTTTTTTCAGCTTAATTCCTTTGAGATCTGTGGTAGACAGAATAATGTTCTTCACACCTTGAAAAGTGTACATGTCCTAATCCCTTGAACCTATCAATATGATAGCCCACCAAGCAAAAGGGATTTTGCTGATGTGATTAAATTAAGGATCTCTGGATGGGAAGATTATCCCGGATAATCCAAATGGGCCCAATGTAATCACAAGAGTCCTTAGAGAGGGAGACACAAAAGTTGGAGATGTGACAAGGGAAGTTAGAGGCTGGAGTGATACAAGGGAGGGGTTGTAAGCCAACTGAGGCAGGCAGTCTTGAGAAGCTGCAAAAGACAAGGGAACAGAATTCCCCCCTGTCCCGAAGCCTCTGGAAGGAGTGTAGCCTAACCTACACCTGGATTTTAGAATTCAGGTTGCTAGAACTGCAAAATAATAAATTTGTATTGTTTCAAGCCACTAAGTTTGTGGTGATTTGTGTCAGAAGCAATAGGAAGCTAATACAAGATCCGTCCTTCCTGTGCATATATCAATAGTTGGCTCTTTTTTATTGCTGAGTAGTATTCCAAGGCATGGAGATCCCGCATAATTTAATTGTTCACCTGTTGAAGGGTCATTTTCAGTTTTCAGCTAATATGAATAAATTTGATATGATCATTTTGTATACAGGCTTTTTTAAAGATTTATTTATTTATTTTTATTCATGAGAGACATAGAGAGAGAGAGAGAGAGAGGCAGAGACACAGGCAGAGGGAGAAGCAGGCTCCATGCCGAGAGCCCAACGCGGGACTCGGTCCTGGGACTCCAGGATTGTGCCCTGGGCCAAAGGCAGGCGCTAAATCGCTAAGCCACCCAGGGATCCCCCTGTATACAGGCTTTTGAGTGAACTTCATCTTTCATTCTTCTAAGATAAATGCTCAAGAGTACAAATGCTGGGTCTTATGGTAAGCACAAATTAAGTTTTGTAAGATACTACCATATTTTTTCTCCTACTAATTTTTCGAGATAGCCAAATTGAAAGATACTACAAGATCCGACTAAAAATATCTTTGACTATATGAAGTTTAACATAAATCTCAAGTCCCCTGAATTGCATAAGTAGAAAGCAGGATCCAGTTTCTATGTAGTCCCTAAAGATCATAAACTTCCTCACTGTTTCAGATATAGTATAGAAGATGATGAACCAAAAGAAATTTCTAATAATGCCAAGGACAACCTGGTTCCTCCCAAAGAGCAGAACTGGCATCTAACCAAGGAACTACTCTGCTGTAGGGCAGAGGGACCTCATAATACCAGCCCAGCAGGATTTGATCATTGGTTTGAAGGAGTAATGGGTGTGTATCCCCCCCACCCCCGCCATTTTCCCTTTTTGAATGGATGTGTTTACTGCAGTTGTTCTATCCAAATTCCTAATTCCTCCATGGTGACAGTTGGTGGAGGTGGTGGTGGAAGGGAGTATACGAATTCTTTTTTTTTTTTTTTTTATGATTCTGTTTATTCATAGAAGGGCACAGAGAGAGACACACAGAGAGAGGCAAAAACATAGGCAGAGGGAGAAATAGTTTCCCTGCGGGGAGCCTGATGCAGTGCTCAATCCCAGGACCCCGGGATCATGACCTGAGCCAGAGGTAGACACTCAACCACTGAGCCACCCAGCGCCCCTGAATTGTCTTTTTAGTTCATAATTCACTGGATCACAAAGAGCCCCATCCAGACCTAATGCAAAGGAACACATATCTCCTTGAATCCTGATTTTGAACCAAATTTCTCACCAGATATAGGACAAGATAGTATATTTTCTGTGTATGAACATTGGAATAGATTTTTGGTAACTGCAAAAGGAAGATTCTATCAGCAACACCTAGACACAGAAAATCCACTTCTCTCCCTCCTGAGATTTTTCTCCCAGAAGTGTACATTTTGCAACCTCTTGTACTTTAGGTGGCAACGTAACCTGTTAGCAAAAGCAACGAGGGCATATGTCACTTCCAGGAACTTCTGTAGGAACTTCCCATACATGATCATCCTCCATTCTATTTCTACTTCTGCAGGCGAAAACTCCAGAGACCTAAAGGAGACTCAAGAGGCCAAGGCCTTAACATGGAAAAAGCTCTTAATGATCATGTGGGATCCATTTAACTTCAAGTTAAGGAAGTTTCTTTCTATTCCTGGTTTTCTGAGAGTTCTTAACATAAATGCATGTTGAATTTTATCAAAAGATTTTTTATCTGCAGCAATTAATATAATTATAGTTTATTATTCTATCCAGTATTATAGTGAATTCCATTTGCAGATTTTCCATTATTAGGCTACCCTCATATTCCTTAAGTAAAACCCACTTGTTTTACATTCACTGTTGGATTTGGTTTTTATTCACGATTTTTGAATCTCTAGTCAAACTCTCCCTTGGTTCTTTCTTTCTTTTTTTTTTTTTTTCCCTTGGTTCTTTCAATGGGACTAGAATGCATATATGTCGAGTCACATACAGGCTCATGGAGAAATTCATCCGTGAGTAACAACCTTTATATTCTAAATAGAAGCCACTTTTGCATTCCTTACTTCCTTGTTTTTGGGTTCGCCTATGTCTTGGCTTATCTCTTGCTTTGGTGACCTATTTGGATCTACATTCTTACATTCAGTAAGCATGACTTGCCATGCTTACTGTGCTTAGTTTTATGCTCAACCTCAAATCTTCAACACTCTCTTGGCTCTAAGTGAAAGATAACCCTACATATAAATTCAACCCCACAAAACCGGAACCTTGAGACATGTGGGACTAAATGCTGCAATTAAACCAGACTCCTTGTTGTTTGCCTAATACTTTTTTGCATATCAGTTTCTGTCTTTGAATGTATTTGTTCTTCTACCTGGAATAACCTTCTTTCTCATCCCTGTGCTTCTAACTCCTACCATTTTTCAAGGTTTGACTGATATATTCTCTCTTCCATGACACATTTCCTCAAAACCTCCATAATAGGATATTTTCTTAGGCGTTTTTGTTTACTGTTTAGGTATCTATTACTACAAACTTATTGCAAACTTAAAAAGACAACATTTATTGTCTCACAATTTCTATAGGTTGGGAACTCAGGAGTGGTTTAAAGTGGTTCTGTTGCATGGTCTATCATGGAATGGTAGCAAGAAGTAGGCTTTATTAGATTTGGAAGATTGGCTTCTACATTGGATCTCTCATATGGCTGGTAAATCCATGCTGGCTGTTGGCAGAAGGTCTCAGTATCCCTCTACATGACCCTTCCATAAGGCTGCTTAACTGTCCTTACATGATGCAACTGGTTTCCTCCAGAGCAAGTGGTTCAAGAAAGAGCAAGGTGGGACCTGCACTCTCCTTTGTGACTCCTAAGCCTCAGAAGTCACGTACTTACTTCCTCTGTATCTGATTGGTAACACAGACAGCCACAAATTGGCATGGAAGAGGGCTAAAAACCAGGAGGTGAGGATCACTGGGAACCATCTTGAAAGCTGACCACTACACTTACTGTTTTGCATTATGATTACTTTTATTTATATCATCACAGCTCTAGGGGGGAATTCACTTTGGGGCTGTTTTTCATCTTTTTATCTCTTAGGTAACCATCAGACAATAGACCCATAATGCATGTTTCATGAGAGAATAAGTAGAAGACGGATGATAGGAAATGCAAGTGTGCATCATAAAGACCCACCGGTACTTTCATTTAGTGGTATCACCCAGACACACATATCTTAGTCATAGTTCTTGGAACAGGAGCAGAAATGCCTGTTTGGAAACTACAATAACTGCAAAAGCAAGGTGACCTACCTTTGGTATTTGATTTCTTCTTAATGTGTTTCATTTATATTTGGGGGAAGGTGTTCATTCCTTGAAATATGGCATGCTTAGAAATGTTTCTGTCGTATAGAGCTATCTACCATCATAAAATGAATGCTTTCCTTTAAGGAAAAGATGGATGTCAATTTGGTTTAATATGTAACATTTTAATTTTGCACCTATTTATGCTAGATTTTATGTTTGGTGCTAGAATTAAAAAAAAAACAGTAAAACATTAAGTCATTCTTTTTGTTTTAAAGGAATTTACAATACATCTCAATACCTATAAAATGAAAGTGATGCAGAGTTTATAGAGTTAAGCCATAGAAGAAAAGCACTGAAGTTTTAACATATTCAATTATCCAGAAAATCAAATCCATTTTGTTTTTGTTAATAGCGCTGAAATTTGCATGCCACTCTTTTAATTAAAGCAGTTGAGAACACATGTTGTTCACTTCATGTCTATATATTTCCTCTGGGAACAAGTCAAGCTTTATGATAAAGCATAATGAAAATAATTTATATGTAAAACAATAAACCCAATTCTCTAACCTAGAATTTTCCAAATGAGCTATTTTCAGATCACCTGTCTCAGAGCCTCTCTGGGAAAGTGGGTGGTGCTGGTTAATTTGTTGATTACTAGGACTCACTTCAAACCTACAAATGAAATCTCCTAGAGAGAGGCCAGGGGATTTTTCATAAAATACTCAGGTGATATTTATATACACCAACTTGGAAACCAGATCTTCAACTGCAGAAATCAGTGGAGATATCGTGGAAATCCTCCCCGACAAATGGTGGAGGGCAAACCTTTGAGGTTTATATGCATAACCCAAAAGAAAGAAAAAAGGACAACTCTCTGTACCTTCCCCTGTGACCTACTAAGTGCCTGGAGACTGTGAGGATTTCCAATATACCTCCCCCAAACATTGTGATATGAATTCTCTCTTTGTCTAGAAGTCATGGCTTGAGAAGAGAATAATAATGCCTATAGCGACAAAATGGGTGAGTGCATTCCTACCTAGATTGGGACAAGAAAAAGAGGAAGGTTTTGAGTTTCTGGGTTTTGTTTCCCACAAGATCTACCACTGCAACAGGTGTGAGTTTGGAGCGGAGTCCAGTGATTTCCTCTGCTGAAGAAATCCCATCTCTATTTTCTTTAGGTAGCTAGAAGGGAGAAAATATAGAGAAAGAAAATATAAAAAGAAAAAAAAAAAGAATAAGAAAATAAAAAGGACAGGAAAGGAAAAGACAAAGCAAGTAGTGCTATGAAGCAATTTGCACATGCTTTCTGATTAACAAAAACATTTCAGGTGACCAAATTTCTCCAGGTCTCTTTTCCACATGTTGTTTCCACAAACATTCCTATTCCATTCTAGAAGCAATAGAGGAGAACTGAAGAGGTCATGGTCATTCACTCTCCCACTCATGAGATGTCCCTACAAGAAGAGGTACATTCCAAAAAGAACACCGAGGATACTTTCTTCTGAAAATGGAAATAATGCTTCTAGATTGTTAAAGCACCACCTTGTTCAATTTCATAATATAACATATATGTGCACAGTAGTTATAAAGACACTAGAAACAAAATTTACATGCTTTTCAATTATATTATGTTTATTTTCTTTTTCTTTCTTTCTTTCTTTCTCTCCTTTTTTTTTTTTTTTGGAGAGTGTGCATTAGTGTGTGCATGGGGTGGAGCAGGGAGAGGTAGAGGGATGGATGCTCAGGACAGAGCTGGAGATGAGGCTCATTCTCACCATCCTGAGATCACAACCTGAGACAAAGTCAAAAGTCAAGTTGCTTAAATGAACCACCCAGACACCCCTGTTATACTGCACTTTTTAAGCTTTTCCTCTTGGCTTCATTTCAATGAGTAATAAAATGTGGTTACCTTAGTCATAGTCCATGGAAGAAAATGAACCCCCAAATCTCCATAATGAAACAAAGATATCACTTTTTCATAATAGTCTACTCTGGAACATAGATGTAATATGACTCTGTTTCCAAGTTTCCATGATTACCAAGGCAGGAAAGGGAACAAGAAGAAACATATACTATATCTTCAAGTGTCCAGCCATAAATGAAATGTATTTCATTGACCAAAATGTCACATGGCCACACCGAACTTCAAGAAGGTGAGAGTACAATACAACTACGCTCCAGAAGAAAGAAATTGAGGGATACGTGGTAGTTAAGTACAGTTAAGACCCAATCACATTTAATGACCTCCTTTATCAAGAAGCTGAAGCGCTTTTAATTTTCCTTTTTGCTATATTTAATTTTTCTTAGATCACATCTATCAATGGTAGACGTCTATTCAATTTTATTTAATATATACTCAGACATCCTATGATTCTTTTCCTATTTGGTCACCTTTCATTATTGCCATTCATATCAATAACTTCTACTACTATTATAGTTCTATATTTGGTTAGATACATGGATAACCAGATGATACATAAATAATGCTGAGTAGCTTGTCATATTTTGGGTCATAGTTATTATAGTGTTGCTTATAGGTTATGCCTTCATTTTAAATGGAGCTGAGTTTAGTCCTGTAAAGACAGATCGGTAAGGTAAAGAAGTGCACTCCAGACAGAGAAAAAACCTGCATTCAAGCACATTGACTAGAGACAACATGGAGCTTGTAAAATTCTAAACTTGTAGAATTCTAAGCAGTACCTCCTGGCTTGTTAGTTAATAGAATTGGCCGGGGAGGTGGTGCCTGGGTGGCTCAGTCAGTTAAGCGTCCAACTCTTAATTTCAACTCAGGTCATGATCTCAGGGTCACAATCTCAAGGTTGTGAGATTGAGTCTTGAGTTGGGCTCTGAGCTAGGTGGGGAGTCTGCTTAAGAATCTCTCTCCCTCTCCCTCTGCCCCTCTTTCCATCCCCTTCCTTCTTAAAAATAACTAACAGAATAATTAATTAATTAATTAATTAAAAAAAAAAAAAAAGAACTGGCCAGGGAACAGTGAGATAGGACTAGAGAGCTGGACAGGAGCTGGACCATGGGGTAGTTTTTGTCTTTCTTATTCCTGAGATGATTAAAAGGAAGAGGAAAAAAGTTAAGTGCAAATAGCTCTCACCAAAAATGTTTTGAAAATGATGTGATGATTAAAGTTATCTTGAATTGAAAGAAACCAAAGAATGTGTTCGATCAGAAGAACTTTAATCTCTTATGGAGCCACTGATAATGTAGAAATTAGTATCAGCTTGAGGTTTTGTTATCCTCAGAGCACTAAGCACTATGATCTGTTGGATCTGGGCACATGAAAATTCATGTCCTATTCCTGTTTTTTTATCATTAAGTAGTTTGATAGCTGTAGATAGTTCAGATAACCTTTGTGTTTCAGTTTCTTCATAAATAAGATTGATATTTTTATAGTTTTCTTATTTAATGCATAAGGTTATGACATAATGGATATGTAAAGGTCCCATGAAAAATAAAATTTAAATTAGCATAAATAATCAAGGTATTCTTGATTCCCATGATAAACAATTCATAGGACATGCCATCAATATTCAAAGTAATAAAAATCTGACATTTAGTTCAGGCCTTCGTACTGATGAAATATTCTAATAGGTTTTTTTTCCACAATAAATTCTACCAAGATTAGAATCATTTCCTTAATAAAGAAAATGTATTATTTGAAGATCAAGCTTTCAAAAATTAAACTAATGTAAATTGCACCAAATTTTAAACATTTCTTCTAAACATACATCAGTATGTGTGATTTATATAAAAATGTGTCATCATTATTAGTTCCTAGGCTTTCATTTACAATCTCATCAAAATAATTAGGATGATCATTTTTGATTCTGGAATATGTCATTTTGTAAACTATTCTAATTTTCCATTAATTATAAATGTTGACCCCTTGACCAATCAGAACATTTTCTATCAGTTTAATTATTCCTTATGAATCCCATCTACTTTGTCAATAATCGAAATAGATGCCATTAGTCATGAACTTTTATGTGCCATTTATTAAAGGTTATGTTAATTTGCTAGTTAAACCACTCCTACAAGTCCATTTTGAATATAATGTTCATATGCTCAATTGTATATGTAGAGTTATCAGAATCTTAGGAACCAAAAGTCCAAGAAGTGGGGGTCATCAGAATAAACCCTAAAAAGGAGGAACAATTTGATTTCTTTATAGAATCCAATGTGCTAATAAGGATTAGTTTTTGTCTTCCGATATAAACAAAATACTTAACGAGTATTTATTGAGGACTCTTGGAATTTCTTTTTTTTTTTTTTTTTTTTTTTTTTTGACTCTTGGAATTTCAGAGGAAAGGGAGCCAATATCTCTGAAGACAAGGAACTCAGAGCGTTGTTTTTGTTTTTGTTTTTTAAACTAAGGCAAAATTTACATATAGCTAAATGCCCAGAAATTACATATACAGGTGTGTGAATATTGACAAATGTATTTATCTGTATGACTAACAACCCATTCAGGATGTCTATCATTTCTATCACCTCACAATGGGTCTGCATGTCTCTTTCCCACCAAGCTCCACCTCTCATGGGCAACCACTGTCTTGATTTCTAGTATTTGAGTTAGTTTGACTTGTCTCAGAACTACATAGAGAGGGGTCCCTATAATCTGTACTTTTCTGTGTCCAGCACGTTTTGCTTGCACTTAGTTTAGTGTTCTCAAGATTCATCTTTTTTTATGTATATTTTCTTATTGGAGTTCGATTTGCCAACATATAGTATAACACCCAGTGCTCATCTCATCAAGTGCCCCCCTCAGTGCCTGTCATCCAGTCACCCCATTCCCCAGCCCACCTCTCCTTCCACTACCTCTTGTTCCTTTCCCAGAATTAGGAGTCTCTCATCTATTTTTTGTGTACGAGTAGTCCATTCTTTTTTATTACTCAGATTGTAATCCATTGTATGAATATATCACTACTTGTGATGTTTTGAATATTCGAGTTAGTTCCTGTTTTGACTAAAATCAATAATGCCATCGTAAATATTCCATAATGATTTTTTGGAGGAATATATCTTTTTATTTCCCTTGAGTAAATACACAGGAGGGAATGGCTGGATTATATGATTAAAATATATCTAACTTCAAAGGAAATTACTAGTCTTCCAAGGTGGTTATAGCATTTTACACTTAACCAGAAATATTTCATTGTTCCTATTGCTCCTTATCCTCATCAACATTTACCGCTGACAGCGAAGTGGCATCTTATTGTGTTGTTGTTTTTCAAGTGACATTTTCCTTTTTGTGTACTTATTAGCCATGCCTGTGTATTCTTTTGTGAAACTTTTGTTCAAGTCTTATCTTCAACTTTTAAAATTGTGTTGTTGGGTTTAGGAGCTTATGAAAACACACTAACTGCAAGTCTTTTGCTAGATATATGTATTGCAAATATTTCTCTAAGTTTGGGGTTTATCTTTTATATTTTCTTAAAACTTTTTTTTTGATGAAGAGAATTGTTTAATTTTTATGGGGTCTAGTTTATAATTTTTTTATAGCTAGTGATTTCTGTGTCTTCCCCTAATTTTTTTCATACTATAAGATTGTGATGCTTTTTTCTTCTCTTCCAGAAACTTTGCAGTATTAGTTTTTATATTTAGATCTATGATACACCTTAAATAAATTTTGTATTTGATGTGAAGTAGAGATCAATGTTCCCACTTTTTCATTCATTTATCTAGTCATTCCAATATCATTTCTTGAAAAGAAAAACTGAACAATTTTTCCACATTAAGCTGCCTTGTAGCCTTTTTGAAATCAATTGACTTCATATTTGTGAATCTATTTCTGGACTCTATTCTTCTCCATTGATCACAGTGTATATCCACACACCAATGCCAACTGTCTATGTAACTTCATGGTAATCCTTGAAATCAGGTGGCATTAGTCCTCTATTCTCCTCCTTTCTTATCCTAGATTGCTTTGGCTTTTCTAGATCCTTTATATTTCCATGTAAGTTTTATCATTAACTTGCCAATTTTGAAAAAAGTGCTTGCCAAGATTTTGATCGGAATTGCATTAAATCTACAGATCAGTTTGGTGAGAAATGAGATCTTAACAATATTGAGTCTTCCAATCCATGAACACACTGATTGGGCCAGATCCCACCATCTTCCAGCCATACACAAAATGTCATGTGTCTGTTCCATTCTCAGTCCTGCAGCAAGCACTTTCTCCTTGGCCTTGTGGATTCTCTCCATGTGTAGGTGCAGCCCAACCCTTGGCCAAGAACCCACTGGAAACTCCCATGCAGACCCTGGGCTATTTTCATTCTCTTTAGCAGCACCATATGTCAATCACATCTTTTTCAGCTCAGCAAGACCACTTTGCTCTGCTGGGGCCCACCTGTGAGTGCACCAGCTTGGAATGTATTCCTAAGAAGAAAGCCAGGGCAAACAAACATGGTGCTAATCTTGTGTTTTCCCCTTTTCTCAAAGATGGCAATTCTATGTTGCATGTTGTCTGATGTGTAAAAATAGTTAGCTCAGGTTTTATACAATTTTATGGCTGTTTATGGTGAGGCTAGTCTGGTATCAGATATGTCATATGGCATATAGAATTATTGCGATTGCAGTTTTAAGGAGTCAAACATCGGACATGTAACTTCTGATTTTCACAAATAACGGCTGTACCATGTGTGTATTTGTGTGTGTTAGTCAAGGGGTACATCTCCATGGTTTAGAGGTTCAAAAAATGCCTCCTGGAGCAATTGCTTTTAAGTATGTATCTGGAAGTTGAAGTGGAATCAGGGAAAAAAGAGAGCAGAGGGGTCAAAATGGTCTGTTTTGTAATTACGAAGTGTGAAGGCTGTGATCAGGTGCTATTGCCAAGGAATCAGTGGATAAGGCTCAAGCATGCGTGAAAACACCATATATTCCTTGAGTATCCTTCTCCCAAGGGCCCATCATATTGCCACTTGCTTTTGGATGAAGAACATGCCTTAGACTGCTTAAGGATTCCCATTAACTCAAATTTAAGTGGGGTTTCTATTGATGGATACTTTCTGTCTCAAAAATAGTTTATGTCAAACTCTCTAGATAATATAGAGTTCCTTTTTATGATATTATTTTTCTAGACAATAGAATAAAAAACATATTTTTAAACCAGGGCTAACTTTCTATGTTCAAAATGTATTGAAGAACTTCCATATTTAATTTGTTTGAGGAATACAGGAAGCACATATTAATTTTCACCTCCACTCAAAAAGAGAAAACTTTAGAATATATTCATAAACTATTTCAAAAAAGAAAAAAAAAACTCAGTATCTATCCTATTCTATAAATGAAAAACGAACAGGCTTATAATCTCTGCCATAGACTGTCCATGGAGGCTGGCCCAAGAAGTTCAGAGGAAAGTCCTTCTCCTCCATCATTTAGGTTTTAGTTATGTGTTGCTGAAGCCCCCTAAGAATATAACAGACTTGTACATAACATACTGAGGCTTCCTTTTTTTTTTTAAGTTTAGCTACATAAATGATCAGTATAATTTTCCTGATATACTCACTCATCTACTGAGAATTTAAATCACAGGAATTCTTATTTTCAATTAAATTTAATTTTCTATATACTTCAAATACCAGGAGGGAAACTATGAGGTAAAAGAAAAAGTTATTAGGTAAGAATGTAATCTCAGTGTGTCTCATTATTCTATAGTTTTTAGTGTCTTTCCTGTCTTCTGTGCCGTAGAGACTGTAGTCAAGCTACATTTGTACTTGCAATCTTATGGTCTATTTTAGATTTGTAGTTTGACCAGCTTTTTGAAAAAAAAAATTCTGTTCAGTCTGCAGTCATATATATTTATAGCGCTCTGGAGGATAACTCCTGCTGGAGGCATTAAACTTAGAGACTCAGGTCATACTCTAGCTCATGTTGTCTGAGGTTTCAGAATCTACAAAAATACTTGGCCATTTTGGCTTGTTTTTGAACATGTAGTCGTTGGTTGAAATGTCAGCAAACCTGCTCTCAAGTCAAAAGATGAAAAATAGGATTGATTCTCTCCCTATGCGAGTCCATACACCTATATTCATAAGACCTTCTGAAGGAACTCCCAGGGATGGAGATCTGACAAGAAGCAAGCTTAGTTATTTAGATGGTTTTGATGTAAATTTCAAAACTAAGTCACATCTTTTTAATTTTTTAAATAAGCCTTTCATTTCAGAATAGATTTAGATTTACAGAAAAGTTACAAAAGTAAGAGAGTTCCCTTATACCTTATATTCAGATTCTCCTATTATTAACATGTTTCCTTAGTATGGTACATTTGTCACAATTAATTCACTAATATTTGTACATTATTATTAACTGGAATCTATACTTTATTTAGAATTCTTTAGATTTTACCTAATATCCTTCTTGTGTTCTAAGATTGTATTGCCTTTTGTTCTCATTTCTCCTTAGGCTCCCATTGGCAGGAGCAATTTCTCAGATTTTCCTTGTTTTAGATGACCTTGACAGTTTTGAGGGGATCCTTGTCAGGTATTTTGTAGACTCTCTCCATCTCATTTGTCTGATTTTTTTTTTCATGATTAGGCTGTTTTTGTGGGCTTTTTGGGAAGAAGACCACAGACCTAAAGTGTCATCACATCAGCTCAAGGGTGTGGAATACTAATATGATTTATCACCTTTGAGGTTGATCTCTATCAGCTGACTGAGAGAGAATGTGTCAGGTTTCCCCACTTTCAAGTCACTTCCTCCCCCTCCCTTTCCCTACTGTCCTCTTTGGAAGGACGTTGCTATGTGCAATCCACAGTTAAGGAGTGCAGTGGTATTCTCCACCTCCTGGAGAACAGAATATCTACAATAAATAATTTGAAATTTTTCTGCATGGGAGATTTGTGTATACTCCCCCTTCTGCTTATTCAATAATTAATATCAGTATGGATTCGTGGGTATTTATATATACTTGAGTTATAAGCAAATGCTACTTTGTTTTTTGCTCAAATTGTTCTAGCGTGGGCCTTTAGGAGCTCTGTCAGTTGGCCTTGACATAACCTCATCATTGTGGTCTTATTTTCCATCTTTTTGTGAAAACGCTATAACAAAAAGAAATGTTAGGAAAAATACTGATTAGTTAAATTTGTCTTTTTTTGGATCTGGGAGTTTCATTATGAAACCAACACTACATTGTCCCTGCAACAGTTCCAACAGTACCAGAAATGTGGATGAAATTTCTAGGAAATACAGGTTTCTAAAAATATTGGCTGTGATTTCAATTTCTATGTGAAATGCTAAAAACAATAGGGTGGGAACACGCTGTAGATACAATTTTATTGCCTAATTAAGAGAAATAAATGAATTGAAGGTTTTAAATAAACCTCTTTTTAAATATTATTTTTCTTCTGAAGGTAATACCACTAATGCCGGTCTCAGAATTTTTGAGTTGCTTTTATTCCACTTTCTGGTTGAATCTTCTCTTACCACTCCCTTTGGTTAGTCGTGTTTTGTTTTATATTGTTTTGTTCCTTACCAACCATCTCCTTCTCTCCCTTGGTCACTTTCCTCTGTCCTTCTAGGTAAGACTCTGCTAGTTGGTCATCTTTCAGCAACAATTTCTTGATACCAATTTGACTTTGTCAACTTTGTAGAAGACGGTCTTATTCCTGGACTTGAATTCCTTCATCTGGAAATATGATACTTTGGATTTTAGATGATGTCTCAGATTCCAAGTAGTTCTAAAATTTCATATTATTATGATAGTGCCAAGTATGAAGAGACGATGCCTTGGAACACCCTGCTTAGCTGCAAAGTAAAAAAACTGGTCATATTCAGAGTAAGTGATGGAGTCAGGAACGGCTCCAGGTTTCTGACCAGAGATCATCCCCCAACACCTCTTCATTCTACTGTCTGTGTGTGGTGGTGTGTACGGAGAGGATACTCCTCAAGCTGACTCCTGTGGGAGTCAATCTAATAAGGACTTTATGTGCCAGTGTTAAGGGACTCTTAAAGGAAGTGACTTTGTGTATCTTGAGGGTAAAGTAGAACTTTATTGGATGGAGGGGATAATAGTAGGTTAGAGCTTCAGCTGTATGTGAGCGGCAGAGGTTTAGGAACAGAGGAATGAGACTGTCTGGGGTGTTCAAACAACCAACAATGGCATGAATTTGTTTATAGAATGATGGCTTTTCAGTGATGGGCAGCTTCATTTTGGAGTTTTTTGTTTTGTCTTTTTTTTTTTTTTTTTTGCTACAGGCTCTGGGATTAATTACCCTCACAATTTCTCTGGCCTTTATTCCATTCTATTAGATCAGCACCAATAGCTTAAGAAGAGAAAATCATCTTCATGATCCTTGGTATCTGGCACTATGAAAAGTGCCTTTACTCTTCTCCAAGCAGATTGAAATGCATAATTTTCCACCTGAAAGGAGAAGAGGAGCAACAAGGATTATTTAAAACAGTAAGAAATTCCATTTCCCTTTCCAATTAGTCTGGGTTTAAGGAAGTGGAGAGAGAGAAATGCAACGATTTCCCAAGAACTGGCGCAGTTTCAAGTGCTTTAAGAGATAGGAGAGAAATATGAATACATTGCACGTATGAAATTAACAGTTTGCCCATTGGCCAGGCAATATGAATACGTTTGAAATGATCAGTTTGCCATATAATGTTAGATAACCGATGATGAAGTCGTGTGGCACTGCCCCTCTGCCCACCGTCATACCTACTTGATCCTGGATATCTTTTTGAATATGCTTTGGCTCAGAATTGGAAAGTTATAGCAAGTTGAAAATAGCACCAACTACTTTCTCTACTTTAGAATAAGTGGCTGGTTTTTGAATCATCATTTATACTTTCTCTTTAGCACAGTCCTTGTAGGCGCGCCTGGGTGGGTGGCTCAGTTGGTTAAGCATCTGCCTTTGGCTCGGGTCGTGATCCCAGGGTCCTGGGATGGAGCCCAGCATCCAGCTCCCTGCTCAGCGGGGAGCCTACTGCTCCCTCTACCCCTCCCCTTGCTCGTGCTCCCTCTGTCTCCTGCTCACGCTCTCAAATAAATAAATTTTGAAAATATTAGCATGATCATTGTAGATATGAACTGTACACAGTAGGGGGAGCTTCTACGTGTGTTTTCTAAACAGAGGCTTCACACCAGCTCATGTTCTTGAATATGTGTGATAAAAATGACATCTGATGTGGAAAGATATGGCACCTGATACACCGTGGCCATTTGGTGGCAGCGTGAGAAGTCTACATGGACTTGTGTGCCTTCCACATATGATAAAACACCCTGTGGTCCCCTTGGAATCACAGAGGTGGGCAAGTAGTGAGGACTCGCCAGAGTTTGCAGAGCCAGCTGCCATCACTGTGCTTCCTCCAGTGACCCAGTATCTGCAGCTACTCTGCACCCCTTTTTCTTGTGGACCGTCTCAATTTCATTTGTCTGATTTTTCGTGTTTATTTTAATACTTTTTGTTAAAAGTGTGATCAATCCTTACTGTAGAAAGTCTAGAAACCAGAAATACATAAAAAAACATACAAACAACTATGCCCCACGTCAGAGGAATGATTACTTTTCGATTTTGTAAATTTTTTTCTGATCATTTTTCTTTGCCAAGTGAATAGAAATAACATTTTGTTTTCACATTGGTAAATATATATGATTTATATTCTCCTTTCTTAGCTCAGCATTGTATCATAAGCAGTTTTTCGTGACATTAAAAGTCTTTAAATATATGATATTTCTTTCCACAACTCTTTTTTTAAAGATTTTATTTATTTATTCATGAGAGAGATACACACACAAAGAGGTGGAGACAGGGGTAGAGGGAGAAGCAGGCTCCCTGCAGGGACTTGATCCTGGGACCCCGGGGTCACGCTGAAGGCAGATGCACAACCACTGAGCTACGTAGGTGTCCCAATTCTTCACTATTCTGTGGCAAATTTATTTCTAGAAGTTTCATGCCCCTACCATACAAAAATATCAACATCAGTGGCTGCTTGTTAGTATTAATGAGTATTTTAAAAATCTTTACTGAAATGATTGGAAAGAAATAGTATCTGACTTTTAAAATGGGATTTTGTTCATAATAAATTGAAACTGTGTCGTACATTTTTTTAGTTACTAGTATATCCACCTTTGTGAATTATCTAGGCTAGCTTTTTTTATGTCTTTTAGAGATTATTTTCTTTTGGGGTCTTGGTAATTATTTGTTTTAACTGACGGCATAAACATGTATAACTTGCATTTCTAAAGCTGCATGACTTTTTAAATAATTTTTTCAAAAATCAAATTCATCCTTTCAGTTCATAGTAATTTATTTTACTTCTTTTATACTTATCAAATATTTTTTTATTCAGATGAAATCAATACATAATTAAATGTGAGATCTTTATGGTTTAATTGTGCACATTTAACTAAAATTTTCTCCAGAGAATGATGTTAGAATTTGAAAAAGGATTTTAATTTCTGTATAGCTTAGTTTCCAGTAGCATCTATTAAGTAGTCCACTTTTCACCAGTGTTTGTCATTTTGCTATTGGATATAAACCAAAATTAAATATTGTTTGTATAAACTTCTCATAGACTTACTATTATACCTATATATATATATATATATACTTACATATAATATCTACATATAAAATCTTATTTTACCTATAGCATACCTATACAGTTGTAACTATAAAAATTGCTATCCATTTGGACTGCTTTATTATAGATAGCTATATACAGCTATCTCATACTAGTGCGTGTTTGCCATACAGCCTTATATCCACAACCGTGAGTGACTGTGTGTGTGTGTTTTCTGGGCTATCTGATTCAATGGCATTAATCTGTTGATCTATTTTTGTTGTTATAACCGATTGTTTAATTATTGCACTTTTAAAAAAATCTGGTAAGAAAAAGCTTGTATCCTTTCTCAATTTTATAGCAATTGCCCATTGCTCTCTATAAATGAACTTTTTACTATGGATCATTATATTATGTCATCTTGGCCCCTCCTCATCATTTATCATCAGTGTCCTCTAAATTCACTTGAAATTTATACATTGTTTTGAAAAGACTTGAAATGTTTTTTTGTTTTTTGTTTTTTTTTTTGAAATGTTTTTAATATCCACTTTTCATCTTTGGGAATATGACACCTCACTCCAATTTCATATCTTTAATATATATATTTTTAAAGTCTTATAGTTTATATAGGTCTAGTTTAATTTGAAGCTAATTGATTTTTTTTGCATTTTATTTCTAATCGGTAATTGATATATAGAAGGTTATCTGTACATTTATCTTATAAGCAATCTTATTTCTGGATTTCTTATTAAGCTTCGTATCTGGGTTTTAAGACTATTCCTGTTTGGCTCTATTCTGTGTGCTGTCACCACCCACCGCTAGTCCTTCTAAATGTCATGTTAGTGCAAGGTGCTCTGCTTGGGGCAGAATGCATTATATAGTGTACTTTTTATTGTAAGTTTACTTTCTAATAATCTCTGACTTGGGTCAATATTAAGATAAATCTGCGGGACTAAAGTGAACTTTAGCTGAGGGTCACTTGAGGTCTGAAAATATAAAATAAGTGGTAGGAAAAATCCAGGTAGGAATTAAATCATTGCTACAGGTGACCAGAGATTGGGATGTTCCACATGCAAGAACTGCTTCATTGTTCTAAGTATATATTTCAGTTTAGCCCTCCATAAAAGGAGATGATAAGAAACAAACTCGTGGTTTAGATTTTATAAATTGTAGGAATAATGTTTAGACAACATAGAAATAGAGAAAAATTGTTGCGCTAGGATAAAAGCAGAGGCTCACTTTTATTGTTACTTTTACACTGTAAAGTTAGTCTAACATCTTATCTACATCATATATATCATTTAAATATATGTGTGTGCATGTGTGTGTGTGTAATCTTTTAATATTTGCAAACAATTTGAAACCGTTAAATTTCAATTTGTCTTAACAGCAGCCATATTTCCTGTCTCTGGATAAGCTTGTAGTCCTTATATGAACTACAGTTCCTTTTCCTTCCTTTCTTTCTTTTTTTAAAAAGTTTTTATTCATTCATTTGAAGAAGAGAGCATAAGCGGGGGGGAGAGGGAGAAGCAGACTCCCCATGAGCAGGGAGCCCCACATGGGTCTTGATCCCAAGACCCTGAGACCATGACCTGAGCTGAAAGCAGATGCTTAACCAACTGAGCCACCCAGGCACCACCTTCCTTTCTTTCTTGTCTTTCTTTCTTCCTTCCTTCCTTCCTTCCTTTCTCTTGGCCCAAGTGCACGTGTTCCATTGGCCTTTGTAACCTTAAAAAAGGATAGCTTTCATAAACACTCTTCATTGTCAGTACTGTAGGAAACGCAAATATACTAAATGGCATCTGTTTTGCGATTAATTGGTGATAAAAAGAAGCAACAGCTTTATTATTATTTCTCCAATAGCTATTTCCTGAGACTTGCTTCTTTATTTACCATTGTGAAAATAATTTTCGCTTGAGCACCCTGCCATTAGAACAACTAAAAAAGTCAACATTTTGATCCTCCCTCTCCTCCCATTGAAAGAGAACTCAAGCCATGGCATCACACATATTCCATCACCTCTAGAGTCTGTGAATCAGGTCACAAGGTGAAATATTATAGAATGGCATCTGGAATTATTGTGACATAGCAAGAATCCTTATAAAAGATACATCTAAATCTGTAGCCATTATACAAACTATTAAGCCAACTTCCTTGTTTGGTTGATTTATGTTAATAAACAGTAGGAATAACTCAGATTTAACTTTGAGATCACTTCAGTTGCTTTCAGTTAGCAAATATTGAGAAATATCAAATAAAAAAGTTTACTAGTTGATCCTTCAAGGTGGTCTACTATAACATGACCCTCCTCTCTGGTGGAAAAAAAAAATCACTAGCTAAACTGAAAATATGTGATGTGGGATGGATGAAAGTGAGGGGAGGCAAATCAAAATAAATCAAGTATCATAACATTTTTCCCTCTGTGTAAAACCAGCTAAGAGTTTATATGTAAAATACGTGCTTTCACCTAAATATTGTTTACTATTACACTGAAGATAATTAAAAATACAAACCTGAAGCCTACTACTTTGTTATTTCTCTTACTTCTTTTTTTTTTCTCTCATCTTCATTTATTTTGGTTGGTGAACAGTCTCGTCTTTTTCCTTAAAATGGTGCTTTTTGTCATTTTAAATATATCCAGTAATTTTACATTGATTCAACAAGCGAACTTCAAAGAGTTTGCTACAAGTTATTAAGGGGGAGAGGATGTCAACACCACTAATGGAAGAACATATTTAAAATGTTTTATTCCAATCTGTTATACTTCTACTTTTTCACAGGTTTCTATTTTGTGTTTTTTTTTAAAAAATCCACTGAGGTCTGAAACTTGACATTCAGGTTACCAGGCTGTAAGAATTTTCTAGACAACAGTTTAAATAGTCTGTTAGGTAATGTGAGTTTTATTCATTAGTCAAATGCCATTAGTATATTTAGAATGATTTGTTTCCCTTCAGCACTATAGAAGCTGAAGATTATATGCTTTGGCAGCCACATTCTGAGATAAATCTGAGTAAATTTACATAACATTTCATAACTTCCTAATGGGGGAAGGGAGTTTACAGAGGAATTAAACGTCCTTAGAAAGAAGGTGCTACATAGTACAAATGATCACATAAATTAGGTTTTGGTAATAATCACATTCGGAAGGATTTAATTGAAACTTTGGGGGAGAGAGTCAGTTCAGAGAACTGTGGGGCTGTGGAACTTAGCACGTCATTTGTACTCAGCTCAGAAGCAAAATTTAAAACTCCAAAGAAAACTAAGACATGGTTGTTTTTATATTCTCTGTTCTTTATGACACTTCAGAGGACATGTAGAGGTGTCCAATTCACTAGCAGAGATTGGATGGACTTGTTCATGTCTATATAAGCAAAACCAGAGGTTATGATGCTGGCGCCTGTATCAAAAATTCAAAGACATGGAAGTCATGGTGACTCATGACAGAGCAGGACATTTGGATATGGCTCATCAGGTACTATGGGTGTTCTGGGACCCTTCCTTCCTCATCCTCACTCGATCCCCGACTTTAACCACTTCCCTGAGCTTGATCTCACCCTTGAACCTTGCCCCTTACACTCACCTTCGCTCCAACACCCACCTTTTCCTTACTTTCTCGTATCTCCACCTTCTCCTTCATCCTTACTCCCTCTGACATGTCCTCCTTTCCTGAGCTTCATCCCAGAGTTGGGAGAAGCAGCTGTCACGAACATGGCCAGGCTCAGAGACAGGGCGATGAGTACACTTTACTCAGTTAAACAAAATAGCATTGTAAAGGCAATGGCTGCTTTTTAAAGCTTTAAATAGACCAGCATGAAAGTTCAAATGTCCCTAATAAAGATTGAGTGTCAAGATGCCACACGTGTCCCCTGTAGACACACTGTGGGGACCAATGGGAGCTGAGTAATAAATGTGCCATAGATTCTGATTGGCTGCAGCCAGAGGTACCTGAACTGATGTGCAGGAGGTCATTTGAAGCCTTACAAGATTGTCACTTCTAGCTTAAGTCCAAAGAGCTCTAAATTCATCAGCCGTTCATCTGCTCACATGTGGTGTAATGAGAAATTGTCCATATGACCCATACAAAGGGAACATTACTCTGTGACCAGCTAGATAATCCTTTCATAAGGAGATACTATCTTTTCCTTAACATTTTAACGTTGATGCCATAGGATCATAAATTGCATAAGCTCAAGAAACTAGAAATGATTATTTGATTTATTCTTTTCCACTTTTCAAGTAGAGATGCCTGAGATTGAGGGCTGAACAGGAAGACTTCTGACAAGTCTACTCCTTGTCACCATTCACCCCGGCCCATGAATACTCAGGCACATGCCTAATGGATGGTGGATTTCTCAAGGTCAGGAATGTTGAGAAATTGTAGCTGGCCTGCAGAATTAGGGCAAAGGACAAATTTAGAGTTTTTTTTCTCCCCTGGGCCAATAATATCCCCCTTTTCTCCTGTGAAAATCTTTTTTTTTTTTTTTTTTTAGGGGACCTTCTTTACTGTGAAGCATAAGGCTTTGAAATAATGTCCCACATAACATTATAAGTTAGGGAAAAAACTATCTGGACAATCTGAATTAGATATGGAAGGGAAGAGTGGAGGGGGTAGTGGGGCAGAGAAGCAGGCAGGGCGTCTGCAGCAGAGAGAGGAGTGTCTGTCCTTGTGGTGGGCACGGTGGGCACCCTTCCGAAATGCGGCTGAGCTCTGCAGTGCCCTCCTTCCCCTCTCTCTGTCCTGGGAATTTTTATCATTAGCAACCTGGAAGTGACTGCTCTATCCTTAATCATGTTTTTAAAATTTTCCAGCCCTTCTGTGGAGGATTGGACAATCCCTCAGACGTGGCTTGGTCATCACACACAGCATCTCATCAAACACAAAAAGGGGTAAGTAGTTCCAGAGAGACAGTGTATGGTCTACACAACAGCAATTCAGTGCGCCCCCCAAAACTTTCTCTACGTGACTAGGCTTCTTTAAACACACATTTCCCTGAAATATTCTACTGAACGGGTACGTCATTTTGTATTCACCAATCTATGCTCATATTTAGTAAATGAATGAAGACATTTCTTCCTGAACTAGAATGTTGCCTTTCAGTAAATGAAGGGATAGTTTATTTGCTGGTTTCACAGATATTGTTATTAGCAATCTAAAATTTTGGAGCATAGAAGATAGCATGCACTTTTTCTTAGGACGTGAAATAGCTGTCTCTTAGAAATAATTTATCCCATTCTAATATATAACTCCTTAAAGTATAATGAAAATCAGATTCTAAATATATTATCCAGGAAATCTTTTGAAACGTTAAAGATGGAAGACTTGGAAAAACATATTGATGTATTTATTAATAAAGACATAAATCATCTTGGAGAGATGTATACCATGAATAAAATTTAAAGTGCAGTATAAAAGCTGAAAAACATTTGCAATGTACAAGGTCAGAAAGTGATAATGACCTTACTATAGAACGGTTCTTATATATGATAAGAAATATTGGTATAGACAGTTTAAAAATAAACACAAAATGGCAAGAAAGTGAAATGCTTAATTTTGCCAGAAATCTCGTGATTGCCAATTGAAAAATATGCAGACTTTTTCAAATTTCGAGTGAGCCTAGATTACATTTTTAACACATTGTTAAAGATGAAAGTTTTTTGTTTTTTTTTTTTAAGGTGAAGGTTAAGATAAACTCTAAAATGCTTACAGGAAGTAAGCTATTTTACAAACGTTTGGGAAAGTGATTTTGCAATTTGAAAACTCACGTCATCTAGTAATTTTGCTTCTAGAAATTTATCTTATGGAAATTAGGGGTCAAGTTCACAATCCTCTGGTAGAATTGTATTTATTGTTCATTGCAGATTTGTGTAATATCAATAGTAACAGAAACCACTCAATGGCCACTGAAAGGGATTTAGAGACATTACAGAGTATCCATATATGGAATATATTACAAATTACGTCCTCATAAGTATTAATGCATTATTAAATATAAAGTAAAACGTACTTCACTTAAACCACTTATACAAACCATAGTGTTTTATAAAAACTGAAATATGCACTATTTAAGATACTTCCTTTTAGACCCTTTATATATGTGCATGTGGGGCAATGATAGTCAATTAGTTGTCAGTTCTGGGAGCAATACTGCATCAAAATACTGTTTGCTTCCACAGTTAAACAGAAAAGTTATTAAATAAATAAATCTTTTCCTGCTTTCCCCCCAATCAGTCTCATACACCTAAATGGAATAGTTTGACCCTCTGCAATGCCCCAGATGCCACCAGGAGGCTATGGCGGTGTGCGGACAAAGGACTAGAATAAGGCTAATATTTGGCTCAGCTTGGGTTCAACGGCAGGCTGTCACTTCCCTTGGGTCTCTAAGAAACCATCAGCCCACACCCTCTTCTAGCATCTTCACTGCTATTTTGCTGGCACCGTCTCTGTTTTGACACCTCTACAAACGCTCCGGTTAGCTATGTCCAAAAAACAAACAAACAAACAAAAACAAAAAACAAAAACACCAATTCCTTCAAAATCCTCAGTTTTCATCTAAAAGAAACACCAGCTTTAAAAAAAAATCTATCTACAACATAATTTTTACAACATGGATTTAAGTAAATACTTTAACCAAAAGAAAAAAAATACCATTAGTTCATCCTCTAAGGCAAGGTGCTTTATAGTTGGTATTCACTCCCCAAAATAAACACTTCGTGGGAAGGAGGTGAAAGAAGAAGAGGAAGAAAGAGGGGAGAAAAGAAGAAAGATGAGTTATCCCTCAGTTTGCCTGAGTGTGGCTTAAAGAGTTTCAAAATGCTAGTGTGGTAGAGGGAAACGTTTGTCATATATAATTTAAAATTTTTAAATAAGAATTTCAAACTGGATCCATTAGATAAATGATCAGGATAACTGGATCCTGATTGCTGGATAACTAAATAAACGCTGTTAGGCACTAGAACAGGGAATGCCTCCCAAAAATTGAAAGAGCAGGAGCAAAATAGTCGTAGTCACTTGTGCAAATGTCACAGGAAACATTCTTCCGGTCCAGAGAGAGCTGTGAGCCTATCGATATCAGGCATGAGAAAGACCCTGCAAACACCAAATGCTGCAGAAGACGATGAAGAATGATTTGCTGGACATGTGTGAAAATACAAGCTGAGAAACAGTTCTAGTGTTTAAAAAAAATCATCATCAAGATGGAACATATTTCTACCACACCTAAGTTTTCAGCCTGGCCCACTTTTCATTTTGTTTCTCTTTCGAACAAGACAAAAACCAGTCTTTATTTTTATAACAGCTACCAGTGGAAAATGCAGTTCATTCTACATCTAACTGCTTGACCACACTTAGCATAGCATGGCGGAGAGAGGGTTGGAAAATAAGTATTATTAAGAGAGGCGGTTTTCAAAAAAATAGAATAATTGTACAAAAAAAAAGAATAATTGTACAAGTGAAAATGCATTCGAGCCCAAAAGCTATAGTTTGAACATAAGGTGAACTTTAACAGTTAGTTAAAACAGTATAAAATTATCAGGAAAGCATTCATTTTAGTTTACATTTAAACTTCCAGAAGAAAAATAATCCTAAAATAGTCCCAAACATTTGGAGTACTTCTGAATTAGGATTCTTTGAAGCATGAAGATAAATTGATTCCAGGATGATTCCACAAAGGCACCAAAAAAAGTCATAAAGCTGCTGAGTGCATACAACTGTTGAATGTTTAGTCTATGAGTGCAACACATTTTCTAGGTCCAGGATGATGGAGATTTTATTGCAAATGGGCAAGATGGTTTAAGTTAGAGTAAGGCTGTCATTTTGATATACTTGGAAGGCTTGATGTCTCTAATCTTTGAAAACTTCTTAAAATGCAAATGTCAGCCACACCTAATTGGCTCTGAAATTTTACTTCATTGAAAGGATTTGCAAAGAGAAAATGCTTCTTACCTAGTATCCTGCGTTAACTGTGTCACTGGTGTATCAGTGTATGTTAAACTTCCTAGTATAATATAATTTTATTAAGCACCTTGAAAACCTCCGATCCATAATGTATTACGTAGTGTAGCAATTCATTAATGTAAACTTTTAGGCATTGTCTTTATTTTTTCACTTCAAGGATTTGGTTGTGAATGAAGGAAAAAGGGCAGCACAACAAACTATTAACGGGTTACCTAGAATCTGTACTTCGAATAGCTGGAATAGTCAAAATGTTAATTTTGGAGTCTCATCTTCTCAAGATATTGATCAGGTGCTATAACCTGTTTCCAGAAATCTAAAATGGACTTGGCACTTTACTATGCAGAGTCTTGGTCCATGCATCAGTTCCAAAGGAGCTGTTCATGTTTAATTGCATTCTGGGACCACATGTGTGTTCCTGCTTATTTACAAGTCTCCTCTCCCCACCTCCCCTGATTGCTTTATCAATCTTCCATTTATCCTTCCAATCTTCTCAGTGCTCAGTGCCTTCTTCCCTGCAGAGAAAACAGAACAGCTTGTGTACCTCCCACAATTCTTTACAGGATCTCATTTCTTGATGGTTGTATGGTAGCCTATTAAGCTGCTGTCATGGAGGGTACAAGATGCTGAAAAGGTGAGAGGAGGTGGCACTCTGTAAGGAAAAGTGAATATGCATGGGTCCCCTGAGCATATGTATCTCTGGGCATCAGCTATATTGGAGAAAAAGAGAGAATTTTGCCTTGTCCACATGAGCTCCATCCTCCCCCTTTTGGACGGACGAGCTTTAAAGGTCAGCTTTGATGGTGCAGGATGAAGACCGGGGCTCAGAGCCAGATCTAAACCATGATTCAAATCTTAGCTTTGCTACGGTGAGTTGCTATGGCATTGGGTGAGTTGCTTGAACTCCCTAGCCTAGTTTCCTTGACTATAAAATGTGGATAAAAGTTCCTAACTCAAAAAGTTATACTGAACATGAAACAATATCAATAGTCGTAATTACATGTTTCATAGTTAGAATTCAGTAAACGGTGGCAATTACTGTTGCTACTGTCCTACTCAGTGGTTCTGAAAACAGTCCAGCTACCTGTTTGCATACACACCAACTGCTT
Source organism: Vulpes lagopus (assembly GCF_018345385.1). Taxonomy (NCBI): domain Eukaryota; kingdom Metazoa; phylum Chordata; class Mammalia; order Carnivora; family Canidae; genus Vulpes; species Vulpes lagopus. The sequence goes on from NC_054845.1 coordinate 27,266,991, forward strand.
ATTTAACCCTGAGGCCAAAAACAACCTCAGTTATCTCTCAAGAATGACCCAATTTCATTGGCTCAAGTCCAGAACATGCTTAATTGTCTGATTGCAATATCGGACGCTACTTCTTCCTGTACACAAATGTTGCCTATCATGGATCAAACTCTGTTTTAAGGAAAATTAAATCCAACAACCACAATCCAGAAAGAAAGCACCAAGCTAAAACTCCTTTAGATTTTTTTTTTTTCATTTTTGGTTTCAAAATATCCATGGATGTTCAAAGAACCCAATATACCCACTGTTCACTCGTGCCATATTAGCACTTGCTCTTGGTTCTTTCAGCTGCTGCTCTAAAATGGTGAATGGTTGGGGATCCCTGGGTAGCTCAGAGGTTTCGCACCTGCCTTAGGTCCAGGGCGTGATCCTGGAGTCCTGAGATCGAGTCCCACATCGGGCTCCCTGCATGAGGCCTGCTTCTCCCTCTGCCTGTGTCTCTGCCTCTCTGTGCGTGTGTGTGTGTCTGTCATGAATAAATAAATAAAATCTTAAAAAAAAATAAAATAAAATGGCGAATGGTGCTTTTTCTTTAAAAAAATAAAAATGACCTAGGTTTCCTAAGGTATACACTCAAAATAGATGCCTAAATGGGCTTTCTTTATATATAATCTAGAGAGAAGAAAGTGTACAGAAAAAAAATAAGAGAAGGTGAACGCCAGACTTGCATGCTTGGTGTTCATAACAAATATTTCTGAATTTATCCACATTCATCAATTTCAAAAGCCCCTCCCCCCATATTACGCATATCCACCCATCCTACCATGGGCTGTGACCCCACCATGAACGCTGTCAAATGTAACTTAAAGTTCATGGATTACGGAGCTGTGCCAGCAGATCCTTCTAGCCTGACAGTTGCTGCTGCCCAAGCAGCCTAAGACATAATCTTCTTCTTCAAAAAAAATCATCAACAAAAACTCAACAACAAATCATATATTTGGAAATCCTCTAGAGTTGGATTCTGAAGCTGTTATTCCAAAGTTCCCTATTTCTCTGTTTTCCTTTGGCAAGAAATGATTCTTGATTTTTTTTCCTCTTACCTCCAATTCAATTTCTAGGGCAACTCTTCCAGTTACAGGGGATGAGAAAGGGAGAGGTGTTCTAGTGGTTCTCAACGATCCCTTGGTCAAAACTCGTTACAAAGAAAGGGAAAACACAGGGAAGCACATGAATATTTGGTGAGCATTAACCACCTTCCAGACTATTTGTGCATGTATTTAAATACGTATATACATATATATGGGTATTCATTTACACATGGGCATAGCAACACATTTAACTACCTGGAAGTTTCACAGTCTATCATTAACCAGTAACCATGGGGAAGTAAGTGGAATTGAGTGGTTGGTGAATGGGGATGTTTAAGATTTATTTTGTGTATATCTGTTGTGATTTATTTCAAAAGGCATATTTCATGCATTATTTTTATTTTTGATTTTGAAAGACTGGTACTCATTTACCTTTTCCAATTCCTCATCTTCCCTTTACTTGCTAACTTATGAAGCCCAACTTCTGTTCCACTATTCCATAGAAACAACACTCATAAATCTCATCAGTGACCTAGTAATTGTTAAACTCAGCAATCCCACTTAAGTTTTGATTGTACTTGACCTCCTAGAGCATGTGACACTGTTAAGCATATGGCCCTTCTTTGAAACTCTTGCCTTTTTTGACAGTACACTCTCTTGCTTCACCTCCTACTCCTCTGATTATTCTTCATTTTCTTTAATTTTATCCTCTTCCTTGTGGTTCTTTAATTGAAAGCATCCACACAAATTCTTTTAAATTACACTCTCTTCCCGAGCAATTTTAACAGTGCTCTAACTTTCACACTTCTTGGCAGAAGGCTCAGAAATGTACATTCCTGGTCTCTCTCATGATTTTCTGCACTGAATTTCCAATTATATGCCAGAGCGTTCCATATCAATGCATAAGGGGTAACTTATACTCTATATGTAAAATACTGATCACATAATCGCCCTCCTCACAACTTTTCCCCCATCCTCGGTTTCATATATCACTTATGTCATCTCCCGGGGGGTGAGCTCACATGATTTTCAGTCAAATGGGGTTGAAATGCAATTCCTCAAATTTACTAGCTATGTCTTTGGAAGTTGTTAAAACTCTTAGAATCTTAGATTCATCATCCAAAAGGGAAATATTAATAATAATAATTTCCTTCAGTGGTTGATGTGTGATGCTTATGTAATATGTGTTACATATTATATAATACATAAATTTATATAATGTGCATTATATTATGTCATATCTACTATATTTATATACTATGTATGTTTTTATATAACTCAGCAGGGTATGAAAATATTTTTGTTATAATCTTACCAGACACTGAGACTGGAAATCTTGTTCAATAATTTGTTTCTTTCTCTTCTCATGATTACTCTTCTACAACATGCAATGAAAAGGCTAATAATCACTTTGCTAACCTATCTACTTATTTAACCCTCTTGGATGACTTCATCTTTCCTAAGCTGGGTTATGACAATACCCTTCATTGGTCTCCTTGCTGTATGTCTCAATAGCATTTATTGGCTCCCATTGCCATCAGAATAATGTCCAAATCCATCAACATTTTAGTCAAGGACTTCTAGAGTCAAGACCCCATCTCTCCTTCCAGCCTGATTCCTCACCACTAAGTCTACGCTCTAATCACCTTAAACAATATGCTTCTTCTATATCTTCTATAACTTTACTCCTATCTGCCCCTTTGTCTAAACACCTCTTCCTTCTTCCATTATCTATTGAAACTGTCCTTAAAATTTATCTCAGAAGCTTCTCCCACTGCTAGACATGCTCTGGGGACCTCTGGGGACCTTTCAAAACCAAAATAAGAATTCACTGACTCCTCATTTTCACATGCCTTGCTATTGACTTTTGCTTCTCTGCTATACTTATATCATACTTCCTTGTATATATTTACACATTAATTTGTTCAACCAATTATTTCATAACGGATCAAGTCTGTGGGGCACTGTGGATTTCTCTGGTGACACAAGGACAAGCAACCTGTGCACACCTGTCTTTCTCACATTGTTTAAGTTCCTGGAAGGGACCCTTGAGGTTTTTCATCCGTCTCTCTTCCTATAGTCCAGCACATGCAATAGATGGTTTCATTGATCAAATCAGGTCCATACTTACAACTCTTTCTGCAGAGTCTACCTCTAGAAAGAATGCGAAGGCAGAGATACTTTCTTCAGAAGACCAGTTTCACCTATTTCTAATCCAATTCTCTCTGAATATCAAAGTAAGAACTAGACTTTCTTTTCTCATGGAGCCCTGACCCTCTCTCTTTAAAGCCCATCTACGAGAGCATATAGACTGAAAAGATGTGTAGGGTGAGGTGTTCTCCATGGAAAGACCTCTTCTCAGACCTAGAAGTTTCAAGGTACTCCAACAAACATTCCTTTGGGTATATGTTCATTAAGCCTCTGTGGAAATACTTAAGCCACCTTGAGCTCTCCAGGAAAGGTGACCCTCCAATCCCCAGTCCCAGATGACGTTAGCCCTGACTTTTGAAACCTGGATGGCTATAGTCTTCCCTTAAACTCTAAATCTTTTTAAGGAGGGCGAGAAAAGGAAATGAGGGGGTGGGAGAGAGTGATGTTAGCAAAGTTAGAGAGTGAGGGGATAGCGATGGCAGGGGCCAAGTAGAGAGCTTAGAGACCTTGTTCTAACTCAGCAGAGCCTGAAGAGGAAGAAGGGTTAGTGGCAATTTGTGTTTCACAGACTGTAAATCATGTCTGCACCCCATCGGGTCAAGATATTTTTCAAGATTTCATTTAGTATCGAATTGCACCTTACATTCACCTTTTCCATGCATAATGTTAGAAGTGTGTCATTTTTTTCTGTTTGTGCACACTTACATATGTAAAATGTCTCTAAAAATTAATTTCTTTTGAAAAAATCCTGTACAGAAACTTAAAAAAATACTGTATATTCAAATCCTTATTCTGTTTCTGAACCTTTCAAATATGTAATTCTATATTCTATAATAATTCATGACCTTGTAACTTCATAAGAGGAAAGTGAGCAAATGCTTTTAGAAATAATGATAGCCTTTCTTGTTCAAAGTTAAATGCTTATTTTTTTAAGGAAGTAGATAAAATTATTAAAATAATTCTGGATTTTTTGATCTATATGATTCTACTAATTGGCAATGTGAATTTTTTATAGTTACTATTCTTACATATATGACATAAATGAAAGGGCTTATTTTTAATTAAAAACAGAGAAATAACTGTGAATTTACCAGCTCCAGAGAAAGGGAACAATTATATCACTGCTATAACGAACACACACACGTAGAAGTATTTCTTGTGTAAAGAATTTTAACTTTGAAACAAAATCATCAAAGTTTTCAAATCTGACGGAGTGGATGTTACTCTTTACTTTTTAAGCAAACGATCTGGAATATAAGATTTGATAAAAGGGAAAATCAGGGTAATTTTTTGTAATCGTATGTAGTTATTTTAACATTTATCATTTGCCTAATTACGTCAGGTGTGTCAAAATTGACAGATCAGAATTATCTTGAAACAAATTTGAGGGCAGCCCCCGTGGCACAGTGGTTTAGCGTCTCCTGCAGCCTGGGGTGTGATCCTGGAGTCCTGGGATCGAGTCCCACGTGGGCTCCCTGCGTGGAGCCTGCTTCTCCCTCTGCCTGTGTCTCTGCGTCTCTCTCTCTCTCTGTCTATCATGAATAAATAAAGAAATAAAATCTTAAAGAAAGAAGAAAGAAAGAAAGAAAGAAAGAAAGAAGAAAGAAACAAAGAAAGAAAGAAAGAAAGAAAGAAAGAAAGAAAGAAAGGGATTTGTGAAAATGCCCTATCTGGATAACCTAAAAGAAAAGGACCAGTTAGAAAGGGGGGGTGGGGGGATGGGAGAAGGAAGGGAGGGAAAAGGAAGGAGAAAAAGAAAGAAAAAAAGAAAGACATTAAGAATTTCAGAAGTGGGGAAAAAAATCCTTAAAAGAGGGGAGTGCCTGTGTGGCTCAGTTGGTTAAGCGTCTGATTCTTGGTTTTGGCTCAGGTCATGTTCTCAGGGGTCAGAGGAAGGAGCCCCAAGTCTGTCTCCATGCTCAGTGGGGAGTCTGCTGGGAGATTTTCTTCCTATGTCCTTGCCCCCACTCACATGTGCTCTCTCTCTTTCTCTCTCTTACACAAATTAACAAATTTAAAAAACACTTTAAAAAAAGAAATTTAAAAAAAAAGGAAATTCAGGAGTGGAGTGGCTGGGTGGCTCAGTTGGTTAAGTGTAGAACTCTCGATTTTGGCTCAGGTCTTGATCTCTGGATTGTGAGATTGAACCTGCTTCGGGCTCCACATTCAGCATAGAGTCAGCTTGAGATGCTCTCCTCCTCTCCCTCTGCCTCTCCCCCTGCTCACTTGCATGTTCTCTCTCTCTAAATAAAATAAATACAATCTTAAAAAAAATAAATTCAGGAGTGATGACAGGACTTTTGTAGAAACTGCTTCTTTGGGCAAAATATTCTGAACGCAGATCTGTGGTTTGCTCCATAAATTACAGAGTATTTGAACTAAGTCATATCAAGTCTGATAAATGGTACTTGATTCCCAAATGTCAAGGTGTCTGCTGCTGAAGCTACTTTTTAAAAGTATTTGTATAAAAGGACAGCAGCTAACAATTATCAAGCACTTATCATATGCCAAGTATTGTTTTTAAGTTCTTTATGTTTGTCCTTTAAATAAATCCCTGAAGGACACTATGAAGTGGTTATTATTATTCCCATTTTATAGATGAGAAAACTGAGGCACTGAGCAATCAGGGACTCGCACAGATTCATACGGTTAGGAAATGTAGTCTGTGGTGTTTAAACCAGGTGGTCTGCTTCCCAAATCCACATCCTTAAGCACCGTCTTTGATAAAAGAGCACAATGTATTCAGAAACAGTCATTGCTACCCTTTAATTTTGGAAGATCGAGGCTGTATTTCTCTCCGGCAGCAGCGATTCAAGGGACATCTGGCAGGGAGATTCTCAAATGAACATGATCTTATTTTCCCACCACTTCTAAAACCTTTGAAATCACCATCATAATAAACTCCATAGCAGCATGTTACCTGGCAGATAGTCGCTGAGGTACAGTGTTGGACAAAAGCTTTGTGCTCTGGAAGATAAATTATTCCTGCTGTTACTTGTCCTGTCTCCCGCCCCTCCCAGCTCCACCGATGAGGTTTTGGTGCATCCCTACCAAAAGTACTCATTTAGCTTTCGAACAATGAAGCATATGCTCCAGAAAAGTAAAATATTGGTGGCCCCGGAAAGCCGGTGTTCCTTGATGGTCTGAGTGCAATGACCTTGGCTTCCCAGAGTGACCGAGCCCGGTGTTCAGTGGCACCCAGATCCGATGGCTCTTTTCATACTCTTGCTGTGAAAAGAAGTCTCTGAGCAATGCTTCCTTTATGTTCACTCTTCATGCAGGAAACATTTTGCAGATTTTATGGAATTCCCCACTGAGAAAAATGAAATGCTGCCTCCAGACAGCCCACATTTTCAATGATTGAATAGGTACTCAGCACATTGTAGTTGCTCAATAAAGGCTTGTTGAAAGGAGTTAAGTTTTATTGATGGCTCGATTCCAAGAAAAACATCTGTTAGGATGATGCAAGTCCAGAGCCAGGTGCTCCCCGAGTGGCATATTTAGACCAGGTGTTGAGTAAAGGGACTTTAACTGTAACACTGGGGAGCAGAGAGGGGACGCGTTTTAGAGCTAGCTGGGTCGTGGCGGTGCCTTACCTTGTGATCACAGCTGCCCGTGTTCCATCACCTGAAAACGCTGCCTCCTTCTACAGGTGAGGTGCTGGAGGCTTCAGGTGTCAGAGTGTCATGGGCTGCGTTTGCCACTTTGTGCATCAGACCCCCACCCGCTCCCCAGGACCCCCCACACTGCCGCTCAGAGGAAAACCAGGCAAGCAGAGCACATTGTCTCTGAGCCAGACCTGTTTACCTCCGTCCGAGCTGTCCCTCCCACCAGACTTAATGACTCATCGCTAGCACCTCGCACATCCAAGAGTCATGTGTGTGGTATTCATTAGGAGAGAAGTGAAACATAAAACAGCTCAGAGATGTATCTGCTTCCCCCGGGAAGGGCGGGATGACTCCCACAGACAGGAGAGCCTTAGGGTGTAGATGATGGAAACCTGTGGGAAGAGAGGAGGGGGAAGCGAGGCCAGGGTCTCAGTGGGTGGGGTGGATGTTTCTGGAGCTCCTGCCTCACTCCATTGGCTTTGTGACTCACCCAAGCAAAACGATTATTCCCTTGGACAAGTTGGCTCATTGGGCTAAGATTCATAAGCTTTTGGGGACCTGAGTCCCCTTGAAGGTGAGATACATTTTTGTTAAAAAGGGATTCATCTTGTGTAATTCTTAAAGTGCAAACAGAGCCTGACTCAGAGTATGATGCCTGACACGTTGAGGGCCGTATGGAGGCCACACTGGAGTCAAGAACGCTGGATCTAGCATTTTCAGCCATGCAAGAGCCGTGCAGGGTGGGCATTAGTACCTACATTGTTTGTGGTTCAGCAAAGGAATGATCCCAGACTCTGCCCCCGAATATACAGAGACCCGAATTCTTTACTTTGCAGATTTTGTTGGACCTTCGCTTAAGGGATGACAGGGTGAGAAGGTGGGGTAGGAACTTTAAAAATCTAGGAATTTAGCTGCATCTATCAATAAGGAACGTTGAAAATGAAGTTACTTTTTAAAAAAATATTGAATCTGTTTTGGGTATCCAAATAAATGCAGCAAAAAAAAAAAGATTGATTTACAATAATAATTTATAATATACAATTCTGGAAACGTGCAGATTTAAGGAGCACATATGTTAATTATTACATTTTCTCATTGTAAGCTTCCACTGCTAACAAGAATTTAAAGTCTTACTGCCATAGGAACAGACCCAAATTCCAGGAACTGGGACCCATATTCCAGGACCCAAAGATGTGATATCAGCCTAAAGAGCTAAGTTGAGTCTAGAGACACTTTAGCCATTAGCTCTCCTTTGGCTTCCCTCCATGTTAAGGCAAAAACAGTCCTTCAAGGACAAAAACATACTTTTGTAAGGTGAAATAATTCTGCAGTGAAAACATTGCAAACACAAGCCCACGTATCTGGGCTTTGAGTAAGCGAGTGGAACACCATGGAATACTAATAGCATTAGCATTAGACTGGGACTTAAGCTGAAGCCCTGTATTAGGCCAACTTTGGGTATCTTTTCAAAGAACAGGTGTCAGGGGTGTTGTTTATCTGCCAATCAAATCAGCCTGGGTCACTTGGGCCACTGGTAGCCGGGAAGGAAATCACAGTGGAACTCCAGGGCTAGAGAGTGGGAAGGAGCTATGGAAAAATAACCTGATTAATCTGGGCAAAATAATGCTCATTCATTTTTCTTCAGTAGAATATATATCAGGAGCACCTACTAATACAAGGTGTAAGTCTAGTCACTTCAGCACTTGGACTTTGACGTATATTTTACTCTCACTGGATATAATATACACCCATAAATACTCCTAATGAATGGCAGAAAGTAATACATTTCATAAAAGTGTAATAACAAATGTGCTACGTCAGCTCAAAGGAGCCTAGAATCACTCCCAACACGGGGAACGTGTTAAGGCTTTTAAGCCAGAATTAAAGAAACGTGGGACATGTCGAGGTGCGGGGCATTCCGGACAAAGGGAATATTATAGTAACCAATTCATTAGATTATAAAACAAAATGAGCAAATCTGTAACGCTGAGAAAGTGTAAAACAGGCGTAGGAAGCTATCTCCTTGGCTGAAGGGATACAGAGAGGAATCAAGGTATGATTTAGGTTAGGGCAGATTGTTTAGAATTCCTTCTTCAGGTAATTAGTAAAGGTTTTAGGTGTCTACTTACCGAACAAGGAAGTTATGCAGGGTCTGTGTTTAGGGTCTGTGTATGGAGGTCAAGTATATGTCACATTGGTGAGGAGACCGTTGCTATAGTTTAAATTAGAGGGAATAGGGCAAAGACACGCTTTGTGATCCTAGGCAAAGGAGAGAGACAATGACACCAGGCATTTGGGGTGAGTTCCCAGAGTAAGTGGTGGCACCATTAACAGAATCGAGAAATCAGGAAAAAGGGGGAGCTTTGCAAGGGAAAAAAGAATGAGCTCAGCCTCGGATAATGCCTTAGAGATCACAATTTGGATAATCTAACTCCAACAGGAGTTAGAAATCCAATCTTGAAACCCAGAAGAGAGATGAAGATGGTAAATACAGATTCGAGAGTCATCCGCTGCCTAGATGCAATCACCAAAACTGACAGATTAGATGAGAGTTTACGGGAGTGATTGCTAAGGGAGAAAGGCAAGTCAAGGACAAAGACCCTAATGTCTTTCTCTTGGAAGTGAAGATGTTGGATTTCTAAATAGTCACTGCTTCACCAACTGCATTTTTTTTTTTTTAATTTCCAAAAGTTGTTGGGACTGTTTGCAGCATTCTGATGACAGAAGTTCTCAGGATGCTGCTTAGCAATAGTCAGCATTTAATGTCACAGATTCTACTCCTAGCGTAACCCCAGTGTGGTTGTGTAGGGCAGTGGCGATGGGGTTATGGCGGTGCATGTGTGTATCTTGGGGAGTGGGATATAATAGCCAGATTCTCCTTATCAGAAAACCACTAAATGTATCCAGAAATGTGTACAACCATTTCCACCATGATCTTAGCACTATGAGTATTAACAGCTAAGTACCGTGCATTAGCATTTACCCTTACAACTACTTTTCGAGATGGGGATTAATAGCACATATATTTGACAAATGAAGACGTGAATCTCAGCCTAGTTCAGCATCTCCCCCAACATCACAAAATTATTAAGTAATGGGAAAAAAAAATTCTAATGACTGACTCTAGAACTAAGATCTTAATCATTATATTTTTCTGCCTTGAGGTTATTTCTGTATCAGTGGTAAATTATCGTCTCCTAATTTATCCTAATATCATTATTTATTCATTTATACCTTGCCTGATTCCATTTCATTTTTAAATAAGTATGCAGTAAAATTGACTTTTTTAGTGTACAGTTCCATGAATTTTAACACGTGTATAAGCTTGTGTTTAACACTCACCATGATCAGGATATAGAACAGTCCCATCACCCTAAAAGCTCCATGGTGCTCTCCCTTTGTGGTCAGCACTCTCATCCCTAACCCCTGGCAACCACTCATCTGTTCTCCAGCATGAGGGCTTTCTCTCTCTCTCTTTTTTTTTTTTTTTTAATTTTCTGAGTGTCTAATCTAAATGGAATTGTAACATATGTAATCATTTGGGCCTGGCTTCTTTCACTCAGCATAACATCTTTGAGATTCATCCAGCATGTTGTGTATGTCACTGGTTTGTTGAGTAGTTTTCCATTGCATGAAATCCAGTTAGTTTATCCACTTACCAGTGTATGGACATTTGGATGCTTTTCTCGATTTTTCACAATTATGAATATAACTTCTATAATCATTCACATTTATGCCATAACATGTGAATATAAGTTTTCATTTCTGTAGGGTAAACACCCAAGAGTGGGATTACTGGGTCCTGCGTAAACATAAATTTGTTTATGTTATTTTTTTGAAAAGCATTTGAAGTTAAGAACAACCTGTTGTAACAGCTACAGAAAGACATCTTCATTATCTGTGAAGGAACTCTTTTGAAGATATACTGCCAGAGAAGAAAAGAATGGCTCACAAATATAAATACTGGGGCAGAAAAAGTCCAGGAAAGAGTCACCTGAGTCTCCAGAAGTATGTAGAAACCTTATAGCACATTTCCCACCATCTACGAGGGAGGCAACTGAGGTCCCCGATGCACTGTGACTTCTCACATACTGAGTTTTGGCCTGACGGCAGCTCAAACTAGGTTCCTTAAGTCCCAGGTCACAGGAGAGACATGTTCTGAAAAAGAAAATGAAACTCTTCTCTCAGGGAAAGCCACAACCCCGACGAGAATAAAGCCAACAACAGCACTTAGCATGTTCCAAAGATGAGGATATGTAGGCTGTGTTTGGGGCCATGAGGGTTTTTCCAATGGCATGAATATGGTACATGAATATGTTTATCGAAAATTTCTCTATTTCAATGGTCTGAAATTATAAACACTAATTTAAAGTCTTCTATAAATATTTAAATATGAACGATATCCTTCTGTAAACAGAACATCGTATGAAGAAGCTGGGGAGAGTTGGTTCCATTCTAGGCATTTTGAGGTCATTATATGTAAAACAAATGTGTAATGCTAACAAAATAGCCCACTATGTTAATAACTATGCCTCAAGTTACACTAAACAACCTGAAGTATAATAGCTTATGAAGTCTATATGTTTAGCAGCAATGTTCATCTGTTAGACATAGAGTAATTATTATAACAGATTTGCCCATTAGCAGAATTCTTCGTGAAATGCTTTGTTTTAAAGTCTGCTGCATTGGGCAGTTCAAAAATACAAAAAAAAAAAAATCTAGTATTTTCCTGCTGAAAAAGAGAAACATAGAGGGATGCAGTGGTTGCTAAAGGTACATTCAAAGTTCATGTCTACCTCAAATGTGATTTCAATAAGAGAAATGCCATCCCCGGAAGCGCGGATTTAGTGGGTGGAGAGACAGCAGCAAAGAGTAGAGATGATGAGACCACCACCGCCCACATTTCCTTAAAGCTTATTGATCTCATCACACAGCAAGTCACTGTGGACTTGTGGTTTCCAGTTCGCGTGTAACAAGCTTAGACATCACCACCCTGTCCTCACAACGGGCAAAGAGCTGATCAGACTGAAAAATCAACAACTTCATGGAGCCCTAGGAGAAGGGAGGACCCAGGGCAGACCGCTGGCTTGAAGATTTAGAGAGTCGGAAGGAGGAATTCAGGAGGCACAGCTTCCTGGAGCCAAGACCCACGAGGAGTAGAAACAGCCTCAGGAACGAGTGCCAGGAAGGAAAATCTGAGCTGTGAGTGATAAATGGCTGGAAGCTCAGTGAGGACAACTGTGAGCGATACAGACCCCAAGGAGACCCAGTCACAGCCCCTCCCCACCCCAGCCCCATTTTATGAGATAATTCTAGAAAACAGTAGCTAAGAGACCACCACACACCTGTGATCTCTAAGAACCTCCTATGCTGTTCTGGTGTAGACCAATCTCCTACTTTCTGGCTAGCTATAGATTGTAAAGACAACAGCTTAATTCTGGAGTCATGACAGAGAATGTTCTACATAGATGATTTCTTTTGTAATAAATGAAGATAATTAGTTGCTTTTAAATAGATGAGGAGAATAACGGAAGCACCCCTTAGAGAAAAGATCAGATAAGAACCCCCATGAAAAGTAGAGACCCTGATGAAGGGGAGAGGAAGGGTGGTCTCCAGAACACAAAATGGTGCCCGGGGGGGGGGGGAATTGAGGTTCCTATCATTGCTTTGATGACAACTGGCAATCTCAATGTTTCTTGCAAATAGTTCTTTGCAGATTTTTAAATATTCACGTGCAATCTATTGATTGAATGCTTAGTGCTGTTTTACTGCAAATGAAATATATGTTTTTAATGGCATGAAGGCCCCCTCTCTAAATCCCAGTGTCTTATTGAGGTCCTGGGCAACCAGTCCACTGGGGACAATGGTCTGCTCATGCTGACCACTTGTGACCTCTCCTCCTGGTGACCTCTGTCTATAGCTCATTTTGGTAGGACGACTCTTTTATTAAAAAGTCATGAGACTTCACTGAAAAAAGATAGGAAGATGATCACACAGAAGGAGAAATACCTTCGGGCAGGGAAGTGGAGAGGAAGAGAGGCCAGAGGAAGAGTGGCTGATACAGGAGTTGGAGTGCTGGGCTCATCTTCTGGCTCCACCACTCATAAACTAATTGCTTTCCCAATATTATCCCCATGGCGGTCCTGGTGTTGAAAGACCCCATTTTTGAATAGAGGACAGATCATTCTGAGGCCAAAGACTGGAGTGAGGAAGACTTACAGAAAGAGGGACAAGTGTGAAGACCAATGGACTCACCCGGGAATGGAGGTGTGGAGCAGCACTGAACACCCAAAGAACCTGAGAGTCACACATCTGAAGGAATCCGAGGAGAACTTTGGGACACCAGGGCAAGCGTACCCATTAACTGAGAGCTAATAGCAGATGCTAGTACTAATATCGTTTTTAATAAAAATAGGCTGATGGACTATCTGTGATTTTTTTTCTCCCATCTTGCCTCAATTACAACATTCTTCTTAAGCCAGATGTTGCAGGAATGGATGCCTGGTTCTAATTCACTGATTAACCGAGGGTTAACTTTTGTTAACCCTATTCGGCAAATTTCTCTCTATGGGCTGGGGAGAGCTAGAAATAGCAAATTGCTGTGGAACAAATCATTCTCTCTACCTTCTGGAAACACCGTGCCGTGGAGATCTAAGTGGTCAGTGTGAATGTATAGGTTCTTTTTGGTTACTGTGCATTCAGACCAGAAACTCTAACTGGATAAGTATCTGCCATGTGACTCTCACTCTTCTCAAGGGCCTTATTTCTCCTTGCTGGAGGGATTTTACTGGCCTTAAGAGATACACTACCTCGTTCGCAGTGGAACACACGTGAAAGCAGCTGAAGTGCAACATACCATTTCTGCCCATTTATCCTGCTTACACATACCAGTGTGAGTAGGGTAAGTACAGCCATACTTTGTACCAGAGGTAACATTTGTTTATTTGTTGTTTGTTTACTTATTTATGTATAGATGTATTTATTCATGAGAGACACAGAGAGAGAGGCAGAGACCCAGGCAGAGGGAGAAGCAGGCTCGATGCGGGATTCGATCCCAGGATCCCGGGATCGTGACCTGAGCAGAAGGCAGACACTCAACCACTGAGGCATCCAGGTGACCCAGAGGTGACCTTTATGAATGAGGTTTTACAATAGATAATTATGTTGTTTACCCCTGGAATTGAGCTGAGTAAGGAGAGAGTGTTTTTAAAATCTATTACCCCTGTCAATTTTTCCAGGTCCTCTTCAAATGAGAGCGCGAAACTCGAACTCCCGTATTTCTGGAAGCCACCTTTTATTTTTTCTAGAAGAAATCTGAGGTGCCAATCATATTAAAGAAAATTCTGATGCAAAAATTTCAGGATTAACCCTCAAATGCCAAGCATTTCTTTTTCAAGATATTTCTTCATCATTGTCCAAGTGAATACATATTTTCATAGTTACAACCATCATACATTCTATTTCTTCCCCCTATTACATCATAATCTTTTCTCATGTTTTCAGATCGATAATTTTAATAGCTAGTAATTAATAGTTTGAAACTGATAATGTCTGCCTAGCTAATTTAAGACAAAGAGTATGTGGCCTTTATTCACAGATAGAGAATAAATGTACTGTAATCTAGCTATAGATATCCATTGCTAAGAGCACCTTGAAATAATATTTTTTGCTGTATCGTTCTAACGAAGGCTGAGTTCTTGATCTGACAACACAGCCCAAGTAGTTGAAAATTGGTTTTGTTTTTGCGATGCTAGCTAAGAAATTTAGGTATAGCTTTTGGCAGATAGTAATAATGTTGGCTGTATCGAAAATGATGTGAAAATCCATCATAAGTGACCATTCATATAGTTAAATATAAGAAGGAAAAACGCACCTAAATATGTTTGTGGTTCACCCATCACTAATCTCCTTAACACTGAGTGGCAAGACTCTCACGAGTGCCCCAAGGAATGTTTGAGAATCAGTAGGCCTTTGTACTTGATTCTTCAGCTAGCTCTTTGGGTCGATGACAGCTGCTCTTGCAATTAGCCCTTCCCTTGACCTCATGGTCAACCACAATAGCCTTGGAGATTTCAGGAAGGGAAACTATTACTTTTAAGGTATCTGGACAAGACCTGCATGTGTGCAAATTAATAGGGGAACTGTTTTCTGGGCTTTATTCTCCTTTTTCTCTCTTGGTTACAAATTGTCCCCATCCATATGTGACAGGCACATCTGGTTACCTACTCTAATGGGTGAAGAAATGGATCTCACAGGAAGGGGAAGCCATATAATACTCCCCTGGAATGTTTGAAAGAGGATTCCACAGCCTTTTTTTCTGAAAACAGGAGTCTTAAGGGGACATCCTGGGATGAAGGCTAAGTTGCTCGCTCAACTTGCCCTTCTTAGTTCAGAGGTAGAAATTTGTAAATACAATAATACTTATGAGGCTGAGCCAACTGTATAACAACACAATACAAGAGACAGTTTTAATGGATTGCAATGATAGGTTTGTTCTCAGCTAAACTTCTTGTCCTCTCCTTATTATCCTCGAACCACCTCATCTCTTGAGGGAGTCGCAGGCTATGAGCATCCACTGTCTTCAAGACTCTGTCTGCTGAGGCCAGAAAGGCCAGAAGCTAGACCGTGGCTCAGAATCTAGTTTGGAGTCACTTCCGAGGTCATAAAAAGCCCAGCTCTTTCTATCCATCACGCCGCCCTTTGATTGCAGTCAGGTAGAGTGGTCTGCAAGCCGTGAGAAGCAGAGTTGAATTGAAGAACGTTGGTCATCAAATGACCTATGTCCACATAAGCTTGATAATATGATAAATCTAAGTGTGAAGAGCAGAGGTGGGATAATAAGAAAACATGGCTGGGAAGGGAGGTCCTAAGAACAGGGTGGTTGGAGATGTGGTTCTGGGGCTCCGGGAGACTGAGGAGGGAGAGGTGGACAGCAGAACGGCAGCACAGGTGTGTGGTGAGCTCTTCAAGCTGATACAGGCAGCAGTGATGGTGGAAGCTTCAGACTAGATGTGGACACCATAGCAGTGCATTCTTCTAAGCCCTTTCAAGTGGTGACATGTGCCAACTTGCCTAAACAGGGCGAGGAGAAAAGGAGTGATAGAGCTAAATGATCATCTCAAAGGAAGTGGGAAACAATTCTCATTATTTTTCTAGAGTCCTATGGAAACAACATTCCTGAAGTGCTGTTCACTCTCGTCCTTGGTCATGCTCCCAGAATCTTTCATAACGAAGAGGGAGATACTATTATCTTTGCCAAGGATATTTTGCGTATCGTGACAAGTCTGCCTAAATTACTTTCCAGAAAAAGATGAAAGTATAAATTGATAAACACCAAGAAAGTTGAATGGCTAAAATAAGGACATTTTTATATGGTAGCAGCCAAGTAGTCCCTAATATATTATAATCAGATGATCACAGCAAAAACCCATTGCCATGAAATTTATAATTCCAAAGATGGAACTATATCTGTGGAATTATAGCTTTAATTGACTTTTCCCCAGTATAATTGTCCCGCTGTAGATGACAGTTGTTTAAAATGTAGAAAGCGCTTATCATAATTGCTCTCTAAGCTTCTTTAGTTCCCAAGACACACATGGAAACCTATGCCATAAGGAATATGACTTTATCTTACCAACTCTACTTACAGGACAATGTACTTAGGATGACAATGGGAGCTCCCATATTACATAGGAACCATTCCATAAATGTTTGTCAAATTAAGTAAAAAACAATGGGAATTGCAACAAGTATTTAAATAGCACAAACAGCTGTCCAATAAATGAAATGTTTAGAAGTAATTGTCAAGGGAGGAAATGCCCTCCCACCAGGTATGCACCAAGGAGACCCAAGTGTAGACCAAGAGTAAGTCCTTAATGACAGTGATCATTCCAGGAATTCTTGATGAGATTAGCATTTTAAAATATTTCCAGTAGAATTAAAATGTAAATCCTCCTGTGAAACATCATTTGGCAATAGGCTGAGTGGTCTTTACCCACAGAGGTCAGAGAGCGGTTCTCCAGGAGACAGGAAGAATAGATGACTCTTTCATCTCAAGTCTCTTAGCACACCGCCAAGCCTTGGGCAGCTGTCTTTATTTAAGCTCCATCAGAGCAGTGCCTGAGAGATTTTGGATTAGCCTAAAGTTGCTGCTTTGACCGTATTAATGATATTAAACCAGTAAGTACATAGATTATTCAAATCGGTGTCCTTGAATGAGCTAAAGACCTTTTAACAGGTAACTTCTAAAGTGCCAAGAAATTTGATTTAATTAATGCTAATGGCATTGATCTTTAATGAGAATTTTCCTGTAAGAAAGTTAATTGTTAGGTTTTTTTTTTTCTTTTTCTTTCTTTTCTTTTCTTTTTTTTTTTTTTTAAGATAGAGCTGTAACGTGTACTCCAGCGGTTCTCGCCAAGAGTCAGTTTTGCCCTCATCCCCCAGGCAACATGTGGCAATGTCTGGAGATATTTTTGATGATCACAACTGAATAGAAAAGTGCTGCTGGCACCAAATGGGTAGAGACCAGGGATGCTACTAGACATCGTATACCTCATCTTAGGGCTCAATCTCACACACCAAGGGAAGAAACTATCTTAGTGCCACTATTGGGAAACCCTAGTGTACAAGTATAGAGATAAATTATCATGTAATTTGAGAGAACACACAAACAACTAAAGACACTTTGAATTTTTGATTTACGTTCATGAAAAATTCTGAAATAATGCATTTCTTCTGTGCCTAAACTACTTCCTAATAATAAATTAGGCTTCTTTTGACGCTGCATTTACTGTTTAAAACCACTAGGGAGCTATTCAGTATGTTACTACTTTGGTGTATTAAATACAGCCCTGAGGTATTTAAAACGTTAATGGAACTTTCAAAAGTACCTAATTTACAACTGAGCATTAAGAGAACCAACACATGTGAAAAAGACATAAATGCACTCAAAAAGAAACACATAAACAAGCTTAAAAGTTCAGAGGACACAAAGTGATCTGAGTTAGGTGTGTGTATAAGTGTGTTGGGGGGTGGGGGGGTGGTTATTAGTTATGAATGGCCAGCGGTGAATTTTGACCTGGGTTTAAAGAAAAAGAGAATTGTAGGTTAGTTGAGAGACTATTCTAGCAATTCAGTAGCCCTTGTTAATGTAAAACAGAAAGTGGTTAATTGCTAATTCAATTTCCGGAGAGTTTTCAACAAATAGGAGTTGAAGAAAGTGATTAGTATCTACTGAGTGAAAACTATTTAAAATTAATTCATCTTTTGATGAATTTTAAATGCATTTTTATGATAATGTTTATAATGTTCTGGGTACCTAGAATATGGTTGATTATTTTAAGGTAAATCTGCTAATTAAAAAAAAAAATTGTCACCGGTGTCACTAATTCAGCATGCTAATCACATGGGAGAAAAACCTAATTCAAATCTATGTTGTATTCTTCACTGAAAAGAATTGACCAGTTTTAAAGGTGGTCCCTTTAGCCATGGGGGTTCAAATACAAGGAGGATAGTTTTCATTTTTGTTTCCCACAGAGATTTCTGGATAAAAGAAACAGCTCCGATTGTTAGATCCTCTCCTTCCCTTAAGCATCCAGCAGAGCACCTTCTGCACAAGCAAAGGGACGTAGGAGACAGAATCAGAGAAGTTTGTGAAAACCAGTTGATACACCACTTATAAAATAATATATTTAAGAGCAGATATTCTTTTTCTTTCCTAAATATGCTTTATACATAATATGCTTTATAACTTTGATAGATATAATGTTTTATCTTTTGGGAGACCTTGAGGAGTGAAAATAATTTTATAAATGAGTGATTATTGGGGTTAGTTAAGAATTGTGGAGTACTGGGGATCCCTGGGTGGCTCAGCAGTTTGGCGCCTGCCTTAGGCCCAGGGCGTGATCCTGGAGTCCCGGAATCGAGTCCCACATCAGGCTTCCTGCATGGAGCCTGCTTCTCCCTCTGCCTGTGTCTCTCCTTCTCTCTCTCTGTCTCTCATGAATAAATAAATAAAAATATATATATAAAAAAAGAACTGTGGAGTATTGCCTCTTCCTCTGTCAGGGTCCTGCTACTTTTTGAAAACTTTGGTGACTAGAAAGCCAGAGAGAATATAACCACTATCATAGCTATCAACAGACTTATGATAGATCTTATGTGTCAACTCTTAATCTTATGTGTCAACTTAGCTGGTTAAGGCACCCACATAGTTGGTTAACAATTCAAGATGTTTCCGTGTATTTTTATTTTTAATTTTATTTTTTTGTTTCCATGTATTTTTAAAGTGAGAGTAAAGTTTCAATCGGTAGACTGAGTAAAAAAGATTGTTCTCCATAATGTGGGTGGGCCTCACCTAATCAGTTGAAAGTAGTGGAAAAAGTCCTTCCCAAAAAGAAAGCGGACAGCTCTAGCAGCAGACTGCCTCTGGACTCTTCACTGGGCTGTTCTACCTTGCAGATTTTGGACCTGCCAACCTCCAAAAAAACATGAACCAACTCCTTAAAATAGATTTATCAAGAGAGGAGGTCATATTTATCATGTCTCGATCCATCCATCTATTTATAATAAATATATATGAGATCGTATTCTCTATACACGTATGTGAGAGTGATTGCATGCAATATAATAATAATTATATGCAAATATGAGAGTAATTTTGTATCACTTGTACGTACATGCTATTGGTTCTGTATTTCTGGAGAAGCTGCACTAATACAAGGTCACGGATGTAGAATGCAGGCAATGCCTATACTTCCTTCTTTCACACTCTCCTCCCTTTGGTGAATATCTGGTAAGTCTTTCCTTGAACCAGGTACTGCAGTAGAGGTTGGGGAGATGACACAGAGCAAAATCAGACATTCTCACTGTTATAGAACTATAGCATAGATACTGATCTGACCAAACGTAGACTGGAAGGCAAGAAGAAACACTGGTGACAAGAAGGGATATTACATAATTGTTAGAGGTCAACTGGGACATTTAGAATATAGCATAGGCCTGATACAAATATACCCGAAGCCAGAGCTTCTAAATATGTAAATGGAACTGATAGAACCGAAAAGATAAGTAGAAGAATCTACAAAAATGGTGAAAAACTTCATCACATCAGGAAGATACAAAATGAATAGAGAGAGGAGCTGAGTAATTAACAAGGATCAGAAAATTATCAAAGTTGACCTAATTCTTGTATATGTGATTAAAGTTTTCTTCTCACGAGTGCATGGGATGTTTACAAAAATTAATCATGGGGCGCCTGGATGGTCCAATCAGTGAAGCACCTGACTCTTGATTTTGGCTCAGGTCATGATCTCAGGGTCGTAAGATGGAGCCCCAAACTGAGCTCAGCATGGAGTCTGCTTGAGATTCCCTCTCTCCCTCTGTGCCTGCCCCTCCCTTGCTCATATGCACTCTTTCAAAATAAATAAATAAATGAAATCTTTAAAAAATATCTATTAAAAATTAGCCATATAGTTGGTTATAAGTAGAGCCTCAATTTTTTTTTCAAAACTTGGGATAATTTAGAATATATTTCCTGAGAAGTTTGAAAGCAAGCTAGAACCAAATAATAAGACATTCTCCAATAGCCTGAACATTAAATAAAACATTAAACAATGAGTTTCACATCAATACATGAGTTCAAAGAGGAAGCAAATTGAAAGCAAGGACATATTGTTAAATGAGTGATATATCATATCTGGAATACAGCCACCACAATTTTGAGGGCAAAAAAATGTATATCTGAAGTACATATTAGCTAAGACTAAAATAAATGATTAAGCTTCCATTTCGAGGGACCACAACAAAAACAGCAAACTAATTTTAAGTGGAAGAAAATATTAAAAAGAATACAAAGAAATAAATTTTTAAAATTTTGAATACAATGCAGAAAATTCGATGAGGCAAAAGATTGTTAGATCTATATATAGCATCTTTCTCATCAATCCTCAAACTCTGAGGTCCCTGGGTGGCTCAGCGGTTTGGTGCCTGCCTTTGGCCCAGGGCGCGATCCTGGAGTCCTGGGATCGAGTCCCACGTCGGGCTCCCGGCATGGAGCCTGCTTCTCCCTCCTCCTGTGTCTCTGCCTCTCTCTCTCTCTGTGTCTATCATGAATAAATAAATCTTAAAAAAAAAATCCTCAAACTCTTCTGATAAATCTCAGATTCTGGAGGAACTAATTTGATCATAAAGGCTTTTCTCTCTTTTTGAACTGATGTCATCAGCCAAATGTCAGCTCCGAATAACGTCTGTGTGATGTCTCGAATCACCTGCAGATTAGACAGTAGGGAGTCAAGACATATGAACCAACATCACAAGTATCCTAAGAAATGCTTAGGACTTACTTAGTTTCCAACTTTCTTACTGGCCTAGACCCAACCAACAGGATGTTCTCAAGGATCAGTACGTCTGACCTTAGATAACTAAGTGATGTTTTATCTTAATCGATTGTTTGTTTTACTTTTTCTGAATCGCTTTCCCTGATGAAACCAGATATTTTAGTAATTGCATTGATTCTGCCTTTGGGAGCCAGTAAATGGTTGAAGGCAAGTCTACTGCCTAAACTATCTTCCTGGATTATTGTATGCAGCTGCTACTAGCTCTCTAACACTTGTGCTATTTTACTTGCTATCTGGACCATAGTCAGGGATAAACTGCAGAAGACATAGTTCACTTTGGGAATTCCCACGCAAGGCAGAATTTTGTACAAACCAGTGAAATCCTGTGTCTCAGATGCCTTCTAATAAGTGGACATCGTTTCATCTTAACAAAATGGAAGCAACCTGGAAGTTTGCATTGAAAAAGAGCCAGATGGCCCTAAGTAAGGCACAGGTCTAATTTTGATGGGATGAACACAAGAGGGCATCTGATTTCATAAGAAGAATAGCCCCATGGGTACAAAAAAAATGAGGGGAAACAAACACATTGCTTCTGGTAAGTGGTTGCTACAAACTATTGTCTGGACCTAACTGGTCTTATGACGGAGGAGGAACATTTTGGATAGAGCTAAATGATGTAATCATTTCTATCTACATAGGTATATGAAAAATACATTTAACAATAGGTCCAGTCAAGATATGGAGCTGTGTTGGAATCAAAGATATTTATTCGGCTACTAAGCATAACAGGAGATGTGATTATTATTATGGGACTGCGTTGGGGCTTCTACGTTTGGCTATGAAACTCCTAGAGAGTTCTGGTGTCAAATGACAAATCCCACAGTTGGAAAGATTGGAAATCGTGATGATTGTTTGTGAAAGAAAATTTGGGAGTTCAGGGGTCTAGGGGAAATAAGATAATTGAGAAAAAGGCGAAAAGACTACATGGTCATTTTAATTGTTTAATTTCTTGAACCAACACAAGGAAATGATACAACAAGCAATCAGAGAAATAAAAGAAGAAAATGTAAGAAAGAAAATACAAAAACTTAAGACTGTCATCCTCATCAGAGGTTCGGATTTGAAGGTCTCAGAAGGAAGTTATCTCCATCAAATACCATCTTCTTGATCCTAAGATATTTGACCCAACTCTCTACGTTTAGACTGAAACTGCTTTGAGGGAATTTTTTAAAAAAGATTTTATTTATCTATTCATGAGACAGAGAGAGAAATAGAGAAGCAGAGACACAGGCAGAGGGAGAAACAGGCTCCCTGTGGGGAGCCTGATGCAGGACTTGATCTCAGGACCTCAGATCATGCTCTGGGCTGAAGGCAGACACTCAACCACTGAGCCACTCAAGCATTCCTGTTTTGAGTAATTTTAACATATGTTAGTCTCAGAGCTAGAGCTTTCGTGTGGATGGATATCCAGATTGTAATTCTGTAACACATTTACACTGGGAATTATGGATCCATGGAAAGCACACTCTAGAGTAGAAGAAATTGTTAAAATAACAAAATGGCCCTTTCCAAGGACTTCAGTTTGTGGCTTTTTCTGTATATCTAATCTCCTGGTTGTACATTATGCCGGAGTATGTCCAGTTCTGTGACTTTAGAATGGCAGTTTACACCTGTTAGGCATAAGGCCATGTTTGTGATAATTATTATTTATAATACTTCATAGAATCAGAATAAAACAAGATTGACTCTGATAAGGAGAAGTTCTAAGATTGCCACTGATATTGGGGGTGTGGGGAGGGAAGCCAATAAACCATACACGGCTCTTAAATTCCTTTTCTTTTTCTTTTCATTTTCTTTTCATGTTCATTTTTCCAGAAGTTTGCCCTTGTTATGAACTTTGTTCCAAAAGACCAAGGTAATAACTTATAGAGCTTTTTCTGTATATCCAATCTCCTGGTTGTATATTATGCCGGAGTATGTCCAGTTCTATGACCTTAGAATGGCAGTTTACACCTGTTAGGCATAAGGCCATGGTCACATGCCATGTCCATCCCAAACATTGAATAAGTGGAGGTTGCCAGACCAGAGCACCAGTCTTCCATCTCTTTGATTTTTACTTTGTCGCCTACTGTCCACTCCCACTTCCATTCTCTCTACAGTTAGGAGCCATGACTGCAAACATGTGAGTCTGATTAACTTAATTCAGCAAAGTATGTATCGGATAGTTCATACAACTGGCAGGAATCAGGAGAACGCAGTACTAAAAGTGGGCAGAAACAAAAGGTTGCCCAAAAATGTTGCCAAGACCCGTGAGAACAACTGATGAAAAATGCCCTGGTCACTGCTCCAGAGTGATGCCCACATCAACTAATGTCATCATTGCTGCCACCTGATGCTGGCCACCAGTGCTAGTGCCATTGCTACAAAACCACTGGGTCCCCAAAAAGGGGTTTTCTGACTCTCCACTTGTACATCGCTTCATCTAAACTCAAAGTTCAGGATGAAAGATTTGGGGTGGCCAAGCACAGACTTTGCATTTGTGTTCTAGATGTCAGGGATTGGGAAGTTGGAGGCACAAGAGAATATCTCATAAATATCAGGGAAGTTTTAAAAACTGGCAGGGAAAAAATGACAAATTTCTAGTATAGAAGCAATAACAAGATTTCTTGCTAGATTTGATGGTAGTAAATCAATAAATACATAGATCCATGCATATATACATACATGCATACAAAGAACAAAGATCTTCTAGGCTTTCGGAGAGGAGCCCTTTATTTTTCTGGCTTAAATCTTTTATGCTTCTTGTCTCCTTTTACATGTTTACTATGACATATAGTCCTAACAGTATTGTACAGTTCATAGGAAAGAGAAAATATCTTCTCAATCTAGCATCTTCTGCAACTCTAAACAGAAGATGTTGTACAGAATATGTCCCTGATAAGTAACTATTGATTTATCGATCCTTTCTGTCAATATCTCCTTGAACATTAATTGATTCAAGAGCAAAACGAAAGGCTGGGATGTCAGAAGTAACCACAGCTATGAAGAAAACTATGGCTATCAAGCCCTGGGCAAGTTCAAAGACTGCAGCATTGAATCCAGTAGGTATTAAAAAGACTCATGGATTTCTTTCTTTGAAATTCAAGGAAAACATAAATAAAAATCACAAGCCTTTCAGACTGAGAATTGAACCTATATTGTTTCATTTCTTTAAAAGCATACTCAAGGCAACTACGATATTTACTAAGTATAATGCCGTATTTGACTATTTTAATAGCATGTGGTGTTTTTCTTTTCTCTCCCCAATCACAAATAAAGGGAAAATATGCTATTTTATCCCAGGCTAAAACCAGATTCACGTGCTGTTAGGTATGTATAAATGTAACTTAAAAATCTAGACTAAAATAATCTTGTAGAATATCTTGTATTAGCTTACTTCACGGCTTCCATTTGCATGCTTACCATTTTGTACTAGGGAGTATTGGCCAACAAAATTATACAGATTACACTGACACCAACTGATAAGCTTTACCCACATAACTAGGGTAAAACAATGGTGAGTTATTCCAATGGCAGGCCTAATTGTATTTTTTAAGCAAATTCCAGGAGGCAAATTCTTACAGTGAAATGTATTGAACTCTTAAAAGCCCAAGAACATTTCTTAATTAAAATGTCATTGCTGAAAAATTCAATTACGCTTTAATGTTTACTCAGCTGGCTATATTGACATATAGAGATGTATTTCAACATGATGGCAATGTTGAATGGTCTATGATTTTAATATGCAGAACTTATTAGTGATTATGGAAAATAACCATGAGGCAGATCAGCAAAGGTCTAAGTAACCCAGGTCATGGGTAAAAACTTTAAGTGAGAAAATGCAGAGATAAAAAACAAAGCAAAGCAAAAATGGGGTCTCTAAATAACTTATTGAAAAAAGAAAAAAAATCCTGATGGGAAGGCATAAAAGTAAAAATGATAATATATTCGTACCTATCAAAATAAACCTGTCCTTGCATATAACTGTGTTTGAAAAGCAAATCTGGTGTGTGGGGGTGAGGTTTGCATGGGGAGAAAAGAGCAAAGCTGAAAAACGTGGTATAACCCCAGCAACCTTGTGTCTTCAGGGAGAATGTGGCTGAGTTACCCAGAAGCAAAGCACATCATGGACAATGGATGTGGGGCTGGTCTCACGGTCAGTTGTGGTAGAGATGATCTGGATCAACATCCATGTGCTGCTCCTGATCCCAATACTAGATCCTGGGGGATCGGTACCCAGAGCAATCTATAAGGAAGAAAGGACATCGTCTATGGCCGGAAAGCATTTGGTACTCAAGCCACTCTAGGTTCTCTTATCCCTGAGAAGCTGAAATGAACCTACTTATCCACAAGGCTCTCTGGGCCTCTTCACTGCAAGTCGTGGGCCACAGACACATTTTGGTGGCCTTTATCATGCATGGCTCCTTTTACCCAGGCCAACCTCTTGGACACTGGCTCTTTGGATCCCTGTAAATTGTGAAGAGAGTTGCAAAAGCGGACACCAAGAACCCTTTAACACAGACTCAAAGCAGATGTGGCCCTCCCTACTGATCTTTTCCCATGGACCATTCCATGTTTCCCACGTGACTTTTCTAGAACTGGAGAAGCCAAGTGATCTAAGGCACTGGATCTCTGGTTTGGCTTCCTCTGAAATCACGTAGGCAGATTTAAAAACTAACAGCCGGTTCCTGGGTGGCTCAGTCGGGTAAGTATCTGCCTTCTGCTCAGGTCATCATCTCAAGGTTCTGGGACTGAGCCCTGCATTGGGCTCCCTGCTCACTAGGGAGCCTGCTTTTCCCTTTCACACTCCCCCCTGCTCTTTTTCTCTCTCTTTCTGTCAAATAAATAAATAAAATCTTAAAAAAAAAAATGAAAAACTAACAGCTGCCTGGGCTCCACCTCCAGAGATTCTGATTTAATTGGTCTGGGTTTAAGGCCTAAGAGTCAGTTAAAAGCTCCCCCGGCGGTGCTAGTAGAGAGCCAGCCCAGGGTGAGAACAACGGATTCAGACCAGGGGTAATCCGAAAGTTGGGAATAATGAGTGACCAACGAAAGCATTTGCAACCTAGTAAGAAAGTTGAAAGACCAGAAAAAACTGATGTGGTAAATAACAGGAAACCACGTGAAAGAGCTTTTTTTTTTTATTTCTTTGTTGCACCCCAGGGGCCTACAGCCTACCAATTCCAATTGCTGATCTTTTTTTTTTTTTTTCTCTCTCTCTCTCTCTCTGCTTTGAATTGGGGAATAGATGATCCCACCACAATCAGATTTCTCTAGATGTGAGAGCATTTGCTTATTGGCCTTTTTGCTTTCACTCAAAG
Source organism: Vulpes lagopus (assembly GCF_018345385.1). Lineage (NCBI taxonomy): Eukaryota > Metazoa > Chordata > Mammalia > Carnivora > Canidae > Vulpes > Vulpes lagopus. The sequence continues at coordinate 27,293,513 of NC_054845.1, forward strand.
ATACAAACTCAAATTAATTTCCTATCACCTCTCTCTTCAACAAAATTGAGGTTTGGTTAGTATAAATGGAAAGAGGGGGAAAAAACAACCCTTGAAAGAGTATCTTAATTACTGTAGGTGGTCAGGATTCCTCAGAACAACAATTTTTAACTTTTTGCTAGTCTTCTAGATAGGAGCTGGCCCTTGTGATCAAGAAATAGCTTTGCACTAAGGAAACATGAGGACGAGAAGGACATCTGCACATGTTAATATGCTTGTGTGGCAGGAAACAAAATTCGACTCAAACAGTCCTAAGCAGTAAGGGTGTATTAGTTTATATATGAAATGGAAAATCTAGAAGTCAGGGAGATTTTAGCCACAGTTGAGACAGGATCCCATCTCAGTTTCTCCATTGTCTTCTACTTCTGGCTTCTTTTCTGTATTGACCTGGGCCCCAGGTAGCTTCCCTTAGGGGGACGAAGGGCAATAGCAGCTACGAGGTCCCCTAGGTTGGTAGCAGGAAGATATCCTCTGTTCTGGCTCTGCTTTTGCAAGAGGTGGGGAGACTCCGTCCTGTACTTCAGCTTCCATCCCCAGCACGCAGGTCCTAGAATTGTATTGTCATCCTCTGTTCAACCATTTGTCCATCCCGGAACCCATCCCGGTGGCTGGTAGGTTGGACAGATGGCTTGAGCAAGTCAAGATCCGCTCCAGAGTCTGTGGGTGGGGGAGACCTTCTACAGTCATAGGAGTCCCCAGAAGTAGACAAATAAAAATGGAAGGAAAGAGAGAGAAAGAGAGAGAGAGAGGAATGGGGCAGACAAATAACAAACATGTACAACATGAACTTGTAACAGGGAACCTAGGGAACCAGTGTAGCTGGGTTCCAGTTTAAATTTTGCATCCTTGGCTGAACGAGTCACTTTTGTGGTTAGAATGAGTGCGTTGGAAAAGGTCATCTTATTTCTAAGATGCTGCTCAAAACTAAAATCTCTTAAATTTAGATCCCTAAACTATCTTGTGCCCGAGCTCCTAGTTTTCCATCCTATTTTTTTGAGGATCATTTAAAGAAGTAAGATCTGATTTATGGTCTTGGGTGAAACTGTCAAAGGAAATTAAAGAATGTTTCCACTTTTCTTTGGTACCATGGGTACCTCTGATTCTTTGAACACCTGCTGATGGAGCCAACTTCTTGTTTCTTTTCTATTGCTTCCCTGGATGACTGATAAATTAGAGCAATTTCTCTGACTTGGATAAGAATGGATTTTCCTATATTTGTTTTAGGACTTCCCAGAATGATTCACTTTGCTTCCACAATTCTGTTGCACTCGCAAAATGTTATGTGACACTACTAAGGTAAATTTATTGAGGCTTTCCATTTTAATTAGTTTTTTTTCTCATATTTTCTCTGAAAAGTTAATCCCCTTTTAATGAAATTGTAAAATATAAGCAAATCTTACATGACACTTTTATCACCTGCTCATTTGAGATCAAAAGTCTAACTGTACTGCCTTCTAAAATTATACCAAATTTTAAGTACGTATTAAAATGGTAATTTTTATCTCAGATCAATGGATGAGCTTTAATTTATTTGAGCAAAATAAAACAATGCAGATAATGGGTTCATGCTGCACTTCAACATGTTTTATAGTAGTAAGATATTATTTCAGGGATTTTATCACTATTCGAAGTTTGGTAGGAAGCAGATTCTTAACTTGAAAACTTAATGGGTTTAAACTTTCCATCAGAAAAGAATCTGCCAAATAGCTTCTCCGTAATGAAAAAGGGAGACAGTCTCATATCTCTTCCTGGTTTTATGATGTAAAAGAGTACCCGCTGTTACATTTGGGTGATTGTAAAAATCTAGTGCATGTGTGAGTTTGCCAGGTTAATAGGGTTATTACTTCAGCTCAGTGATAAAGAAAATATTTGTTCTCTAATCTCTCTTCCCAATTTTCCAACCATCCCTCTTACCTCTATGACCTGAATGGCATTTTCGGACCCATGAACGGTCCAGTACGTTTAATTTGGGCACCCCAGTTCATAGTGTTCCAGCTTTCGCCTTTATTTATGATCAAAGTACAGACTCGCTTTGTAGAGTTGTGCTGACAATTTACAACCAGCTCATAAATGCCCCTTGTCTTGTGATTTATGGTGAACGCCCTGCTTGCTGTCCCTGACCTCTTTCACCCAGGTCCCCATTCATTGCTCATCTCAGGCAACCAGTTGAAATTAATTAGCTCAGGTACCTGTTGATAAAAGAAAAGCAGCATTTAAACAATATCTACATTATCTCCAGGCTCTTGAGGCCAGTGTGTCACAGGGGAAGGTAACTATTTGTCATAGTTTGGCCTGAGAATCGCTTAGAATATAACTGAACTTTGTTGACAATTCTAGGTAACACTCACCCAGAGGAAAAATAAAAGGCAAAACAAGTTTTGGTAATGAAATTAATTGAGAAAAAGCCAGTCGAACTGTCAAAAGAGAGGAACCTTGAGAAGAAAGACAGCTTCTAAAGGTCAATACTCAGCGTGTGTAATCTTTACCATCTGTGTGCAGGCTGGTAAGATTCTAAGAGTGTCATATGCAGTCTTTTTTTTCCTGAAAATAACAGACAAGGAAAAACGGGGTTGCCCAACAGGGAGCCTGGATGTACTTAGCTGGATAGAAAATGAAAACACTATATGGTATAAACTTAGGATGACCTTTAATTTTCCTTCCCCTTGACCTACATGGGCCCACGGATAGTTTCAAAAAAGTAGTGCCATGGTGAATTGAAATAATTCCATCACCAACCAAATGTAATGTTATATTTACAAGGTGGAACACCAGGCAGCTCGACCTAGTGTGTAAGCACTCACAATCATCTGACTGGATTCTGATGTAGGCCAACAAGGGCTTCTCCATTTTTTCTCTAATAGGAAATAAGAAAAAAAAAAAAAAAGGTCAATAATGGCTTTGATTTCTTTTTGCCTAAATGTTTGACAGTTGTACTAAGAACTGAGAATGTTGTGATTCCATATCTGGTGATACCTATTTCTCCTGTTAGGATATTTAGAGGTTTGATGTTATATAGGCTTTTGAGAAGATTTATACCAAGTATATGACTGTCTTTCTTACTAAAAATGGTAATTCCAGAAAGTCTCGTTTCTTATGAATCTGTCATGGTTTTGCACAGGTTAGAAATTATTGAAAAAGGAAAAAACATATATATTTACAGAGCAGTATGTATTTATATGAATTTATATATATGTATATGAGGATATAAATATTACATAAGAGTTCTATATCAGTTATTAGATAAATCATCATACATAAATTTTAAGTTATTTTATTGAAATTTTGTGTATCCTGATTACTTAATTAAAGAGAGCATAAAAGACTTTCCCACCATTACATAAAAAGTCAAATGTTTTCAGTATTCTGCTCGGAATATCCATTTCCATTTTTCTTTTTTCCTAAAAAGCCAACCCATTAGAGATTTTCAGCTATCATTCTAACTTTTTCTGTAGTTCCACCTCCATCTCTATATATCATTTGAGCCCATTATTCGAAGGGCTCATTTTTTCTGCGTCTTACTCCATTTATTCTCACCACATCCAGGAGATTTCTGAATGCCCCTATGGTTTTAAAGATCCATGATGCGCATGTACCGTCATAATCAAACATCATCCTGGTGTTCATCAGTGCTATTTTCATCAACGATAGGGGTGGCAGGTTTTCCAAAATACGTTGACATCTGAACTTCACAGATAAAGTCAAAGGTTAACTGATTTGTTTTGTCCTTCTGTGAATTCCCTGCTTTGTTTTAGAAACATGGAATAGGTGGCTAGCCTCTGCAGCATCCGCCACTGCCCCCACAGCCTCCCAGGAAAGTAGGATCCATAAAATCTTAGACATAACAAATAATAGCACTCTCCAAATGCTAGTGAGAAAAATGCTCCACCTCTTTAGAAGAAAGAGATATTTTATTCGTATTCATTAGGGTGACCTAACACTCACGTGGCGGCATGCTTTATGATCCTCTCCTGCGTGATGTCATAGCGTGAACACAGGACAGGAAGGCAGGCAGATTGCATTGTCTCCTCTCTCCAGTATTTAAAACACAGCACCCTTTGTTGCTCCCTGTCCCCAGCCACCTTTCTGGTTCCCTCCCCTTCCCCTTCTTTTCCTATTTCCTCTCTTCCTTCTCCTTGCTCTTCCCACCAAAGACTCCTCTAGCGAGCCATTCACTTTTACATTCTGGAGGCAATTTTGTCGGTTAAAGCTCCCACGGGATTGCACAAGTGGGTTAGGTTTATTTTCTTGTTGTTGCTTTGACATCGTGAGTTACATATTATTCTCCTCAACTGCTTCTGTTGACCTAAAGACCTTTTCTTTGGGAAGAACGCATTGTTTTATAACTAATCGTTATGAATAAATCATCTCGATTAATGAAAATATAACCACAGACTGAAAATCTGGTGCTAGGGAAAAAGAAACAGGAAGAAAGAAGCTGTTTACACACAGGCTGCTAAATAAATGTCTCTCTCTCTTAGTTTTGGGGAAAGGGATCTCACCATTAACAAATGATACTGCTCTGAGCCCATTATGTTGAATATTATATGTCACTGTCAATCACTCTGCAATCCACAGGGCAATAATTCTCCATAATAACTGCCAACTCTAGTCAATATATTTGCATCATTTTACTTTGGAGGCTTATGAAATGCAAATGAAAATTCTAATAATAATGCTTCTTATTTAATTAGTTCTGCTTGATGGATATTCTCTTTCTTTAGCAAAGCTTTAAAAATCAGAATCCCAATTCCAAGCCTGATGTGGCCATTTGCCCATTCTTTGTTTGTGTTGCTGGCCTAGACATTGCTTTGGAGTTGCTGACCAAGGAGATGGCAGTCATGACACAAGAAATGAGACCCTTTCTTGAGAGAAGGATCAGAAAAGGGACCACCATATTATTTTAAACCCAGAGAAAATATCATACCCACATCACATTTTTTAACTAATTAAAAAAAAATTGGGGCAATGGTTACTGTGCTTCCTTCAAAAGCCGCCATGAATGCCCTACTCTGTTACTCTACTGGGTGTGTGTGCATGTCTATCCCACAGCCCTCATTTTGGGATAGTAATAGTAAGCCACAGTGATTCTGCTTATTCGTGTGGTAAATACATGACACAGGCCTGGCTAATCAAAAAAACACTCCATTATCCTGAGCACGGTTGGAGACTGAGGCTGCCCAGCTACTTGCTTATGGAGCCTAGGATCTGTTCCGCCCTGTGAAGGGCTACCCTCACTCATCGGCTTCCCATGTTCCTTCCAAAATCTTTGGCTCCATGAAGCCTGACCTCTGACTAGGACTGCCAAGGGGGCATGGCGGTCGGAGCATACTACAGGAACTTTGGTTTAAACCACGAGGATGATGTGTTTACCAACAGTTGGGAAGGACATGTACGTATGGCATTAAGAGCCTCTGATAAGGCATCCCAACCTATCACTATCACTGATGTGACACAGTCTTAAACTGATCTGTTTAAGTAAAAGTGGTAGTCTTCTTTCTTCTTTCTTTTTCTTTTATAACCCCTTGATAATTACAAATTTCACACAAATCTGAAAATATATTTTGTAAAGAAGTGAAGCTCCTCTGGGAGAGCAACTTAGGACCAACTCTTTCTCCTCTTCCCCAACTCCTCCTTCTCTCTCTTTTTGGCTAGGTCTCCTCATTTCCCAGTCTCTTCCACTCTACATGAGTCTCAAGATCATTCTATGGAAATGTGTCTCTTTGGAAAGGCTTAAAATTTCAAAATGAAGACATGGGATTATTGGATTCCTTCAAGCTCAAACATTCCACATAATATATACCTATGGTAGATATTTGTTTCATTAACAAAGCTCTGTAGATGGGTGGGAGAAAGGATGGCTGGCTGAAGGCAGTTAAATATTGATGAAAGAAAGAGTGGAGATAGATCATTCTGGAGTTCTGAGTAGAGCTGATTGATGGTAATGCTAAAATTAAGGGGAGCACTGAGATGCCAACAGCATTATAGTGGGTCCCTAAAGAAAAGAAGTTAGTTTAAGAAAATAGTAAAAATAACAGACATGGGTGGAGTCAGGAATACATTTCGTTTGCTTCCCAAGTTTGCTGGGGGGATGGGTCTGGCACAACCCATTTCTCCCTTGACTCAATATTATATAGATATAGTTATTGCTGAAAATAAAGGTGGACCCATTTTGGGCATTAAGAAACTGCCACCCACACCCATATGTGCTAATTTGTTTCCTGCCAAAACATGTCTTTTAAATCATGTAGGCTCTGCTGAGGGAGAAATCAGGCAGCATGTTCGGTGGGTTGTAGAGGAATATTCATGAACTCATGGGTCTGTGACTTCCCACAGGAAGTTTTGGTTTCTGCTTTCAAATTAACCTGTCCAGGTACTGCTCAGAGGCTTACAGATTATGGAGATCCCTCCAAAATACCTGCAGTAACTGCTTTTGTAATTAAGATTCTGAATTTCTATTAGAAAATTCCTAAATTGTTTGCAGAACCAGAGGCAGAAAATCCATATCACAGTGTTCGAAATATTTATTGGACACAGGGGTCTAGATAGGTTGCTCTAGTGTCAAGGAGGGACAAACAAAACAAAAACAAAACCTATAGATCACACTTAAACCCTCAGGGTAAATATGAACAAAGAATAGACTCTATTTTTCTAAGCCATCTGGGTGTAAACCTTTCTCCCCCCCTTTGCCAGAAACCATAGTGTTTATAGGCATGTTTTACTGGAAATCTGCTGCTTCTCACAATGTTTCCTGCACAACTGTCTTAGTAAAACTACATCTGGAAATGACAAGCACACAGTTGTAAATCTGGAAGTCAGTGTATTGTTGTAATAGCTTGCAGCTACAATATGGCCGTCTTGCTGGATGCCAAAGAGAGTTACAAAGACAGAGGCCAGCTGTAGCTACTGAAATGGATGCTATTTTTCTGAGCGGATAAAACAGATTTTTAAGAGGGTTATAGTGTCTCTTGCCAAGCTATCAAGTGAACCAGGGTAGCACTGAACCCACTGTCTCTTGTATTTTAGAGACCTTGCCAACCAGATTGACTTGACCAAGCATGATTTGTGCGATGGTGAGAAAACGGGTTAGAGAGCCACTGAGCTGCAGCTTCCTAGAGTTAGACTGGGTCTGAGGGGCCATCTAAGTCAGACATCTCTCTGGATCATGAACTTCCCTTCCGAAGAGCCACCGGATGCCATCCTTAAGTATCAGCTTGAACATCTCAGCGATTCTCGGTCCTGTGCACTGCCGTAATCCATAGTTCTCCAACAAAACATCCTCTGAGGTAAGCCTGAAGCTGGCCACAAGACCACTTCTTTCTATTTGTTTTTTTTTTTTTTCACTTCTTTCTATTTGAATAAATCTGGAGAATCAAACATTTGTCACTATGGGAGGTTCCTCAAATCCCCATTCTGATATAAAAGCCACCAGAAAGAATGTCAGTGATGAGTTAAGTAAAACCTACTGAGTAACTAACAATGGTCTAAAAAATCAGGCAAATCCTTACTTGTTTCCTATTTATGTAATAATGGAGCATGGTAAAGTTAGACCCTATGGGCTTTCATATATGTATCTGAGTTTTGTTTATCTTTTAAAATGGCTTACACTTCACTGATGACTCTGAGCCTGTTTTTTTTTTTTTTTTTTTTTTTTATTTATTTTTTTTAAATTTTTTTTTTAATTTTTTATTTATTTATGATAGTCACAGAGAGACAGAGAGGCAGAGACACAGGCAGAGGGAGAAGCAGGCTCCATGCACCGGGAGCCTGACGTGGGATTCGATCCCGGGTCTCCAGGATCGCGCCCTGGGTCAAAGGCAGGCACCAAACCGCTGTGCCACCCAGGGATCCCTCTGAGCCTGTTTTTAAGAGGCATCTATATGAAATAACTACTGTGTCTTGCCTCTACCTCTACTGTTTTTCTAGCATATTTCCTATTTCCTTTCTTTCTGTCCAGAAGTAGAGCAGAAGCATCTCCCCTCAGAAGGCTAAACTCCCCTGCATTTCCTCCATTCTACCTCTTTCCACTCCCAGAGGGATTTTTTTTTTTTGTCTTCCATTGCTTTGTTTGTTTTTTTTTTTTCCTCTTTCATCTTTAATATTTGGATTTTCTCTCTAGGCCCTTTCTCCTTGCTTTTAATCATGCTCACATCTCTCCCATATGAAAGCAAAGGTGGTCAAAGACACAAAGTTCCAATTATAAGAAATACAAGCTCTGGGGATGTAATGTACAGTGTGGTGCCTACAATTAACAATATTGTACTGGATATATGAAAGTTGCTCAGGGACTAGATATGAAAAGTTCTTATCACACACACAAAAAAGCAAATTTGTAGTTATATGAGATGATGAATGTTAACTAAACTTGCAATTATTAGGCAATATATGTATCTATGTATATATCACATCATTGTGTTGTACACCTCAATCTTACACAATGTTATATGCCAAGTATATCTCAATAAAATTAGAGAAGAAAACAAATTTTGAAATAAACTATACATCCTACTGAATCTGCCAGAATTAGAAAAAAAAATATTTTCAAATAAGTGCTCTTATAAGATCCATGAATGTAAGAACAGTGTCTGTGGCTCATTGGTATTTCTAGTATCTAAAAGAATGCCCAGCCATGGTAGATGCTCAATAAATATTGGCCAAATCAACAAATGAAAACAATAAATGAGTAAATAGATAATAAGTGGAGATATATAGGCTGTCTCAACACCCTCACAATTTCCTGGCTGTTTTAATTTTTCCCGCAGCAGATTTCTGAAAAATCACGTTCAACTGTTGCATGACAAGTCATTATTCTTATAGCTCCTTCCCCACCCTCACCCCCTATTGCAACAGAGAAGAATGGAAAGGTTTAAGTAGGAGTTTGTGGTTCGAGAATACTTTTCCAAATGATCCCCGTACTTGCCCCTCTACTTCCATCATTCTCTGCTTTCCAGATTGTGGCCCCTCTAGACCCTGTGCGGGAATTCTAAAAATAGTGATTTTCGAGTATTATCATAGCCCTTCAGTTCTACTGCAGCAGAATTCCAAGAGTGAGCCTTCCAGAATCTATATCAAAACACAAAAAAAGTGCTTAGATGATTCTGATTTGCATCCAGTTTGGGGACCACTGAACTACCTAACACTGTATGGAAGAGGATAAATTTAAGGACAAGGAGGAGGGATGAAAACTTATCCATTCAGAGGCTGTGCCCCCCGCCCCCGGGTCATTCATCATGATCTACAGAATTGTCTGCAGCCCTCCCCTGTCCCAGTGTGACAAGAGTCCTGCGTGACTTCAGCTATCTGCAGTATGTTGAAGTTCTTATCTTAACTAGGCACCGATAGCTCATTATGTAGGAGACAGCTCCAGCAGATAGTGCTCTCTGCAGCTGGTAAAACTGAGGATGGATTTTCAGAAGAGTTTCCCCAAATAAGTGCAGTATAGATCCAAGTTGCATGATTAGCTGAGACTCCAGAGCACTTTCTTTTCTTTTCTTTTCTTTTTTTTTTAAGATTTTATTTATTTATTCATGAGAGACACAGAGAGAGAGACAGAGACATAGGCAAAGGGACAAGCAGGCTCCCTTTGGGGAGCCCTATGTAGGACTCGATCCCAGTACCCCAGGATCACAACCTGAGCTGAAGGCAGACGTTCAACCGCTGAGCCACCCAGGCGTCCCTCCAGCACTTTCATTTCATTCAAAATTCTGCACATTTTTGCTCTTCTTTCATTTTTATCTCTACTTTTTATCTTTGCTACTACATTTTTTTCCATTTTAGACATAAATCCAGTATCATTTTTTTCCTGCTTTTTAAAATGGAAGTATTTAGTTTAGGATATTATGCGTATCAGCAACAATCCTATGGTTGCTTCTAAAAATTTAGGGGAAGGAGATTTTTTATAAACAGTCGATAGAGGACGTGGTTTATTTGCAAAGCCTAAGCATACAATTAGGCCTAGTTTATTGCCCACCCCCACCCCCCACCCCCATTTCATGACATTTCTACATAGCTACATGTATGGAGTAAGAAAAGAGAGAGAGAAAAGGAGAAAAACTGATTAACAACCAGTGCTGCTCTCCTTAATATCTGTTTTACTGATACACACATAATTTTACTCTGTGAGACTCCTGAGAAACAGAAGGTCTGTACGATTCATTGGTTCTGGTGCTGCCCTGCTGCTCAGCCCTGTTTGTCTCCAGCATTAAGTACTGAGAGTTCTGAGTGGCTCTGGGTGACATATCCTGTTTGCATGAGGAGAGGAAACACTGCCCTCAAATGTGGCTGAAGCCAATGCCCTCAGAAGGACAACATGGTCAAGACCCCACAGTTTTCTTATCCGGCCCGTGAGTCAGAAGAAGGAACACCCCAAGGTTTAAATAATACCTGTGCTCACTGGGTCTTATTTTAGACTCTTTGTTCTTTGATTTGCTTTTTTTTTTTTTTTTTCTTTCCAGGATGACCTTCTTTTGGAACCTCCTCTTTGCTATCTGGCATGAGATGTCAGAAAATAGAACTACAATGTCATAGAGGTATTAGATACTGGCTATGGCATCACCTTGACAGTTCTGATGTGTGATTTGGTCTGCACTACATAGGAGTTGTTGGCACCCCAGCGATCCCTGAAATTCGGGTATCCTTACCCATTTACATGCAACTTGACCTCTTCCTTCCTACTTGGGAAGAGCTGTATCTTCATTGCTAACTTTTCCTCTTTTTCTTTGTCTTCTTTTATGAGTTCGTTAATGTTGCATTTCCTAAATACACTTGGAAAAATATCAAAAATTCTAATGAATATAATAGCTCATAATACCAGACTACTCGTAATAAAATCGTGCAGAGGTACACCCTGTTAACATTTTTAATACTTCTGCCCAGCCCTTTGCCTTCTCTGCCTTCTGAGAATTGAAATTATAATGTATACTTTTTTTTCTATGTTGCATTATTTTCCTTAGCATTTTATTATAAGTATTTTGCATTTAATTAAAAACTCCTGATAAACATCACTTTAACGGCTGCATGATACCCTATTAGATGGCATTAGCATAATTTATCTGAGCATTTTCCTAATTGGGGACATTTAGACTATTTCCAAGGATATGAATTGCATATATTTGAAAGAACATAAAAAAAACAAGCATGTATATATTCTTAACTGATTCGTTTTCCTAGAATGGAATCATTTATGTATTATCAATGGATCAGAGACTAAGTATTCTTATAGCTCTGGATATGTATGACTCTTACCCATTTTCAGACCTGATTTTTTATTTTACCTAGCTCCAGATCACTGTGGCTACATGTAGTTTATATTTATTTATGTGAATTATTAACTAAAGGTAATGGAACATAGTTGAATGGAAATTTAAAAGGAGAGAAGTAATTTTCTAGAAATGACTACTTTGAGGAGTGATATCTTTGATTAAATCATATATTAATTTTATTTTAGTTTTTT